>NW_011888804.1:1375944-1402647 GCF_000151845.1 Pteropus vampyrus
CCAGCTTCTTTTGTATGATGACAGATAATGCAGGAAGACTGTAGGTGGTGGGAAATTCACCAAACTGTTTTCCAGTGACCAAATGAAACGTTGGCGGATTTTCATGTTTTTGTTTTCATTTGCTTTTTTTTTTTTTTTTAAGCCTGAAAGATTAAATCTTGTATCATTGCGCCACCTGCTGGCAATGTCTAAGAATGTCTGTTCCTTCCAACAAAAGGCAAAAAAGGACTTGGTCAACAGATTTCATTACAAATATTCTTTTTTCTCTCACCTGAAAAAACTACTACTCACAGAGCTTGGATGGTAGAACTATTTCAACGTTCTTCATCTTTAATAAAACAAAATGTTTGCTTTCCAAGTTTTCAAAAATGAGAATATATTTGCTTTTTAATTGTGCCATATAACACGTACAGAAAAATGCATACGATTTTTATGTATAGTTTAAATAATAATTATAAATAGAATCTGATAACTAAGACCCAGATTAAGAATAAGACACTGACAACAACAACAACAACAACAACAACAAATAAACAAAAAGCAAAGCAAAAACAATAAGACATAGTCATCACCCTAGCTAACACCATGCTTCTCCCCCTTGATCGAGACTTTCTCCCTCCCTTCCCCCTAAATTAATCACTATCCTGAGGCTTGGAATAATCATTTGAGCATACATTACTTTTATAACCAGAAAACAATTACAATAGTCATTTTAAAAAATAATAATGTTAAAAAAAATTGGTGTAGTTATTTAATCTGGAAACTTATATGGTTATTCCTGCATTTAACAAATACATAGATTGAACACAATATCATTAGCCATTAGGGAAACACAAATCAAATCATAATGAGATACCACTTCATACCCACAAAGATGGCTAAAGTTAAAAGACAGACAATAGCAAATGTTGGCGAAGATGTGGAGAAATTAAAACCCTCCTATATTACCGGTGGGAATGGAAAACGGGGCAGCCACTTTGAAGAAGTTTGACAGTTCCTCAAAAAGTTAAACAGAGTTACCATCTGATCTGGCAATTTCACTTCTGGGTATAGCACAAGGAGAAAAGAAAACCTATATCCACACAAAAACTTGTACACAGATATTCATAGTGGCATTATGCATAACAGCCAAAAAGTGGAAACCACCCAAATGGGGGAATGGGTAAGCTGATGAGTGGATAAACAAACTGATATTCCATTCAACGGAATATTATTCAGCCACAAAATGGAATAATGTACTGATGCCTGCTATCACATGGAAGGACCTCAAAAACTAAGTGAAAGAAGGCACAAAAGACCACATTCTGTATGGTTCCATTGAAATAAAGTGTCCAGAACAGGTACATCCACGCTGACAGAAAGCAGACGAGTGGTTCCCAGGGACTGGGGATGAAGGGGAGGGAGAGTGATGTGGATGGGGATGGGCTGTCTTTTTTGGGGAGATGGAAATGTTCTGGAATTAGTGTAATGGTTGTGCAGCTCTGAATATACTAACACCACTGAACTGTGCACTTTACAGAGTGAATTTGATGATAGGTCACTCGTATCTTAATAAATTTGTTATAAATAATACAGATGTTTGAGTGACTATTACATATCAAGAACCATGCTAGGCTCTGAGGTTACAATAAGGAGCAAAGCTGGATAAGGCTCCCGCAGGTCTGTAGTGCATGTAGTGTTAAATGTTGCGTCACACACAAAAGATGTTAAGAGATCTTCAAAGGGAAGGCAATGACCGATGAATAACACAAGACTTTCCAATTATTTCTGCCCAGTAGAATTTTGTTATGATGAAACCAAGCTCCAAATCTCATTTCTCAGTTTAAGGAATTAGAGATTAGAGACTGATGCCTGACCTTCCCATGCTCCCCGCCCCCCAGCACCTACTAACAAGAGAACAAGAGGCTTCGAATACAGAACGAAAAAAATGAAAGCATGACATTACCTATATGCCTAATGTTTTCATTTTTTGTGTTGGGAAATTTCAAAAGAAGGAAGGAGGGAAGAAAATTTTTATTTGTAAAATATACGTACAGGAAAGTACAGAAAAATCTTCTATACAAATTTAACAAATAATTATGAGGTGAACACCTCTGTAACTACACCCAGGGCGCCCCAGAAGCCTTGCACAGGCCGATCTCCACCTACGACCCCTTTCTTTCCTCCAAAGGTAACTAAAATCCTAATTTTTATGGTAATTTCTTTGTTTTTTTTCTTGCAGTCTTACCCCAAATGTTTGCAGCTCTACATAATATAGATTTGATTTTCCTGGTTTGGAATTTTTTGATATGAAGTCATACTTTCTTTGTTGGTTGGTTTTATGCCTGTCTTCTTTGGGATCAATATTCTGTTTTTAAGACCCATGCACATTGTGTGTGACTATAATTCGTTTTCACTGCTGCGACATTCTATTGTATGAACAGTACACAAAGTGACGTACCCGTGCTGTCACTGACAAACGTCCAGGGCATTCTTTGGTTGGCATTTGAACACTGCTGCGATGGCTACTTTTGTACATCTATCCTGGTACCTTCATTGCCAGCTGCGAGGTTACCGGTATCTTCAGCTTTACCAGATGCCACCGAACCATCTTCCAAAGCAGTTCACACCCCCTGAAAGAGTTCGACCCTTCTGCATTTTCAAAGTACCTTTGAAAAGCATATTCCATATGGTGGGTGATTAATTTAAAAAAATAGTTTAAGTGGGTTTTCACGGAAGCAGCTGTTAGGCTATCTGAAATGGGGAATTAAGTGCCACTTGCCAGAAAAGGCACTTACAGAATTGACCAACTGCTCAGCGCCTCTCAGCGCTCCGTTCTGTTTGACAAGAGTGCAGACGTCACCGTTTATACATTTTGTACACATCTGCAGTGTGAATAGTTGCTGTTTACAACATGCTTTCACAGAGAGCGTTTCATTTAATCCTCATAACAATCCTGAGAGATAAATACTATTCTATATTGCAGAGATGAGGAAACAGATTCAGAGAATAACAACTGTCCTGATTATCCAGTCAATTACAGCGCAGGGGCTTGGACCTCAGCTTGTTCCTTGTCATCACATCCCAGCTAGGAACCTGACATGGGACTGTGTTGTAAAGGACTCACTGCAAGCAGATCAACAGAGCATGGTACGTACCCTAGGCAGAGTGTACCTCCTACCTCTTCACTTGGGATTTGGTCATGCAGGCTGTTTGGGCCAATGTTACCAACGATTAAAAAAAAAAAAACTATTAGCATGAACAGACTTGCTCACTTCTGCCATTGCAGTGAGGAGAGTATTCCTGAGTCTCTTCGATCCCAGAGGGAAGATGAAAGACACTGGAACAGAGCTGCCCTCGCCAAGGCCAGCCCAGATCAGCCAGCCCACAACTCAGTGAACTAAAGGAAGGTTTATTACCGTCTGCCCCTCAGAATCAGGGGTTGTTGGTTTAACTGCAAAAGGGAACTAATACCATCTGGGATATGAGAATGGATTTGTCATACAGAACCCTTCTTTGGTACTGTACCAGGAGAATGAGATTTTCTTATTAATGATTTATAGTTAGGGCCTGTTATAGTCTGAATGTGTCTCCCCCAAATTCACATGTTGGAACCCTAATCCCCAGTGTGATGGTGTTAGGAGGTGGAGTTTTGGGGAGGTGATTAGGCTATGAGGGTGGAATGGGATTAGTGCGCTTATAAAAGAGACCCCACAGAGCTCCCTAGCCCCTTTCACCATGTGACAAGTCTGCAACCCAGAAGAGGGCCCTCGCTGGACCATGCTGGCACCTTGATCTTGGACTTCTAGCCTCCAGAACTGTGAGATATAAATTTATATTGTTTATAAGCCACCTAGCCTGTAGTATTTTGAACAAACTAAGTCAGGGCTTAGCATTTTGAGTAATGAATGCGACCCATATTATTTGCAACACAATATCAATTTCATTCAACATTTTAGAAGTGCAGTTACTGTTGCCAGATATATATAACAGAGAACATTTGTCCTGCAAAGCCAAAAACATAATTACTATCTTTACAGAAGAGGTTTGCCCAATTATAATCCACCTCTTGGCTCTGGGGAGTGGATCACTTTCTCTGGACAAAAGGGAAGCTAACATATTTGGAGATCTGCCAACAAGGAGGAAAAGGATGTGGAGTTTTGAATTTCAGTAGCAACCAACAGTGTCTACAGCCATAGCTACCCACTCTACCCGTCCATATTATCATGGCCCAGGACAAATCTGAGGCACAGGACTGAGTCAGTACTAATCAAACACAGTGAAGATATCACAGGAGAAATTGATATAGGTTGGGAAAGGGCCTGTTTTTCAAACATTCACCAGATTTGAAAGGTTGGACAAAGTTATTATCTTGATACATCTTTGGTCTTTTGAAGAGCCAGAGATAATAAAATTGTCTCGTATTCATCCATCCCTTATCCGACAAGTATTTCTTAAGGACTTATTGAGAATTATATTTGTTTGCTGGGCTGCCTTAACAAAGTACCACAAACTGGGTGACTTAAACAGTTCTGGAGGCTAGAAATCTCAAATCAAGGTGTCAGCAGGGGTGGTTCCTTCTGGAGGCTCCGGGGGAGCATCTATCTGTTCCATGACTCTCTCCTTGTGTCTGTCTCTGTGTCTAGACTCCCTTTTTTCATATGGACACCAGTCGTGTTGGATTAGGACCCACCTTCCGACTTCATCTCAACTCGATCATCAGCAAAGACCCTATTTCTAAGTAAGGTCAAATTCTCAGGTAGTGGGGGTTAGGGTTTCAGTATCTTTTGGGGAAACACAATTACATCCATGTTTTCAGGCTTACAGGGCCACGCATACATAAACACAGGCTTAAAGGAATGTAAAGAAACCAAGGAAGGAAACAGGAAGAAAAAAGAGGGAAAAATAGAAGAGAGGAGGAGAGAGGAAGAGAAGAGTAGAACTAGGAAAGAGAAAACAAAGACGCAGGGAAAAGCTGAAGGAGGGAGGCAGGACCAAGTGCATAATTTGTGGGGCCCGACGCCAAATGAACACGTAAGATCCCTTGTTTAAAAATTAAGACTTTAAAAATGCTGACAGGAGAGCATTTAGCCAAGCACAAGGCCCTGTGTGACTCCCTGTGGGGAGGGCTGTACTAGTGTATTTACGGTCCACGTAAGAGTTTACGTGTTTGCTTCTTCGTTATTTTTCTGTGCTCTTTATGAGGTCCTGTGAAAGCTCCCTCAGCTTGGCATCTAGCCCTCCTCACTCCCAGTCTGCCCTACTCTAGGACACGCCTCCCAGGTTATTCGATGGCACCCTTCCGTTTAAATCAAGACAGTCTCCAGTCTTTACACTATCATTCCACCCCCAAGACCTTACCCAGGTAGGTGTTCCTATCCCTGGACCCCACAGTCCTTCCCCCTAGCGTTCACTCTTCAAGGGCAGGGGCTGAATTATAATTCATCTTTGAATCTCCAGCACTCGGCACCGTGTACATATATAAAACATAATATACTTTGCACCGGAATGTTTATAAGGTGGATGAACCGACACGAAGGGGCGTCCAAAGCATTGATACATTTATGACACAAAATCACACTTAACTCTGTGCCGACTTGTGGTTTGTGCTGGCTCCATCTTCCTAGCGACTACTACGTGTATGCGGGCGAGAACCTGTCCTCCAAACACAACTTCAAGACTTGAGTCTTTAAGTCTTCTAGAAATTAAGAATTCATGGGGAAAGAGAAAATTTAGGGAACAGGAAAATTCGCTGTGCTCATATTCCGGTCTTCAAATGCGTAGATTTAGTAATTTTGCAGCGTGGCATTTGAGACAGCTGCCAAATTTCAGCTACACTCACCTTTACCGCAATTCTACCGCCGCCCTTTCGGCTTTGGCCCGGATCCCGCCCACTTCCGGCAAGGCCATCCAGAGCGCAGGCGCAACTCCAGGAGCCATCCATCCATCTCTCGAGCTAGTGCTGATGTATGCGCATGCGCGAAAGGGGGCGGGGCTCGGTAATTGCGCGGGAGAATGTAGGCTCACCGAATTCACGCGACGGTCTCCGCCCACCTGAATAGGCGGGCGGAGCCGAGAGCCTCCCCGGTTCGGGCAGCGCATGCGCACTAAGTGCAGGAACGTGGCGCAAGAAGGCGAGCCTTTACGCATGCTCATTTAAATGAGGCAAGAGCTTTTTACGTCAGCATCGTAACCCGCCTCCTTTCTCTCTTAACCCGCCTCTGACTTTTAAAGGGCCAGAGCCGTTTTCAACGAATTGCTTTAAAAGAATAGAGCGTTTATTGAGAGCCTACTAGTGTGCCAGGCCCAATTTACATTGCCTCCTGTGTGCATTTGCCAGTTGTGCCTTTTGTAATAATTACCTTGATTTGTATATTTTTGTGTAAATTTCTTCCCTCGCCCCATGGTACCATGCCGTTGGAGGCAATTTTCAGAAATCAGAGGTAAAGTGGTGTTCTGGGCAGATCTTCTTAGGTCAAGAGGTCTGAGATTGAATCCTGGCTCAGCCACTTTCATGCTCCTTTATTCTCGATATCCTACCTAACATCTGTGAGTCTTAAGAGTGTGCCGATTTAAAAAATGCAGATAAGGATTCCTACCTACCTCATAGGATTGTTGTGAAAAGTACGTTTTTTGGAAAAGTATGTAAAGTGCCAATGCTACGTCTCACACCAACTATCTATTAAATACATACATACATACATACATAACTATCAGGCAAAATTATTCAGTCAGAAAACAGTTTTATAGTGCCTGTAACAGTTCCAGATGGTTCTTCAGGAGGAAATACGTTATTGCCAGGATGGCTAGAGTGTGCAGTGGTGCCAATATCACAGTCCATTATTTTCGCACATTTTTCCTAGTCTAGACAGTATGTAATAGTATGGAAGGGTCATTTTAAATTTCATTTCTTTAATTGCTAGTGAGGCTGTGCATTTTTCCTTAAGATGATTTATGAACTGTATTTCTTTGCCTAACAGCTATTTTCGAACACTGTAATTTCCACTGGCTTATCTCTGCAGACATTATGTTAGGTTCTGACAGAGCATTCTTCTGACCAATTAAAAACAGAAAAAGAAAGAGGGTTGGGAGGGAGAGAGAAAGTTAAAAGGAAAGTTTCTAAGGAAGGGATAGGAAGTGGAGATCTCAGAAGCAGTGCATTCAGTAGAACTTTCTATGATAATGTTCTGTATCTGCTCTGTCTCATATGCTAGCCAATTGCTACAAGTGCCTACTGAATATCTGGAATGTGGCTAGCGTGACTGAGGAATTGAATTTTTATTTTTCTTTAGTTTGAATTTTCATATAAATAGCCACTTCACTTATGGCATAAGCCTAGACATTAGGAAAGGAGAGAAAAGAGAAAAGAAGGGTCCTATAGATTCATTCAAAAGTGGCCTCATATATACGAAGAGACTCAAATTTAGACTTTCGGCATTGTTCCCAAGACAGTCCCAGACAAGGGTGCGTTCAATTTGCAAAAATCAAGGTATGCACTGATACAGTTTTCTATATGTATTTTACATTTCAATAAAAATTTAAACAAGACTTTGTCACACTTTGTTACCCACTTTAGACATTTTTCTGATTTTTAATTTAGCAGAAGTCTCGAAAAAATAGAGGTGGCTGTGACTCGCTCTGGACATCTCAGAGCCCCTAGGGGGCGCTCGTCCTGCATCAGAGACTGTAAAGCCTTCCTGAGAGAATTCACATTACCACACAATTTACCCATTTAAAGTGCACAGTTCAGTGGCCTTTAGTCTGTTCACAGCGTTGTGTAACCATCACTACAGTCAGCCCTAAAATATTTTCATCACTGCAAAAAGAAACTCTGCCTTTTAACTGTCACTTTCCTATCTCCCCCTCCCCCCCAGCCCACAAGCAACCACTAATCTATTTTTGTCTCTGTAGATTTGCCTTCTCTGGACATTTCCTGTAAGCGTAATCATAACCTATGTGGCCTTTTGTGCTGGCTTCTTTTACTCAGTATATTTCCAAAGTTCATCCATGTTGTCGCAGGTATCAGTACTTCGTTCATTTTTTATGGCTGAATAATATTCCCTTGTATGGATAGAGCACATTTTGCTTATCCATTCATCTTTTGATGGACCACACAGGAGAAACTCCTTCACCTCAAGGTGCAAACAATGTCCTTGAGAGGAACCGAGCCAAATTGTAGTCACTGAAATCTGGCAGGTAATTATCAGAAGAGTATTTGGGACAGGAGTCCTCAATTTTGATTTTCCTGACACTTCAGTACTGGTGGGTAGCCAGCCCATAGCATCTACTGAGGGGTTTGTGAATAATGCTACTGGATGCTGACTCCATAGGGAAAATAATCTCGTAGATTTGTGACCTGTCCTTCCAGTTGGCCTGCAGATACAGATGAGCCTTAACCTACCCCAGAGTCTTCTCTAGGCTACAGTCCTGCCTTCACCTGAACCAGGGTCTAATTAGGGGCCACGAATGGGCTCCTCGCGGTGGTGCGATTGAGGCTTATGACTGTATCTTAGCCTGGCTTAGGGAGAGAGAAGATGCTAGGCCACGAGGCGTCATTCAACAGGCATCAGGGCAGCTCTTGACAGGCCACAAGCCAAGGGACAGTTTTACCTATGTGGCTGAGACTGCTGGCCAGGTACCTGAGGAGGAGAAGAAAGTGTCATGAGGAGAACCACACAGTGTCAGCAGCGTGACTGGCCAGGAGCGACTCTGGACCCGAGTTAGGCCACTCAGGAATTTGGGATTGGTATTCGGAAAGGGCCAATAATTTTGAAGTGATATAAGGGACAGCCATTTTCCGCTATGAGCATGAGAAAGCTGATTCACAGAATGAGAATGATGAAAGGGAGAGAGAGCTTTTCTGTTGACAGCTTTCCAACACTTTTGTATCCTTAATAAATTACTTTTACTGTGTAGTATGAGACTTGCAACCAAAAGAGACTTGAGTAAAGCAAAAAGATACATTGTGGACGTTCTGTGTCCATTAATTATCATCTACTGAGAGAGAGAGAGATACACTCAACAAATTAACTACAAGTGGTGTGATAAGTGTGGAAATCAGAACAAATCTCTTTCTAATGGGAGTGAAGAGAAAGGCAATGAAGGAGAACCCATTGGAGCAAAAATTACATTTTGACATATATTGTATGAATCCATTTATATGAGGCACCACAATAGACAAATGTATAAAGACAGAAAGTAGAACAGAGGGTACCAGGGGCTGGTGGGGAAGGGAGTAGGGAGTTAACTATTTAATGGGCACAAGAATTTCAGTTTGGGATGATGAAAAGTTCTGGAAATGGATTGTGGTGATGGTTGCACCATATTATAAATATAGGTAATGTTACTGAACTGAATACTTGAAAATGATTAAAATGGTAACATTTATGATATGTATGTATTTCCACAATCAACGAAAAGAATCACACACATACAAGAAGAAGGAAGAGGAGGAGGAAGAAGAAGAAAAATTGCACCTGAGTTCGTTCAGTATTGAAGCCACATTTCTGTATGGGTCATTATCCATGGGCCACCCTAAAGGGGGCATCAGTTCCCAGTCACTTCCAGTTCTCTGCCCAAACAGTGAAGCAGCTCCAGGCATTCAGAGTCAGTCCTTGGAGGAACTGCAGATGGAAGAAGCAAAGCACAGAGAACCCTGAAGATGAGTACACAGAAGAGGTAAGAGGGGTTGAAAGGATCGGGGTGGGCACCAACAGTGTCTGCTGTCCCCAGTCTCGGGTCACCTGCACCAGCCGGTTAGCAAGTTATACATTTTTGATATTATTGGTCACTTGACCACACTTACTCCATCATTCAGAGTCCAGGTGAAAAACCAAACTCCACGCCAGGTAGTTGGATGAAGGGACTTTACAGGTAGTTAGTTACAAAGGTGTTGGAGGCACCAACGGAACACCAGGGGAGAAGACAGTTCCAATATGAGCAACTGAGGAAGCCACTACCGTACCTAGGAATGGAGGGACAGGAGGAGGACTTGTGACAGAGCCCAGAGGCCAGACCTCTGTGGCAAGAGATGCACTATCTGCCAAAGACACCACTGGAGGAAGAGAGAGGTGGAAGAAATACCCCAGCTTCTTCCTCTCGCCTGTCTGCCACTCAGTCTCCTGCCAGTATCTCTCATTGGCTAAATGCAGCTGGAAGTCAAGTGACCAGAGGCCTGAGAAACGCAGCCGGCAAGAGGCAGCCCAACCCCCAACCCCTTCCCCAAACAAATCGAACAGAGAAGGACAAGGACTGACAATGGATCTGAGGACAAAGGCCAATGATCAACACACTTACCATTCTTCTATTCAATGAAGCCATATTAAGTGCATGCTCTCTGCCAGGACAATGCTAGACATTGGGGGTGCAGCATGGAATGACGCAGAGAGAGAATACAGTTTGGGGCAAGGCTGCCTCTAGCGCATACTGTTCCTTTGTGAAAATCAGGAAAAGCAGTCCCTCCAGGAAGACACAGCCCCTTGGGCACACAGCTGGGGCAAGCTGCATACTCCTGGGCACGATACTATTTCCACACCTGGGCCTGGAGATTCTGCTGCCTCTAGCAGCAGTCTTCGACCCGAGGACCAGTGACTCCTGCAGCAAGAGTCCCTAAAGGACTCCATTCACTCATTCGCTTGATGAATTATTGAGCAACTATTATGTGCCAGGCATTTCTCCTAGGTCTTAGAGAAATGGCAGTGAAAAAACACAAAAACTTCTTGGACTTCAAATATGGCAACGTAATAATTGTCGAATTCAGGCCGAGGTTATGTAACAGGTATTCGTTGTATTATGAGATATGTTTTTCTGTGCGTTTAAATTTTTCACTTAAAAATTGGAGGAAAAAAATCTTTGCCTTCAAAGAGACAGACAATAAATAAGGGATGTGTGTGTGTGCGTGCGTGCGTGCGTGTGTGTGAGTGCGTGTGAGTGTGTGTGCGTGTGTGTGCGTGCATGTGTGTGTGTGTGTGTGTGTGTGTGTGTGTGTGTGTGTACAATGATGCTAAGTAGTAAAAGGAGCCTGACAGAGGAATGAGCCTGAGAAAAGAGGGAAACAGACTGGGAAGTAATTCGGAGATTTCAGTTTTCAGTGCAGTGGACCAGAAACTCCTCACCGAGGTGATGTTTGAGCAAAGCCCAGGCTCCTCTACCTGGAGGAAGAGGAGTCCTAGCGGAGGACACAGAAAAGGCGAAGGCCGAGGCAGGTGCATGAGTGGGACTGGGTGCTGCCCAGGAGAGATCGAGGTCAGACAGACAAGGGGAGGGAGGTGGCAGACGAAGCAGGGCTTTGAAGGCCTCTAGACTGTGGCGTTTCCTCTGAGTGACAAGCAGAGCCGCCATAAGGATGTGAGCTGAGGAGGAGTGACTTGGGCCGACTTGTGTCCGTGCAAAATGTATGCATCTTGGAGGGGCTGTAAAACTTCCCTCGGATTCTCAAAGGCGTCCAGTAAACCCCCGGAAAACTAAAAAGCGGGTGCGATGTTGGTTTTACCTCCAAATTTTGCTGCTTAGTCTTTGCATCTTGGCAGAAGAGCCTTCGACCCTTTCCTGCCTGTTTCGGGCGTTGTATTTGCTCTGGGGAACCCGTGACGGGAGCGGGGAGGGGGCAGGAACCTCTGGGGCATACCTGGGCACACACTCCGCGGATCTCGGGTCTCCCGGGCTCGCGCATCAGCCTTCGGTCACAGATGGGTGCACCAGCAGGGACTCGACCTCTACAGGACCGAAGACGCCCTCCCCACACGCCCGAGGGTCCGCGCCCTTCCCCACGCTTGGCCCCGGAGCGCACGGTCTCTGCAGGAAGGGGCAGATACTGCCGGGTGGCTTTGCTGGGGCCCCGCGTTACCATAGCGACCTTGGCCGGGTCTGGGACGCCGGAGCGCACGCTTCTGGCCGAGACTGACTGAGGCTGGAGGCTGCGACCCCACTGCTCTCTCCGGGGGACTCCGCATCCAGGCTCTGCCTCGCAGGGGAGCGCAGGTGAGAGGACTCAGGGGCACCGGGGCACCGGGCGGGGGTTCGGGACTGACCTCCACCCGCTGGGCTCGGCCCTTCCACCTTCCATTGCGATAATTATTGTTATTCAGTATCTAAACACCCTGGGCGGAGTCTTCCTATCAGCAGCTCGTGTATTAAGGCAGCAGACTCCTGTGGAGTAGAACCGATGTGCCCGAAAGGTATGGGGCAGAGGATGAGTTTATATTACACTGAAGAGGCATTAAGTAACTAACTCCCAGTGACATCCTAAGAAAGTTACTAGATTTTAGTTCTCCTGCAATTCCGAGGAAGCCAAGGAGCTAGCGTCAGTTTGGGACTAATATGGCATCGACACCTTTCTAACACCTGCTAATCTCGATCTAATATTTAAATTAGTTTCTTTTTAGTATTTTTATGTTTACAGTTACCTTCTCCTTAGAATACCTGATACTGGTTTTTCACTTATAGTAATGCTATATAAGGTCTCTTTCTTGGATAAATATATTATTTTTTACAAGTTAATTTAAATATCAAGATTCATCATAGTAGAAGTGGTCCTTGGAAATGAGATGAAAAAGAAAAACACACTAAGTTTAGGGCCCGAGACTGTTTCCCCGCTCCCAGCTTTTGCCCTTGCTGTTTTCGTTGGCTGGAGTGACTTTCCCTATTTCTTGTCAAAATCGGTACCAGCCCGGTGTGGTTGGTCTGGTGGGTCAGACTCCCCCAGGCCCTGCTGTAGCCGGACAGAAGGAATAGCTGTGTGGGCGGGGCCCAGCGCAGAATGAAAATGCAGGGCCCTGGCTCAGAAAGTGTAAGTTCGAAATGGTGACAGCGGAGCAGGAAACCAAGCATGGGCCCTTCTAAGGCAGGGCCCTGGGTGACTGCTCAGTTGCACACGCGTGACGCTGGCCAGGGGGTGGGGTGGGGTGGGTGCCTGGGACACGGTATCTCCTGGTACAGCTCAGCCTGAGTCATTCTGATCATCAGTCCTCTGCATGCTGATAGTCACTCTAGCCCTTGCTGCTAGCACTGCTGGGGTGTGTGTGTGTGCGTGTGTGTGTGTGTGTGTGTGTGTGTGTGTGTATTCCCCCAATCCATGGAGCAGAATAGATGATTTTTGCTGAAGGGGAACAGGGATCCCCAGCTTTAGAGGGGACCATCTTTATCACCTTGTACAAGCCCCATGGAGACAGACAGAAAGACAGGAACATCTATACTGGGGACATGAAGCGCACAGTGAGGGGAGAGGCCCTGGACACTCAAAGTCTCTCTACAACCCCACCAGGAAGGGCGGGCAGGAGAGCCCCGGGTCTGGTGGAAAAACCAGGTGATGAGGCAGACAGGTCGGGTGCCCAGGCAGTGATGAGAGGTCAGAGGTAGAAGGGTGACCAGTCATCCTGGTGTGCCTGAGACTGTCCCAGTTTTAGTGCTGCAAGTCCAAGGCTCTAGGAAACCCCTCAGTCCTGAGCATGCGGGGACACTTGGTCACCCTGGAGGCAATATCTTTGTGGGCTCTCCTGACAGCTTGCAAATCCCTGCAAAGCCAGCCTCTGGGATTTTCCACCTTCCTATCCACCTGACAGGTGACACAGAACCAAGAGGGCTAAAGTGCTGGGTGCCAGGCCCGTGTGTGTGTAAGGGGGTGTCCCTGTGGGAGGTGCCATAGCAGTTGTCTGCTAGCCCAGAGCAGCCTGGGTACCCCAACTCTCACTCCCCTGAAGTGGGTCCCAGTGCTCACCACTGGGGGCTCCAGGTCAAGCTCTAGCCTTAGGGCCAGCATCCACTCTGATTGGTCATCCTGGTTATTAAATGTGTGACTGTCACCCCCTGCCCGAGGGCAGATTCTTCCTAATGCCATCACAAACCCAAGTGCTGTACTGGTTTCCCTGGGTTCCACAGCAATTGTGTCATCAGACCCCTCCCCCCAGGGGGCCCATGGAGAAGCAAGGGAGGGGACGGCCGAGGGTCAGCCCAGCACAGAAGGATCCCCTCTGAGGGCAGCTCTTCGGCCCCAGGGACCCAGAACACACATGACTCACGCACTGGAGCTCAGACAGGTGCCTCCCCAGGAAGCCGCAGAACGCTGGCATAACGCAGGGCATGCTGAGCCCCTGATGTCCCCAACCCTTTGCCAGCACCCTCTGGCCCTGCAAAAGCAGCCAACATGCCTATCTCCAAGTGCCCGCAAAAGTCAGAGCCTCTGTGGAAGGGATGGGACCAGAAGGCCCAGAAGAATGGACTGAGGCACCAGGTGTATGCTGTCAATGGCGACTGCTATGTGGGCGAGTGGAAAGACAACATGAAACACGGTGAGTGGGGGACCCTCGGGGGCTCCAGTGGTGAGCGTGGGTTATGGACTAGGAGTCAGAGTCCTAAGAGTCAGGACATAAGACGTGTCTCTGAGGCGCCTTCCAAGGGGCGAATGATGACCTGGATCATCCAGGGGCCTCCACATGCCGCGGGCTCTGGAAAGGAATTCGGCCCTGACTTTAGGTGAGAGAAGGTCTCAGGGACCAGCAGGGCACAACGCAGTCTTGAAACACCAACCCTAGCCACAGCTGGGGGTCTGGGGACTCCAACTCAGTCCCTACCCTCTGAGACCTGGGCCAAGCATGGGGCTGGCTAGCAAAAGGGAAAGGCGGACCGCAGAAACCAGCTTGCAGTTGGGGTTCTGGTCTTCAAACTCAGCCCTGATATGGGGTCTGACCAATAGGCAGTGAGGGAGGACCCGGTCTCCCCAAGCAGCTGGGGGCTCCGACTTTAACTGGACTGGGCTCTGGGTCTAACCAGCAGGGGGCACAGGAGTACTTGTGACACAAATTAAACGGTGAAGAAAAAAAAGTTTTTATTTAAAAAAGGCGGCATGACTTCTCACTCCAATCTGGCGATTCCAGATTCTATGCTCTTAACCATTTCTCTCCTGCCTTCCTGCGTGAAGAAGTGCTTTGGAGCCCATGAATCTGGGCCAGAATCTCAGTGCCACCAACTATGATCTCGAGTGATCACTATACCACTCAGCCTCAGTTCCCCGATCTGTAAAATTGAAATAATACCTACCTGTAAAGATAAGAGATGCTATCTATCAAGTGTGTAGCCCAAGGTCTTTGCAGAAGGGGAAACATCTGGAATGTTCCCTGAGAGCTGAGCATGGTAGGGATGCTACTCAGAATCTTCCTTGTCCGAAAAGCCTTCCGAAGTTGACCCCACCCAGTGTGTGACACGACACCCATTCTCAGCACTGATTTAAAGGCCAGGCTTTATGTGGCTGCTCAGAGCTCTGTGTGTGGTTACAGATGCCTGCTGTATGCTTCAGTCTTTGTGGGCAGCATGTGGTGTAGACAGGGCCCTGGACTAGGAGTCAGGACCCTGAAGTTCTGAGCCTAGTTCTACTGCTGAGTAGCTGTTTGACTTTGGGTAAGTCATTTCTTATTCTCTGGATCTCGGCTGCCCCACCTGCAATATGCTCTTGTAGGCTGTTGTGGCCTTCTGAGCTCTTCTCCTGTGTGAGTCCCGCTGCCCCTCACCCCCTGGAGGCATAGAGCTGTTGGGGCTGGGGCTGCAGAAAGACCTGTCAGGAACTCAAGGGCCAGACCCCACCTCTTTCAAGACGCGCCTTTCGCCCAAGCTGAAATGAGTTGCTGTGGTATATGCAGACTGGAAGAGATTAAAATAAAAAGTCATCATGCAAGGCCAGGATGGAGTGGCTCTGGTGGTTCTCCAGATTCTCATTCATTCACCCCACTAATGCTCACTGGCGCTCCTAGTCCATGCCAGGCCCTGGACTGGGCATCTGGCATGATCCCAACCACAGGGAGCTTCCAGTCTCACAGAGAACCTGCACGATAGGTAATAACCCATTTTATAGATGAGGAAACTCAGATTCAGGGAGAGGAAGTGACTTACTCAAGGTCACATGGCTAATAGTAGTGACATCAGGCTGTGAGGGGACCAGAGAGGGACACGAAAGGGGCCACGAGAACATAGTCAGAGAGTGACATTTGAGCTGAGCCCAGGAGAATCAGAATGATTAGCTAGGCAGAGGGACATGTCTTCTAGACATGGGATCACAGTGCAGGGATGCTGTGCGGTATTAGGTCTTGTTCAAGGAACAGACTGGAAGCCAGTGGGGCTGGAGCAGGGATAGCAAGAGGAGAGAGTGGGCAGGTCAGGAGAGCCAAGCACTTAGCGCCTCACTGGCTATGGTAAGTTTTGCCTTTATCCCGCAGGAAAATAGTCTCATTGGACCAACTTAATAAGATATGAGCAAAGATTTGCAGGAGGTAGAGTGAGTGAGTATTTGGGGAAGAACATTCCAGGTCAAGGAACAAGCAGATGCAAAGGTCCTGAGGTAGAATTACATCTGGTGGGTTCCAGGAACAGCACGGAGGCCATAGTGGTTGGATGGCAGTCTGTGGAAGGTGGGAGTGGAGGACACAGAAAGGGCTGGAATAGTATGAGATGGGTCTCCAGGTGTGTTCAAGAGAACCGAAGAAACATGCAGAACATTTTCTAGAAACTGTCATTGAAAGAAATTCCGAACCTAAAGAAAGAGTTTATTATGAGCCAAGGGTTTTGAGGCTAGTCCAGGAAGCAAAATTTCAGGGGACTGAGAAAACGCTCCTGAGAATGGTAGTTTTGCAGCTTATTTGATACATTAGAATCAAAGGAGAAGATGTAAGTCAGGTGCATGAAAGCCATTGGTGGTAGATTAAGGTGAGAGAAAGCAAAGCGGGGAAATCTCTAGGATTGGATAAAAAAATTAAAATGGAGATACATACTTCTTTTACATGGGTGGCTGCAGGATAGTTAACATTTCATGAACACAGTTTACAGAGGTATGCAGGTAAAAGATAGTAACGAGGAATATTGAGGTTGTCTTGCTCCACATCAGGGTCTGGAGGAGATTGTTTTGACATCTTAAGTATGTTATCCTAGATGCACACGAACAATGGATAGGGCTTGTTCGAGGTAGGGATTCATCTATCATACAGGCCTTAGGATGAGAGTTCCCACCATAATTCACTCAGTTAGGATTTTTTTTAATGATCAAAACACCCTTTGTGGTTATTTTTAAGTATCGAGCTTGTCAGGCTTGCCAAAGTAGCCCCTTTTTGTTCACCAAACCCTGGCCATCTGGCATATCCATTCCATATTATTAAGAGATGAAGCCGAAATGCTGAAGGGGCAGATTTCTACTTGGGTTTGCTATGTCAGTCTGGCTTCAGGGCAAAGGGCTGGAGAACCACTATTGGTAGAAATTGGAACTTTCTTGGGTTTTTCCCAGATGCTGGGGGTCTAGAGACAAGGCACAGACCCTGTCCCAGCCCTCAAGAGTTACCAAGTCTAGGGGCCCCTGAGGCCTAGGCAGACCTAGCAACTGCCCCCCAGCAACTCTCCCAGCCCCATGGCGACCATGTCTGCAGTACTGGCCCATCTGTGTGTCATCAGGAAAAGGAACAAAGATCTGGAAGAAGAAAGGAGCCGTCTATGAGGGGGACTGGAAGTTTGGGAAGCGAGATGGCTATGGCACCCTCAGCCTTCCCGATCAAGAGACAGGAAAGTACAGGAGAGTATACACGGGCTGGTGGAAAGGCGATAAGAAATCGGTGAGTTGTTCTCATCATGCCCTGGGGTGTCGGCCAGGCTAACAGCAGGCTGTGTGTGTGTGTGTGTGTGTGTGTGTGTGTGTGTGTGTGTGTGTGTAGGGGGAGCAGTGCGAGAGGCCTGGGAGAAGGGAGGTGTTGAAGGGAGGAGAACAGGGGTACTGTGTGGGTAGGAGAAGGAAGGGGTGGGGTAATCATCAAGGCTTCTCAGAACAAAACTCAGGAAACAGGAAGCCAGAGGAGAAGGCTCAAGGAGGAGCCTGTGACACCCTGTGGCTATAAGAAGCCAGCCAGGCTGTATGGGGGTGAATTCTCCTCCCCCCTCTCGTTTCCTGGCTTTCTTTTCCCTGAGCAGCCCTTTCTGAGAATCCTCCTTCTGTCGGGTGAGGATAAGAGAAGTGTAGGAAAAGTGGGAGCAAGAAAGCTGAGTTCATACCCTTAGCTATAGGACAAGAGAGGAAGGTCTCAGGTCCCAGGGGTAGAAGCCAGCCAGAGGCGTGTCCTCAACCCATAAATGCCCGAATCCTCACCATAGGTCATGGAGACAGATAAAAATACAGTATCGCCATGGAGCAACTGCTGATGGAACGAGATATGGTCCTTCATCTCTCACATCATCACCATCGCCATCACCATCATTATTATCATTCCCATTTTATCCATGAAGAAACTAGCTCAGAAAGATGATGTGCCTACCTGGGGTCACATTGCTGGCAAGTGGTAGAGCCCATGATTTCATGAATTTTGCTCTCAAATTGCTTATTTATTGGCCAGTGAGGAGAGAGATCCCCAAATAAACAGCTTACATACAATATGGTGTTAGGATAGAGTGTTTCACAGACAGCCCAGAGGAAGATCATTGAGCATTCAAGGCAGGCTTCCTGTAGGAGGGGACACGAAAAGATGTAAAGAGTTAACCAGGAAGAGAAAAGAGAGAAAGGGAAGTAGCAAAGGAGGCAGAAGTAGCAAAGGGAAGGATATGTCAGCAGAGTGTGTGTGCCCACAGGGGTGGGGGCCTCGAAGGAGAATCAGAATTTTGAGGGAGAGACTTGGGCTGCTGGCTCGACCTCCTTAAGTGTGATCTGCTGGGAGTCCATGATTCTCTGTGGTTGGACGTTAATGGTGGTGCCGATGCTCATTTTTCTGAGGAGAAAGTTTATATATAGCTTTGATCTGATTCTCAGAGGCATCAGAGTTGGGGAGATGGGCGATGTAAAGGTCCTTCTTGTTGTTGACTGGAGGATGCAGCGGGGGCGGGGAGAATGGGAGAGTAGAGGAGGGGGGACCAGGGAGGAGAGGAGAAATGATGGGCTGCATGAAAGCGGTCGCAGAAGGACAGACAGAAATGGACAGCCTCGGGCGACTTAGCAATACACGACCATCGGCTTGGGTGGAGGACTGAGGGAGGAAGCAGAGAAGTCCGGGTGTGTGGCATGGGTGCCAGGGAGGACGATAGGGCTTTCCTAGTAGCGGGGGCGGCGTGAACAGGGATATCTTCGTGCTTTCAGGGCTATGGGATCCAGTTTTTCGGACCCAAGGAGTATTACGAGGGTGAGTGGTGTGGCAACCAGCGCAGCGGGTGGGGCCGCATGTACTACAGCAATGGCGACATCTATGAGGGCCAGTGGCGGAACGACAAGCCGGACGGGGAGGGCATGCTGCGCCTGAGTGAGTGCCCCTCCACGCCGCCCGGCCCCGCCCACCAGGCCGCGCCCCGCCCACTCTCCTCCGAGCCTGCTTGGCCACGCCCCACGGCCACGCCCCACGGCCACGCCCCCGCAATGCCTGTGGAGTGGGTTAAGGTGAAGGACAGACCAGATCCCTGCCCTCAGGGAGCTTATACTCTAACAAGGGAGCCTGGTGATAAATATAAACAATTAAGACATTTTCTTACGGTCATAACAGTCATAGCCTACACTTACACAGCACTGAGCTCATTAATCCTCACTGCGACGCTGTAAGATAGGTACTTTTATCGCCCTCACTCTACAAATGAACTGAGGCACAGAGAGGTTGCTTGCTCAAGGTGACACAGTCTGTTAGAGTGCTAAGGAATTAGACATAGGAAAGCAAGTTGGAGGATGACAAAGGAGTTGGGGACAGGGGTTATTTAGATTGACTTGCGGGTCAGAGGTCAGGGAATGCCTCCCTGCCGGGGTGGCGGGGTGGGGGGGGGGTGGTAATGTTTGAACTGAAAACAGAGGGAGGAGAGGGAGCAGGATAGTCACTGAGCTAGGGAAGAACATCCCAGGCAGAGGGAGGAGTAATGAGAAGCCCCCATTGGTGTCAGGACTTAGTCCATTTTCTACATAGAAACCAAAGTGAGCTTTTTACAAATTGGAACTTGTCGCTGCCCTGCTTCGTAGCTCTGTGACCTTGAGCAAGACAATCAAACCGCTTGAACTTTACAAGTTCCATCTATAAAATGCAGTCCATCATCCTTCACAGAGCTGTTTTTGCGAGGAAATAGGTCAGTAACATAGCGTGGAACCAGGTACAGAGTAAGTGCTGAAAAACACTGCCTATTCATATTATTAGCTATTTTTTTACACATAAGAAACTATCTTGCTTGTCCAAGTTCAAGTAAGTAGTGGACGCAAGCTGTGAACTAGGTCTGATTCTGGAAGGCACTGACACCCCAGGGCTCTGATGTGTATAGATCGGTTGTCCCAGACTCTACTCCACCCACCAGCCTAGAGCACACCATTCAACTCTGCTTCCTTCTGCCTTCCTGTTGGGCATGGCGTCCAGCCTGGGAGAGGCAGAGGGCCAGCCTGGCAGTCTGGCCTGGTTTGCTATGCCCAGCACCCACAACTTCCTGTCCTTTCAGAGAATGGGAACCGCTATGAGGGCTACTGGAAGCGAGGCTTGAAGAACGGGTCGGGGCGTTTCTTCCACCTGGACCACGGTCAGCTGTTTGAAGGCTTCTGGGTGGACAACGTGGCCAAGTGTGGCACGATGACGGACTTTGGCCGAGATGAGGCCCCTGAGCCCACACAGTTTCCCATTCCTGAGGTGGGCAGCTCTCACCAGGGCTCTCTGGCCAAACCAGAAAGAGACAAAAAACAGCACCCCCCAGCCACACCCAGCCCAGCCCAGCCCAGCTCAGCTCAGCCAGGGAACAGACGAGGTTTTGTTTTCAGTCAGGGCATCTCCAGGGAGGCAGGTAGCACCCCGCAAAGGAAGCAGCACTGCCTCCCACCGAGGTGGGCAGCAGCGCCTCCAAGGCAGGCAGCACCCTCAGAAGCAGGCAGCACCTCATAAAACTGGCAGCCTGGGACTTCCATGCTCCTCTAACCAACCCCTGTTGCTTCCCTCCAGGTCAAAGTTCTAGACCCTGACGGCCTGCTGGAGGAAGCCTTGGCCATGTTCAGGAAGACACAGGAAGAAGGAGATTGATGCCAGGTGAGGGAGTAGGCATGCTGGTCACCCTCTATGTGGATGAGGCAGCTCCTGGGGTCTCCTTCGGCCAAGGGGCTCAGGGGCATAATCAGAGAGGGTAGGTTTCTTGTCTCCTGCAGTCTAGCTGATCCTTTTCAGTTCCTTTCCTTCAAAACTCATTTCCCTGAAGACCAGTTCATTCAATCTTGCCCAAGTTTTCCCATTTGTGCCCTGAGCTTATTGGAAGGAATCCTGCTTGGAGTCAGGTGGCCGGCTCACCCCTGAATGCCCTCGAGGAAGGTGGTTTGCCTCAGGCCTCCACTTGCACATCTGCCCAGTGGGCCCCATCCAGTCCTAGCCCCTCCTGGTGTGGGTGTGAGTGGGGTTCGAGGAGCGGGCGTTGTACAGTGTCTTTGAAACGCCAGCTCCCACCAACCCCTCGCGCCTGCAGAGAGAATGCCACAGCTGCAGGAGAAAGTCAAGCCTAAGTCACCCAACTGCTCAGACTGGTGCAGCTCCTGCGGGAGGAGTGAGTGGTGACTCCGGGCACACCCTTGGCTCCCTCAGAGGGCACCTTGTTCCTCCCAGCGTTGGACCATTCTTTGCCGTAGGAGGCCAGTGCTTCTCTCTCTAGCTGGCCTTGGAAACCCTCTTGTTGTGGCCTCCATCCTAGGACCCCATCCCTGAGTGCATGAGAATAAAGGAGAATCTGGTGGCATTCGCCGGTGGCCTGTGGCATGAGGTTTGGGGTGGGGCAGGGGAGACTTGGGAGAGATTTTAAGTAGAGAAGAGGAAAGACGTCCCCATGGGCTGCACAGATTGACCTTGGGGGAAGAGACAGGAGGTGTCTCCAGGTCTCTGAGCTCTGAGATGCTCCAGAGGGAAAGAGCCTGCATCTATCTGGTCACATTTGTCACTAAGATTTGGGGTTAAAACCTGACCTGGCTTCTTGGCCTAACAGGAGGACTCTCAATCTTGGAATCCCGTGGGAACTTTAAAAGCTATAGACTAGGTCCCACGCCCAGAGTTTCACATGCCCGGGGTGAGGCCAGGGCCTTCAGAAGATTCCCCAGGTGATTCTAATGTGCAGCCAGGGCCAAGAACCCCTGACTTATTGGATTTGTGACCCTTAGCAAGTGACCTCCATGTCCCATCTATAAAATGGAACTTAAAGAGATCTCACAGGGATGTTTGAGGATTTGCTAGCAGATGTAATCATAATGAATATAACATGTATTGAGGTTAATTGTGAAGCAGACATCTGGGAAGGGCTGTGCATAATTCTAATCTAGACAACATTCCTGCAAGATAAGAGGGCCTCTTATGTAAGAGTGTGAGCTCTGCAGTCAGTCTACCTGGATGTGAATCCCTTGCGATTTATTTATTAGCTGTGTGTTCTTGGGTACCTCACTCAACCTCTCTGTCCTGTAGGTTTCCTCCCCTCTGATACAAGACAATAACTAACACCTAGCGTTGTTGTGGCTACTGTGAGGGTCAACTGAGGTGTGGTTCTAATCCGAGAATGATTTCCTGTCCCCTTCTTCCCTGGGGACATGTGGGATGTCTGGAAACACTTTTGGTGGTGACGGCCATCAGGGAAGAATGCTCTTGGCACCTAGTGGGTAGAGGTTGGGGATCCTGTTCAATATGCTAAAGTGTAAACACACCGCGAAAGAACGATTCGGCCCCCATCCAGTGTAACCGAGATACCGCGATGTTCAGAACCACTTGGGTCAGGCCACTCGCTTAAGATTTAGAGGCAGAGAGAACCTCGACGGTCAGTGGGCGTTTATTGAGCCTTTACTATGTGCCTTGCCCAGTGCCTGGCACATAGTAAAGGCTCAATAAACGCCCACTGACCGTCGAGATTCTCTCTGCCTCTAAATCTTAAGTGAGTGGCCTGACCCAAGTGGTTCTGTCTACACCTCTGACCCCAGCAAGCTGAGCCTGGCTGCCTTGGGACGCAGAATTAGCCAGATATGTAGAGCATTTACTGGGTGCCAGGCCCTGTGCTGACAGCTTTACCTGTGTCCTCTCCGATAGCCCCTCAACAACTTGAGGTGTCCTGCTATTATGAATGCCATTTTAGAGGAAGAAACTGAGGTTCAGGGAGGTTCACAAGTCACCAAGCTAGAAAGTGGCTGTATTTAAACATAGGTCTATCTGCTCTTAAAGTATGGAACAGTGGCAGTGTGTATAGAAGGCTACAATTTTTCAGAAAAAGTAGGGGGTGTGTGCTTGTTTATGTATAAAATCCCTCTGGATGGGAACAGAGTAAACTGGCAACAATGGTTGTCTCTGGGAGAACTGGAAATAGGGGAAGACAACTTTTTGCTGTGTATTTGGAACCATATGAATGTACTGTCTATTCAAAATGTAAATGAAACTGACATTAAAGAGACTGTTTTCAACTACCTGTGTTTCCTGAAGTTACCTGGGTTCAAGGGCACCTGGCATACTTGTTAAAAATTAGACTCCAGACACACCAGGGGAGGGAGGGGCATAGACGGCTGCATTTTGCAAGCTAATTTGGTGATCCTTGAGTTCAAGTAAGTTGAGGAAAGAAAACCTAAGACTACAGAGTCATGACCCAGAAATTATTCCAGCCGGATCCCAGGTCTCTGCAGAAGCTGGGAGGTGGATCTCTTAGGGGAATGCATGGGAGGTGCTTTTGTCTTTTCTGAGGAGCAGAAGAGGGTTTCACACGGGCGCCTGGCTATTCCCTCCCTACTCGGTCCAGAGGAACATCTAGGGACGGGGAAGGGGTGGACCGTGGTACTTGTGATGCAGGATAAATAGGAAGCTGTGATAGGAAAAAGGAGGGTCCCCTTCCCCACCTGGCCCAAAAAGCTGCTGTTGTCCACGACCATGTGTGCACAGAAGGACAAGACCTTAAGGCTACACCTGCCCTTGACCAACTTTCACTTCAGCCAGAGTACTTTATGTTTATAAAAGCACTTTCTGTATTGGGTTTCTGGGACAGACAGAGCTCTCAAAGTCAAAGGCCCATGGGGTCCAGACAAGTAACAGATGAGGCTGGCTTGGTGTGAGACAAGAGGGAGCAGTGCGGACTGTGGCAAACATAGGTCCTGGGGAGGAGGGTGGCTGCGACTCAGCTGTTCTGTAAGGAGGTGGGCCCAGCACTGCTGCTGGCTCTTCCAGTTCTTTAAGCAAAGCCAGAATCCGCCCACTTAAGATTTCTGAGTGCGCCTAGGCGCTGAGCCAGGCTTCCCAGGTTCTAACTCTGGCCAATTACTTTACCTCCCTGGGCATCAATTTTGTTATCTGCAACATGGAGACAAACATTCCTGACAAAACGCACGACCTGACTGTAATAATGACAAAATATATCAGAGAAACCAGACTGAGGCAACATTCTACAAAACCATAGGCCTGGACGCTTCGAAAATGTCAGTGTAACAGAGAGAAAAGGGAGGCTGTTCCAACTCAATGTAACGCGTGATCCTGGATGGAAAGGTCACACTGCTGTTAGGGACACGTGTGGGGCAAACAGGAAAGCGAACATGAACGTTCTAGTAGATGGTAGTATTGTATCAATGGCAAATCTGAATTTGATCACTGAATTGTGGTTATGCAGGGGAACGTCCTTGGTCTTAGGAGGAAGTACGTAGGCCTGAAGGGTCACAGCACCTGCAGCCAATGCACATGGCTCGGCGGAAACACACCAGGCCTCGTCGTTAAACACGGTTTCGGTGTCTGCGAATGTGCCTGCTTGCAGAGGCCGAATAAGGAGACACTCTGCCTTCTTGTTTCATCTGTCACACTATCAACAAGTATCCTTTTCATGGTCTATTCGGTGCCATGTTTTTCATTTTGTGCTTTTTGTTAATTTTGCTGTTTAAAACGGCCCTCAAGCGTAGTGCTGAAGTGCCGTCTACTGTTCCTGAGTGTGGGAAGGCTACGATGCGGCCTCCTGGAGAAAATGCCTGTGTCAGGTAGGTAAGCTTCATTAAGGATGAGTGACAGTTCTGTTGGCCCTGAGTTCAATGGTAATGGCTCAACACCATATATTAAATAAGGTGTCTTTAAACAGAAACATACATAGAACAGTTACGTATGGATCAGTTAACAAAAATATTGTGACCAGAGGCTCGTAGGAACGTCACTCCGTGTTTTCTGTAAGACTGGTAGTTCAGCATCCACTAATCCACGTTCACGGTGACTTTATAGAACTACCGTGAATAACAAGAACTGACTACATATTTCAGTTATTGTTCATGTGACTTTTCTGTAGATTTGAAATTTCTCAAAATGGTGAAAAACCAATTTGTTTAGAGGCTCACCTGACTGGGGCACCAAGAGACATAACACGAGGCAGCCCAGACCCAACAAATACAGACACGAGAGGTGTCCCTTATGAGTATATTTATGTGTTCACACACGCACACGCACACACTCGACGCTGAACTAGGGGGGCGGTCAAGACGGAAAAGACAGGAAGCATCCAGGTGGCATGGGGGAGGAGGGAAAGACAAAGGGAGCATTTGTCCCCGCTCTGGCTCCCACTGGTGGCCTCCTAATAGGAGGTGAACCTGGAGCTGGAAGAACAGGAAGTGCTTATTTTCTTAGAGGAAAGTTTCAAAGTGCAACAATTTCTCTTTAAAAAAAGAGCCTCTCCCCTCCACTCTCTGCCCCCTGACAAAAGCCGAGCCCCCTGCACAGGCTGTCCTTGAGGCTGGGGCAGGATGAGATCGTGGGGAAGGGCCTAAGGCCAAAGCGAGGATGTGCCCAGGCCCGGGAGGGCTTAGGCATAGTGGCTGCCGGGCGTCAGGGGGTGGTCCCCTCTGTGGTCCAGCTGGTCCTGCAAGCGGGCGAACTCGGCCAGCTCGTTGAGCTCCTGGAACTGTCGGTCCGTCTTATGGCTGACCAATGAGCGGTAGAAGTGGACGGCAAAGACGATGAAGACCAGGCCGAAGGGGACCATGATGGTGGTGGAGGCGATGGCGGCGGCCTGGCCCGGGGTGATGCCCCCAGTGCTGCCATTGTTGACGTTTGCGGCTGGGGGCTTGCTGGTAGGCCGCAGCTGGCCCGGCTGCTTCTTCAGAGGCAAGAACTTGACCCAGCAGAGCAGCACGACCTCAGCCAGGAAAAGCAACGTGCCGATGACGGTGGAGAAGGCCCAGGCCAGCTCGATGTGGCGGTGCATGCGCTCGTGGGGCGACTCCTTGACCGAGTTGAGGTTGTGCACGTTGCTCACGGCCTCGATGTTGGGCAGGATGCACGTGCTGATCATGAGCGCGAACAGGTGCACCGCCACCAGCACTGTCGTGCAGGCACTGAAGGCGATGAGCAGCCCTGGCGGGTAGTCGTGTTCGGCGTCCAGCTGCACCTCCACCATCGCCACCTGGGGGTTAGGGCAGAGTGGGCTGAGCACCAGGATGGTCACAGCTCACAGAGGCTTTCCTCCTGTCAAGCTCTGGGACCCTGGGCAAGTCACTTGACCTCTCTGAGCCTCAGTTTCCACATCTGTATAATAGGGATAACAAGACCCACCCGCTTCGGGGCTGAGAGGTGGCAGAAAGTACTGGTGGCAAAAGCAGGCTGCCTGGATTCGAATCCCAGTTCTGCTGCTCACTAGCACCACGTCCTTGGGAAAGTCAAGGACTGAATCTCTCTGAGCCTCAACTTTCTTTTTTGTAAGATAGGGATATCATATTAATTCGTAAAGATTATTTTAACAACTAAACGAGAGCTCCTGGTACATGGCAAACACCTCCCAAATAGTCACCACTGCTGTTACCAC
>NW_011888804.1:1403657-1406059 GCF_000151845.1 Pteropus vampyrus
GTAGGGGTAAGTACAATTTAGAGCTGACTTGCGGTCCGACACCTTTGAGACTCTGGTGACAATAACAGATATCCTCAGAATACCCAGGAATAGTCATAAAACTTTTCAGACACTTTCAATGGGATTCACAGACTTTTGCTTTGGAATCCCTACAATTGATGATTCTATGAACTTTTCGGCCTAGGAGTTTACAAAATGTTTCAAGTTCATATAAATCTGGAGCAGTGTCATTAGGATTTTGACTGCTTTTAAGACCATTGGTGGCCTAATGTCAGCTCTGACAATTCTTAGTACATGCTGGTGAGGGATATGGGGCATCAGGGCAGGCCACCAGGGCACAGTGAATTAAAAGTCACATCCGGAAGCCCTGCGGTCTGTCCCCAGGGCTGCCTACACTGGAAAAGCGGGGCACGCATCCTCTAGTGGTGGGTGCCTCCTGCTACCTCCCCACCCCCAGTACTTCCTCTTCCTGTTTTGGCCTGTTGCCCCGGAACCTGAAACCGGAGAAGGGACAAACAGGACAGCCTGCTGCTTGGCTGTCCCAGGTCCACTGGCTATTTATTCCCTCATTGGAAATGTCTGGACCCATTAGGTGTGTCAGGCCCAGAGCTGGGCACTGGGAGCAGAAGGGGGGTCATATACAGGTAACATTCTCAATCTGTAACCTTACCCGGTATCTCTCCCTCCGTGTAGCCTGAAGCGTGAATTAGCTCCTCTACTTACAAAGTTGGTAACCTTGGACAAGTATTTCAACTTCTCTGTGCTACAGCTTCTGCATCTATAAATTAAGGGCCTACTTCCTATTTTTATTTTATTTTTTCCCCGGAGGGCCTACTTCTTATAATTGTTCTGAGGATTCATGAATTAGCAAATATAAAGCCCTTAGGACAAGACCTGGCATATAATAAGCTTAATAAAGTGTCAATGATTATTAGTAACATCATGATTATTCTTTTACAAACTGAGGCTCAGAGAGGTAGGTCGGCTGTCCCAAGGGTCAGACTGCCCCTGAGCGGGAGATGTGAACTCAAGTCCACTTGGCCCTGAAGCCCGTGTGCAAAGCGGGTAACAGGACAGCTTCCCTCACATGGTTGCTATTATAGACTGAATGTTCCTGTCCCCTCTAAATTCATACCCCTGATGTGATGGTGTTAGGAGGTGGGGCTTCTGGGAGGTGATTAGGTCACGAGGGTGGAGACCCCATGACAGGACTAGCGCCCTTATAAAAAAGACCTCACAGAGCTCCCTTGCCTCCCAACCATGTGAGGACAATGCTGTCCATCAGCCAGGAAGCTGGCCTTTGCCAGATATCTAATGTCCGGGCACCCTGATCTTGGACTTCCGGCCTCCAGAATTGTGAGAAATAAATGTTTATAAGCCACCAGTCTGTGGTGTTCTGTTATAAAAGCCCAGATGGAATAAGACATTAAATGAGGTCCTGATATGATATTGTTTAACACAAGGCCAGCCCACAGGAGGTGCTCAATAAATCTTAGTTGAAAATGAAAACACAGGGCTTGAAGTGGAAGAGAAATAGCTCCTGGACACCCTGAGCTCAGGCTAACGAGAGCTGACCCCATGTTTCCATGTTCTACCTTTCGGGGTGGGAGAGAGACCAGACCCCCACTCTGGGCCCTCAACCACATCTGGCCAGATGGCCATATCAGCATGACAGAGACTACCCTTTCCACACCATTCGTCACACCCATAGGCTCCAGGGTCAGAAGCAGCTGTTGGGACACACCTGGTCTGGGGCCACCAGAACTGGCCAGCCCTCCCCCAGCTCTTGGGCTGGGGAGAAGCTGGGTGGCTCAGTCTGCACACTTAGCTAAGGAAGAGGAAGGGGCCTGCTGCTATGCTCCGGAAGAAACCCCGTCGCCCTCGCCGGACCCTACAATTCCTGGAACTTCGACCATGCAGACTGGCTGTGTGTACTGTTCCCACATTAAAGACCAAGTTCAGAGCCATGGGGCTCTGAAAGAACAGCTGGCATAAACCATGGATCCTGATGAAAACTGTTCGCAGGAATAGAGGTCGCTGCCTTTTCCAGAAAGCTTCCTGCTTGGGAAATCTCCCCATGGGTAGGGAGAGTAAAGTCAGGGGGGCCTCGTGGAATCTGGCAGGCGACTCAGGGCCCCTAGCTGAGTCCCAGAGAGATCAGATCAGATCAGATTGCAAGCAGCTTCACAAGGTAAATATAGCTGGAGAACATTAGTTAACCCAAAATAAACAGCTCCCAGCCAGCCACGGGCCTGCTTAAACCTGGCCACAGGAGTCCCAAAGGGGTAGAAAAGGCGAGAGACCACTAGCCCCACTCACACTGGTCCGTTAACCCCACCGGGGACGCTGGGATGCCAATTTTCAAGCATGAGCCAAGAGGGCTGTGTAATTCTGAAAGGTGG
>NW_011888804.1:1407624-1420311 GCF_000151845.1 Pteropus vampyrus
CCTGAGTCCTCTTTCACCAGCCCTGGACCCAGCGACCAGCAGAGCTCAACACAGATCCAAGCTGAAAATTCCAGAAATGTGCCTAAGGCACTTACAAAAAGGCTTCTCAGTTAGGCAGGGAGCACCGTTTCCCTGGGGCATTCAGCAATATTCCATTTCTACACAGCCCAGAGCTGGACATCTGGAAGACTTCAAAGGCCCAGTGACTGACCAGCTGCAGGGACGTGGGGAGACAGTAGTTGAGTAGCAAAGGCTCCAGGTCGGGCAGACCAGGGCTTGATCGAATTCTACTAGCTGGGTGATCATAACCTCTATGAACCTTAGTTCTACCTACAGTACATACCTGTATAGCTGTTTTAAGGATTTAATAAGAATCAAAGAAGAAGGTCCAGGTACATGCCTAGTATTGAGTAAATAGTAACATCATCAACATTATTCTAGAATTCATCATGTAACTCCTCCACTCCAGAACCTTCTATGGCTCCCCATTGCCTATACAAGAGTTCAAATTTCCCAGCCAGCCAGTCAATGCCCTGTGCCATCTTGCTTGGCTCGATTCACTTTTCTCTACTACTTCTCACAGACCCTGAACTTCAACCACACCAGCCCTTCTGCCTTTCCCACAAACTTTGTTCCCCACACTTCCTCTGATCAGAGGGCTCTCCTCCTAAGCCCTAACTCTACCACCCTCAAGGCTTAGCTGGAATCACATTCTTCTAAATCAGTTAACCCTTATAAATGCAGTCCCAACACCACGTTCCAAGGGTGAGCAAGATTCCTTGATGGCTGGGCCAGGTACATTCTAAGTGCTTTGCAAATACAGAGGCTCCTTGACTTACGATGGGGTTTCATCCCAATAAAACGATAGTATGTTGAAAACATTGGAAGTCAAAAAATGCTTTTCATACACCTAACCTACTAGACATCATAGTTTACCCTAGCCTACCTTACACGTGCTCAGAACACTTACATTAGCAACATTGGTCAAATTCATCCAACACAAAGCCTATATAAAACGTTGAATATCCTGTGTAATTTATTTTGAATATCACTTTTGCACCATCATAAAGGCAAAAAAACCATTAAGTCAAACCATCTTAAGTTGGGGACTATCTCTACTAACTCAATGAATCCTCACCCCATCCTATGAAGGTGGAACTAATATTATCCCCATTTTACAGACGAGGAGACTGAGGCCCGGAGAGGCATTAAGTGACTTACCCAGGATCTCACAGTCGTAAGTGGAAGAGCCAGGATTTGAACCCAAGATGTCTGGTTTCAGAGTCCTCATTCTTACTTTGGTCAAAAATACCTGAGCCTCCCATCACTCTCCCACGCTTCCTCTCCCACAGCAATGGGGCTACACCAGAGGGCTTTGTCGCTTACCAGCCAGGTAACGTCAGGCAAGTCATTCAATCCTCACCAGGTTGTGTGAAGATCACAAGAGATGGTACAAGTACGACACTTAGCACAACGCTGAGCCTCTCACAAGTGCCCAATCAAAAACAGCAACGATGACTATTAGTATTTAGCACTATGAGTCGTAATAGTAATTTTGTACTCATCTCCATGCCCCCTGGACTTCGAATACGTCATAGAGGCTCAATAATGTCTTATGATTTGAGCTCTTCCTTCCAACTCATTTTCATAGAAATTCCAAGCAACTTCTGAACCCGCTCTGGAACCTGGGAACAAAAGGGTGCTGGCGGGCAGAGAACTTGAGGAGGCAGATAATCCAAAAATAATTGATCCCAGGTCGTGGAAAGCATTTTGTTGACGGCAGCAGGCTGACCTTCCCAATTATCTTCTGCTTAGGCTAACGTTACAGCCTGCCCTCCCCAGCAAACCAAGACTGCCATGTGTGCTTGCCACGGTTCTGCAGGGGACCAGGTCAGGCCGAGCCTGGCAGCCTCTCATTGAGAGGTAAACTGAGGCACAGATGACCAAAATGACGGTCCTTGAAGGTACCTCTGGCTCAACAGCAGGAGTCACCAAACCCTGGGCTGCGGACCGGCACCGGTCCGTGGCCTGTTAGGAACCGGGCTGCATGGCGAGTGAGCGAGTGAAGCTTCATCTGTATTTGCGTCCACTGCCCAGCGCCAGCATCACTGCCTCAGCTCCACCTCAGATCATGAGGCGTTAGATTCTCATGGGAGCACCGGTCCCTGTTGCCAAAAAGGTTGGAGACCGCTGCTCAAGAGCACCTGCTGGATGCTGACCATGTGCTACATCCAGGGCCCCTGGTTTGGAATCTGGATGCTAAGCCTAGACACAGCATCTTGTTTCTAGAAATACCCTCAGGAGCAGGAACCTTGTCTGCAGACTAGAGGGTCCAGCTAAGGTATACGTCATCAGATCCTGAATATTCCTCAACCTTTCGTAGGCCCAATTGGGCCTCGTAATGAATCCTCATGCAAGTCCCTGGGAAAACAGGATGTATGCCCCGTTTGTACATGAGAAACCTGGCCCCAAAGAGTAAAGCCTCCTCGTCTGGGGCCTCATGGCCTATCTCCCCAGCACATGAGGACACTGGGCAGTCCCTTCTACCCACAGCAGAGGGGCAGGGGTCCTCTCAATCCCCTTCCGGCTCTTGGAAGACCCTCACTCAATCTCACCTGGAGACCAGGTGAGCTTGGCATCCCCCTGGAGATCAAAGGTCATGTCAACTACTCTGGTGTTCCAGGTCTCTAGGGGGGCAGGAAGTTGGTAGTGCTGACTCACAGGACAGGGAGAGTAGTCCAGGAAACTCCTCACTCTGTTTCCATAGTACTGGGCTATGTGGCACCCCTTCCTCGCAGGCTCACTCACAAAACTGGGTGTCCGTGGTTGGGGTGGGACATGGCCAGACCTGCCCTGCTCAATGCCCATCCCCGCCCCAACCCCATCTCTCCCATAGATTTCTAGGCACATGGCAAACACAGCTGCTCTCTTGTAACTGCTTCCCTAGAATGAACGCTGTTATGAGGTTCAGCCCATCCTTGCTGGCAGAACTTTTGAGGATTCCATCAGCAGAGCCAGGAAGCCTTTGCCACCCCGACTGGGGAAAATAAGGATCCCCAATAAGCAGTTTGGGTGAGCCAAGGCCCTCCCGATGCTGCTGGCTGCCCCGGCCTCCAGACTTCCCAAACTGCTTTTAGCAAGAGGAAGAGGGAGGTGACATTTGATTAGAAGGCTTGGCTTCTTTGGAAGAGAGGACTAGAGAAGGCAGAAGAGTGTCACTCACTGGATCCTCACTTCTCCTGGAGTGGGAAGGGGCCTGGGTAGCTATGAATCTATGACCCCAAGAAAAAGGGGAACAAGCATCCCACCATCTTAAACCCAGAGCGCTGCTGTGAAGAGCTGATAATCACTGCTGTCACTCCCTTCTCCAAAACTGTAACATTTTGTTTTCCTTAAAAGAAACTTTTCTGCTCTATCTCTCAGTTCCTAGGAGGCCTGGTCCTAACATGACCCTGGCTGGGCATCGATCAGAGCTCCATACACAAAAATGACAAACGTGCCCAAGAGAGTTCTGGATGCCAGCTGATCTAGGTTCAAATCCCACTCCAGCAGACTGGCTGTGTGGCCTTGGTAAAGTGCCACGACAAAATCCCCTTGAAGGGTGGTCGAGGAGTTAGTGTGGGAGTTAGGGAACCCAGACGATGCCTAGTACGTAGTGAGTGCTTGGTAAATGTCGGCTCTTCTTAGTCTTCAGGCAAAGGCAGAGACTGGTCTCTTAGGATCTGGGATGAAAAGACCAGAATTTCATCATATCAACCTAAATGCTCTCTCAAGCCTCCCTCAATTTAATTCTTAAAATCAGAGAAACTTCTGAGTAGCTGCCTTCATTCAGAAGTTAAGGCAGCAAGTGGCAGAGCTGGGAGAGCTCTTCCCACCCCCAGTCACCTGGCATTTGCACTGTGGCCCAGTGTGCTCCAGCCCGCTCAGGGCTTCTAAAGAGTGCAGGCTCCACCGTCTTGGGCCACTTGTTTGGAGAACACAGGGAGAGTACCAGAAACACTCCCTTCCGAAGAAAACACAAAGGGTGTAGCCGCTCCCTCCCTCAAGGCTAAGGGCTTAGCTCACTCCGTGTCAGGAGTGATCTGAGCTACAGACCTGGGGTGGGGTGGGGGGACGATCCCATTCCAGCAGGCAGATAATCCAGACTTGTTACTAGTGCTGTGGTTCGGGAGATTCCAAGATTCCCCGCCTGTAGGCATCCCCAGGGCCACTTCTCTGCCTAACCAGCAGCCTCACCTACCCCACCCCTCCGAGGCTCCTTTCTCACTCCGCCTAGCCCAGCACAGGGAGAGGAAACTATGCCTACTCTCCGCCCCCCATCTCCGCCCCCCAAATAAGAAAGAGCCCATTCAAAGGGAATATGTCCCACTCTCCTCCCCCATCCTGTGACTCAGTGGCAAGTTGCTGGAGAAAAATCGGAGTGTGGGGAGTGGTTGTCAAACCCCCAGGCTGAGGCTCTCGGAAAAAACGGTAGGAAAATAAGGGTGTCAGGAAATCCCCTCTACTGGGTGATAAGAGAACGCCGCCAATATCTCTGGCCTCAAGTGTGGGGGCACAAGAGCCAGCTCAGGGGTCCGTCTCCTCCTTCCTACTTCCTGACACCTGCTCCCAAGGAGATCAGATCCCTTACGTCCTTCCTTTCCCCGGAACAAGTGAGGGACCGGGTTGTTATAGATCTACTTCGAGGATCCTGCTGTTTCTCCCTCCTTGCCGTATCAAGCTTGCCCGTCTGAAGGCCCTCGAGTCCCTCTAGCCCTGGACATTTGTATGACACCCCATCGCCCACATAGGGCGTCACTGGTCGCCCACCTCTCCTCACGTCTTAGCCCCTCTGGAGTCCGCGACAGCATTCTCCCAGCTCTCCCCGTCACCCCTGTGGGCCCCGTCGGGGCTGCGGGCCTGAGCGGCCAGGACAGGAGGGGGGGCAGGGCAGGGCGGCCCGAGCTCACCATGGCGAAGCCGGAGAGCAGAGCCGAGGTTCGGCTGGAGGCTTTGAGCTTGGCGCGGCTCAAGTAGAGCTTGCGCCAGGACAGCGCCTGCATCGAGTGCTCGTTGAGGCTCATCACCTTGGAGTAACTCTGGCCGATCCAGTCCGGGTAAGTGACGGCGGGCGGTGGCGGCGACCCTGGGGGCTCCCCGTCCCCGCTCCGGCGGCGGCTCCGGCGGCTGCCGCTGAGGGGAAGCTCCGGGCTGCTGCTGCTCGGGGGCGGGGCGGGCTCCGGATGCATGAAGCACGCTGCAAAGGCGCGGGCCGGCCCGGGCGCCAGCGGAGGCAGCGGCCCCCACTCCCCGCCGCACCTCCGCCTCCGCTTGAGGCAGCCGCCGCCTGCCCCTCGCGCGGGCCCGGCCTGACGCGACCGGCCGCGGAGGAACAGAAGGAGGTGGAGGAGGCAGTTTTGCAGCGCCGCTTGCAAAAGCCCGGGGCGGCAGCGACGCGAGCTTGCGCGCGAGGCCGCGTCCCGGATCCCCCGGCCCGGACCCTCGGCGCGCGCTGCGATTGGCCGTCGCCCCAGGCTGATTTGCATACGCCTCCGCCCACCCCAACACCCCGCCCACGAGGGGGTGGGAGGGCCCGCGCGGGTCATGTGACTCGGCTCCTCCGACGGCACCGCCCACAATCTCTGGCGCGACGCCGCGGGCGCCGGCACCTCTTCCTGGAAGTGCCCAAGGCCCGGGACCCCACCGCGCTCCAGCTGCCGGCGCCTCCCGTCTCTGCAGCTGCTCCGATGGCCCTGCTCCCGGACTTCGGACTCCTTGCTCGGGACGCCTGAGGTCACCTCTGGGCACTTCCTGTGGCCCGTTTCCCTGTTGGTACAAGGTAGCTCAAGGTCTTCAGGAAAAAAGCAGGCTGAGATCTAGAGTTCATTCATTCAGTATTTATTGAGCACCTACTTGGTGCCAGCACTTCCTGCCCTCGTGGAGCTTATATTCTAGTGGGATAGACACAAACACCAAGGAGTAAATCATAATGATTTAGAGGTGATAAATATATAGAAAAAATAAAGCAAGGTAAAGGGGCTGGGCTGGGCTGCAATGTTAATTTTAGAATGTTCTGGGCAGGGATTTTTGGTCTGTTTTGTCCAGTTCGTTCACTTACAGTTCACTGTCTGACACAAAGTAGGCCGGCCAACACCCGATAACACTCATTCAGCAAGTGTTTATTGAACACCTAGTAAATGTGAGGCTGAGAGAGTCCAGGAAAATGGTAACTTTAATGGAATCATATTTCTCGTGTACAAAGGGGCACATATCAGACTTTGTCACACTTGAGCTGAGACCTGAACCAACAATACAAAGAGTCAGGGACCTGCTTTCCAACGGGCTAAGGACAGCAGGTGCAAAGACCCTGAAGCAGCAATCTCTGGCTGTTGGATCATTAGGAGGCCAATTTCACCGCAGAATAGTGGAGGGCAGAGGTGAGATGGGGGTATAGTACTGGGCTAAGAACTGTCCCCTAGGATATCAGCTCCAGGACTGGGACCTTCACTGTTGAACTCTACCCCCAGCATCTAGAATATCTCTTGGTGCATACGCTGTGCTCAATAAATATTTGTTGAATGGATAAGTGTGGGAGAGACAGGAATGAGTGAAGCTCATAATCAGCCCATAGTCCAAGTTACAAGCGTGAGGCATTCGGGGTCAGCTATGTGAAATATAACTCGTCACCACTAGAGAGCGCCACCTCCACTCACCCACATTATGGGATAAAACTGAAGGTCCCTGCCTCCCCCCAAAGTTTCTAGGATTCCCCCAGAGGCCTTTTTCTGTTTTTATGAACACTAGGGTAGAACACCAGGAATTTGAAATCTCACCCCACTGGACTTGCTTCTTTGTTGGTCTTTGTACTTGCCATCTGTGTCTCAGCTCAAATATCACCTCCAAAGAGAGACCTTCCCCATTTCATGTTCAATCACCTCACCTTATTTTATTTCCTTTATAGCTCTGATCATTACAGTATCCGAAATCACTTAGTTTATTTAATTGACCTGTTTGTCCGTGCCTCCCGCAACACCCCCACAGATGAACATCCTGAGAGCAAAGTTTGTAATTTTAAATCATTTTGCTATCACTCCAGGGCCTCTCACGGGGTCTGACACACCGGAGACTCCCAAAAGAAAATATCCAATGAGTAAAATAATGAAATGTCTCTGGTTCCGTAAAAACCGCAGTTTAGAATTGGGTTCACACATTTGGAGGCCGATGGGGCCTGAGGGAGGCCAGCAGGACTGCAAGGGGAAGCGGCTAGAAGCTGGGAGGAGAGATTTGCTGATTAAGGAGAACAAAAGGAAGGGGGGGGGCAACTCAGCAGGAGGCTTCGGGGGTAATGGGCCAGGTTTCCTTTTTCCTGTTCCTATATCATGCCCCTCCCACTCTCTGGGGTTTGAATCCCACCTTATGCACAGACCAAAAAGAAAAAATTCTGTCCAGACTTGGGGAGATGTCTGAGCAACCCCCATTTCCCACACTGGAGTCCTAGAGTCCTGAAGAGCATACGCTTAGGACCTTCTCCCCACCCTCACTGGAGCCACCTAGAACTGTGAGATGCACCCCAACCCCATCCCAAACGCTGATTTAACAGAAGGAGAAACTGAGGCCCCAGAGAGAAAGCACCTTGCCAAAGGACACCAAACACGCCAGTGGAGAAGACTCAGAATTGGAACCCAGGCGTCCCACCCCCGTGGGGCCTCCAGGTTCCACGTGCTTGCTCTCCCTAGTGTCCAAGGAGGTGTGTGCTCTCAGCCTTTTGGGGTTCCCAACTGAAGACAAGCAATTTTTCAATTAACTCTGCACATGAGAGTATAAAGGTCCACTCCAAAGGGTTGTCTCAACCCTCTCTGGTCTGAGGCTTGAAATCCCCAAATTAATAGTGATAAGAACCACCATTTGAGCTCATGCTTTTACAGAACAGTGCATGAAGACCTCTGATGATGGGAAGCTCACTCCTTCCTGAAGCCATGCATTTCTGTATTTTTTTCCCCCTAACAGTTCAAAAGTTCCTTCTATGGAGCTGGTATTAGCCTCCTTATGACTCCCTCTGTCACACAGAATGTGCGACATCCCTCAACTGCCCTGCCCTGGTGCCAATTCCACAAAACATCTGGAAGACGGCTTTAGTGAGTGATCCAGAAGACTTTCACAGTCCAAAAACTGGGTGAAGGATGCTAGAAACAGATATGGTCAGGGGATGGGTTGCAAAATTCAGAATTAGAGGTTGTGTTGATCTCAAAATGATTCTCTGGACTTGGAGCTCAGAGATCATGTCCATGGGAACCCCTGTCTGCCTCCCTGCAACCCAACTCCTGGGCTCGTAGGGCTTACTGTCCCCCCTGGTTAGAAGCCATTGCTGGGTCTTTGGCTTTGTGCCCGTGCCTTTTATGGTTAGTACATTTCATGTGCTGGCTAAGAAATCTTTGTCAGCCCCAAGGTCATGAAGGTATTCACCTGTGTTTTATAACTTTAAAACATAGATTTTAAAAGAGCTTAAGTGCCTTTGCTTATATGTTCAGGTATCTGATCCATTTCAAACTATTTTTGAATGAAATAGGTTTCTCCATTGACATGCATGGACTTTTTTTTTTTTTTTTTGGTCAAAAATCAAGCGACTATACATGAGGGCCTGTTTCTAGACTCTCTATTCTGTTGCTCTATTTGTATATTCTTCTGTCAATATACACTGTCTTGATTACTCTAGTTTTAAAATAAGCCTCGAAGCCATGTAGATTAAGTCTTTCAACTGTGTTCTTTTTCCAACTGGTTTGGCTATATGAGGTACTTTACATCTCTCTATATCTTGGAGTAAAATATTGGGGTAAATTTTGTCAATATATACATGATTTGGGAATCATTGCATTTCTTAAGGGGCAGGTGTCAGCAGAGTTAAATCTCCTGGAAGATCTAATCTTCCATTAGCAAAACAGGACCAACTAGGTCACAGCGAAGAGACGGAGCACCCGAGATTGAGGAAGACTGTTATGGGTTGAATCGTGTCCCCCAAAAGATATGTTGGAGTCCTGACGCCCAGTACCTCAGAATACGATCTTGTTTGGAGACAGGGTGTTTATAGAGGTAACAAAGTTAAAATGAGGTCATTACAGTGAATCCTAATCCAGTACAACTAGTATACTTATAAAAGGGGGAAATTTGGACACACCGACGTGACCAAAGAGAGGAGGTTGTGAAGAGACACAGGGAGAAGAGGACCACATTACAAGCCAAGGGATGCCCGAGGCTACCGGAAGCCAGGAGCGAGGCCTGCAATATATTTTTCCATAGAACCTTCAGAGGGAATATGACCCTGCTGATACCTTGATTTCAGACTTCTGGCCTCCAGAATTGTTAGACAATAAATTTATAGCATTCCAGGCCACCCGGTTTGTGGTACTTTGTCACAGGAGCCCTAGGAAACTAACATAAGTACTCCGGAGTGATTTGAGGTAAGGTCTTCAGGCAGACAAGGAAGTTGAGGCCTGGATTTATCAGGGGACTGCAAGTATGTTCAAGATGACAACAGGGATTAGAAAAGGGCACAGACTTTGGAGCTAGGCCCACCTCGATTCGAATCCCAGCTTTGTCAATGGATAACTGCGCCACTTTGGGCAAGCAGCCCAACCTCTTTGAGCCCCACCTGTCAAATGGGAATAGTGACGGGACCTGGCAGAAAGGGTTATTATATTATGAGTGTTTCACGAAAGAACATTTGTCTGGGAATGAGCACAGTGCTCAATAAATGGCAGTTACTATTTTCCCTCTTATGGGATGTTCTGTGCTCAATGAAAGGGGATTGTCTCATTCCAAATCTAATGAATTGGCTAATCTGTGAGTATTTACGAAGGCAGAGTCTCAGTGAGAATCCAACTAGGAAGAACAGAAGAGAGGAATTTATAGAAAGAATTGCTTCATAGGTAACAGAAGAACTATGGAAAAAGGCATATGGGAGGGTGAGTCACAGATCAGCCAGGACAGGAGGACCAGTACCCCCTCGGGTAGGAGGGACAGAAGGAGGAGGTGGTGTTTCTGGTACCCAGGAGGGACTGGAGTCACCAGCTAGAAACCGGACCCCAGTGGGCCTGCCTGATCAGAAGAGAGACACAGGAAATGCAGCTGCTGCCAGAGATATTACCCGAGGCAGAGAGAGGGAAGAATGCCCTAGCCTCTCCCTTTCCACCCTCCAGGCTCCTGTCCCTGCCTCCCAGTGCTCAGTCTATGCAGGAAGCCAGTTGATGCGCAGCCTGCAGGGACTGTCTTCCTGGTGAAGCAGAGGAAGGGCAGGGAATGGCCTTGGGGGCAAACACCGGGAAGTGTGGGTTACGCTCAATCTCTCTGAGCCTCGGGTTTCCCATCTAGAAAATGGGGATAATGGTCTCTGTGAGTATCTACTCACAGAATGGTTGAGTGCATGAAACAAGAGAGCACATACAAACGAGTTAAGACAGTGCCTGGCGGATGGTGGGGAGTGCCTTGTCCATGTGAGTGAACGATCTAGTTAGCTGTTTTCTGCTCAGAGGATGAGAGCGGGGACTCGGACAGAGGCCTGGGAATAAACTCGCGGAACAGGAGCAGCACTGCTGCTGGTGATATTTTTATCTCGGGGACATGCCCATCTGTCCTCTCTTCGTTCTAAGCTGGTGACTCTGTCAGTCTCCTTTTAGAAATCCTGAGTCAGGGCTGACCACACGAAGTTCAGGGTGGTTGGGGGTTTGGTCTCCACTCTCCTTCAAAAGGATTTCAAGTCCACTCGATTTTTATCTGGTGTCTCTGCCTCCAGCCGCTGCCAAACTTTTCCTTCTTTCCTCCATCCCAGGGCTGAGCTGTCTCCAAACTCTCTCTGTGTAATTAACAAGAAAAATGGAACAGCCCATGTTGCCAAACATGTATTTAAAGTGACACCCTGGGTTCAGGGAGTAAAAAATAAAAACGTTTAAGGTTTAGATGAAAAGTCTCCATGCTCAGCTGTCTCCTGACCCTGGGCTGCCTTTAATCCCGCGCCCTGGCTTGTGAAAGTCTTTTAACTGAGGGCATTTATTTTTCACTGAACTGTTCCAACCTAATCACATAAAAATGCCCCACCTCCCAGGAACAGCCTGTTAATGTGGTTCTGTGAGGCCCCAGGAAAAGTGGGGAAATTGGGGTGCCGCTCACCGTAGGAGTCACCCCTGAGTCCTTGCTTTCCTTCATCGTGCCTTTTCCCCCACCGCACCTCATCCATCAGAAAACCTAGTCAACCTTAGTAGCCCTTAACATTTTCTTAAAATCTGAGCTCTTCTCTCCGGCATCACCGGTTGCATCTTATCCAGGCCACCTGTTGGAAGAAAACCCAAGCGCCCTACGCGTGATGGGAAGGCCTTACCCGAGGTAGCCCCTTCCCATTCTCTCCAACACCGTGCTCTCGCCCTGCTTGCATGGCTGGCCGCGCCTTCCCTTTTAGACCTTAGCTCAGTGTCTTTTCCTGATTAATCCATTTTGTCCTCTCCCCCCCACCCCCACCCCCACGGTCTCTGACATCACCAGCGTTTCCTTAATGTCAACATAGGCCCTTTTATTGTTCTGTTTTTAAAAATTCATTTACTTACTTAGCGTCTCTCTCCCCCACTAGAATGTGAGTAAATGAGAGAAAAACTCCTCCTTGCCTCGTTCACCACCATATCCCCAGTGACAGGTACACAGTAGATCCTTGTCAAGTGCTTGTTGAATGGATGGATGGACAGACAATAGTCTGGACGTCCAGTCTGGTCCCTGGGCTTCAGTGTCCAGGACTCAGGCTCAGGATGGAGGGAGGTCAGAAAGGCAGGAGGGCGCAGCACGTAAGGAGTACTTCCTGTGTCCGAGGCCCTGCGCTAGTTCTTCTTTCATGAAGTTCAACATTTATTGAACACCTTCTGTATGCCAGGTGTGGTGCAAGTTATTTATTCAATTCAAGGTACATTCATTGAGTGCCTACTACTGAATGCTAGGCAGTGTACATTTATCAAGCATCTGCTGTATACCAGCTGTCCCAAATCGGTGCCTGTGTACACAGTAGTTCAATAAATGCCTGAATCAGTGAATGTCTTCAAGGAGCGCCCAGTCTTCCTTTTAGAATGGCCTGTAAATAAATAACTCTAACGTGCAAAGATAAGCCTATAACATGGGTGTGTTCAGAGTGCAGAGGGGCCCTGATCACCTCGTACTGCCAGATACCTTTCCCAGAGTGTTATCTCCTCACCTGAGACCAGCTCTTTGAAGGTCAGGCGGACTTGTCCCTCACTCACCTGCTTGTCCATCCCCTGGGCACCCAGGAAGGACTTTGCCTGTAGCACATGTCCAGTCAGTGCCTGTTGTCTGGTCACTGCTGCTCCTGCTATTGGCAGTTGTCCCTTCTCATACACCAGGCAGGAGGGCAGCAGGCTGGTCCTAATCCTGGCGGCTGCTGCCAGTGAGCCAGGAGCCTCCGGCAGGCTGCCCACCCTCCCACCTGCCCGACTTTCCCAGCTGTAAAGGAAGGATTTGGTTCTCCCTCCGTGGCGCAGCCCCTTCCCCGGGCTCCTTGTACAAATCCAGGCCGTGTACAGAAATCAGTAAAGGCTCCAGTCCTCACCAGGGGCACAAGACTTCGCCAGATCTGACGCTTTCCTTCCCCCCTGCCCCCTCCTCCTCTTTCTAATTGTGGTAAAATATACGTAACATCACATTTACCATTTTTAACCATTT
>NW_011888804.1:1421591-1442329 GCF_000151845.1 Pteropus vampyrus
AAAAGTTCTAGTTACATGTGTGGTGATAGTTGCAAAACAATGTACTTAATGTCACTGAACTGTAGACCCCAAAATGGTTAAAATGGTAAATCATACATTATGTATATTTTGCCACAGTTAAAAACAAAAATAATACTGCTTAATTTGGCAATACGTTTACCAAAATTGGAGCAAAACAGAGATTAACATGTAACGAGGATGATGTGCAAATTTGTGAAGCATTCCATTAAAAAAAAAAAAAGAAGAACAGCAACAAAGAAAACCCCTTTACCAACACCTTTCTTTGAAATTTTCCATGGCTCCCTCCCAATCTCTTCCTCCTAACTCCCCGGAAATAACTACTATCCTCGGTTTGCTTTTCTCCCTTATCGTTCCATTGCTTTTCTATGTATACTCCTTACTTTGACCTGTTATTCAACTTTATATAAATAAACTTTCCTGAGTGCCTGTTTCTGCAGCTTGCCTTTCAGTTCAGCATTTTTTGGTCAGAGTCATCTGTGTGGAGACATGGAGCTGTATTCTTTTTCACTGCTGTATAGTTTTCTACCTTACAACATACATATTATGGGCTTCTCCAGGTCCTCTCAGCCTCCCCTTAGGTGATCAGCCTTGGCCACTTGTTCTGTCGTGACCGTTACTATGGAGACCGATCCTATGTGGGCTCTGACTAACTGGCCTCCATCAGGGATTCTCTGTGTGCCTGAGGCCTGCCACACTGAGGAACCTCCTAGGTGTAATTCCCATTACACACGGTGATCCCGAAGTAGGACGGAGCTGACACCCCGTGGGGCAAACCTTTGACAAGGAGCTAGTAGATAATTCTTCTCTGTTCTTCTCCCCACCCCCACTCCCTGGAATTGTCCTAAGATGCCATAGTAAATATGGCCTCTCTTCAGTACCCTCATCTTGATTCACCCTCTTTCATGCCTCGCTCCCCCTTTTCCTCACTCTTGCCTATTTGGGACTGCACCCCCAATAAAGTAATGCTGCACAAACTTTTGATTTAGACTCTGCTTTCTGAGGAACCCAAGAAAGTCCCGCAATTTGTCCACTATCCTGTTGGTGGACACTGGCGTCGTTTCAAGTTTTTTGAGATTGAATACAGTGCGGCTAGGACTAACGTCTTTGTGCTTCCTGGTGTACTTGTTTCTGTTTCTCTAGAATGTTCCTGAGCAATGGAACTGCTGGATCATAGATTGCACGCTCTTTTATCAGATATTGCCCAATTAATTTCCAAAGTACCTACTCATTTTTCCAGTTTATTTCCCCCCCTAACCCCTCTCCTCGGCTCACTACGTTCGGGTCACATGAGCCTTATTTCATTTCCTTTAGCACATGTGCCTCCCCCATCACGAGGCCTTTGCATCTGTGATTTTTTCTGCTGAGAACACTTCCCTACACTCAGCCTAGCAAAGACCTCTTCTTTCCACAGAGCTCAGCCCAGCGCCTTATTTCCTCGGAACGGCTTCCTGGCTTCCTCAACCCAGACCAAGTCAACCATCCATCTCCTCCCCCTGCCCATATTATCTATCTCATCTCATGGCCTCACATACACTTATCGGTTGCAATGCTTCATCTATCTGTGCAACTGTTAGAACGAAATCTGTCAACTCTGCCAAGTTCCACTAGCCTGGAAGTAGCGACCTCCATGTTTGTTTCAGCTCCAGCATCCAACACTGAGCCTGGCACACAGTAGGCAATTGATTATTCTACGTTCTATGTTCTTCCTCATATTCGAGTTCAGTATGTAGTTTTTTTAGCATCTACTGGGGGCCAAGATCACGACAATGTATATCAATGTAAACGTCCTTTTCCACCTGCAGCTTCCTGCCTCCGGGCCATCAAGCAGGGAGAAAGTGGCTAGTGACCAAGTGATAAGCCCCACCCTGCCTGGGGGAAAGCCGCACTCATATGCAAATACAGCCTCTCCTCCCCGCCACCCAGCATCAACTGCTAGGGGCCTCCCAGACCAAGGGGGGGTGCCGGGTTCCGGATGATGACAGCTGGTCCCCTGCCCCCAGGTGGCCCTGTGACTCAGTTCCTGCCCAACAGATCTCATGAGGGTGGGAGAGTCTGGAATAAAGTGGAGGAGAGCCTGGGCTTCGGAGCTACAAAGATGCACCCCCTCCCCCAGGCAGACCACCTTGTTTGTTGCACTTCAAGAGGGCCTCTTAGAACCTTTGCATCTTCTTTAAAGAAATACTTCAAGGTTTAGTTGATCTGCTAATCATGTTTAACAACCATCGTACCTTTTGAAATTTAAATACGTCCAAAATAGACGTAATTTGGAGTTTGAGGGATTCATTCATTCAGCAAACGTTTGTGAGTGTATATATATAAACATATATATATATATTTTGAATTTTTTATGTTTGTTTGAGTTGAACAGAAGACATGCCAAGGAGCAAGATCTCAAGTGTTCCCTTTTGTTGAGTATATTTTATGAGCCAGGCCCAGGAGGCTGAGGATAAGCAGTGAACAAGACCAAGGTCAGTCTCCTCTGGGACTTTTCCTTTTAATGAGAGAGAGAGAGACATTAGACTATTAACACATCGGTATTTTATCATAATTGTGAGAAGTGTTCTGAATGAGGAAGAGTTTTGTGCTTGGCTAAACCCAGCAAACTCACAGTTCTCAATTTCCTAGGGGCGGTCTCAGATTTCTCTCTTCAGCCTGGGGATAACAGCCAACTAACTGTCCGTCTCCTTTTGGGATACCCTAGCCTCGCAGGGGCAAAAGGCCTGCTCCCTGCCATGAATAGGTGCTGCGGGGCAAAGAACAGGGTTTCCTATCAAGGCTGCTCTGTGTATGACTAGGAGGCTTTCAATAAATAATTGGTGAATCAGCGAATGCCATTTCCAGGAGGATTGAAAAACCAGTGACTCCGTCTGTGAAGAGTGTACAGTTTGCTAAGAAAAGAGAAAAACCTCAGCACTATTATTCCTAGACTTCTGGAAGGGTGAGGGATTTGGAGCCTAGGGAGGCAAGACTGAGGCGCGCGCTGGGCATCTATTCCACAGTTGTTGCTGGCACTGTGTTAGGTGGTACATGGATGAATGAGGCAGGCAGAGGGTCCCTGTGCTCCCAGGCAGGGCTCACAGTCTGGTGAGAGCAAAGGCAGCAATGAGATAAGGTGACGAGCATTGTGAGACAGCAAGAAGGAGAGACACCTATGCCGATTCCAGGAGGTAAGAGCTAAAGAGAGGAAGGGGGCTGGCAGGAGAGCCCTCCCCGCCACCATGGAGGAGTCAGCAAATGCGAAGGTCTGGGGGAGGGAAAGCAAGTTTATGCAAAGGACTCAAGATAGGTCAGCCTGTTTAGACTTCGAAGGAGACTGGTTGGGAAGAGAAAGGACGTTGGCAAGAAAAGCAGGGCTGTTTCACCTGTCACGGGCAGCCTTCCCCTTGGGCGACAAGCGTGTGTCCCCACCGCACAACTAGTGAGGGGGCTGAAGTCCAGGAGGTCGACTTCGTTTTAGTGAAGACACGTCATTTACTGACCACCCTGGTATATAACACTGGCTCATTCGGTTCTCATATTTGATAATATGACTCCCATTTTACAGATGGGACAACTGAGACACAGTTTGGGCCCCTTGTCCAAGGTCATGTAGCTTATGATATTGGGGAGTTTAGAGCATTCCTTTATGTAAATGCTTCTGTTCTAGCAGTTCCTCTTACATGAAGCAATGCATGTGAAAGCATTTTTGTAATAGAGCCATGTAAACATGAGGCATTACTATTAGTTCTGCTGGACTTCTGGCTCTATCCGGTTCAGCCTGTAGCATTCAGGGAGCTCAGGAACGGGCAATAATGAAAGTCAAAAAGGCCCAATGGCCTCTCTTAAAATTCCCCAGCGTCTATTCTGGTTCCCTCTCTGGGGCACCTCCAGATATTATCTTCTGCCAAATAGTTTGTTTCTCAGAAGTTGCAAGACGTGGGAGGTTAAAAAAAAAAAAAAAATCAGCAGCATCAACAACTACAAAAACTCCTGCAGCAGCCTGAACACAAAGAGTTTGAATTTTGAACAAAGGACAGGGTGAGACCAGAAAGTAAATGCTGACACATCCTCTCTCCAGCTGTGAACTGGGGGTCTGAGGGCTGCGCAAAGGTCATCTGTCTCTACATCTTTGGGCAGGAAATGCAATTCAATCCTCTCAGTGACTGATGGCTCTGCAAGATTAATGGGATGGTCTCCAACCCTGGACTCTGTTCTGACAGCACAAAAAGTGAATCGAACTTCTTTCCCCCGCTCTCCTTTTACTAAGCAAAGTCAGCCGATTCCCCATTTTAAAAATCCAAAATGTTTCTCCAGGAAGTTTGTCTGTGGTGTTCCTTTGCTGGGCAAAACTCGGCCTTCTGGGGTGAGAGCCAAAGGTGACACTTAAAGGTCTGGGGACCTTTCTAGGCTTTTCATCTGTCCCTACTTCATCTTTCAAAATAAAATCAATGTAAAGGGCATGTCTGTCCCTCAAAGGGTTAACTGCTAGCCCTGGTGTCTGGCCCTTGGGGATTAGCAACCAATGACAATTTACCATGATGAAGTAATGCTTGCATTTTGATTTCCATTGGTTAACACACTTGTCCATCAATCCAGAGATGCAAGTTTTGAAAGTATCTTTGAACTTTTATGACTTGCTTCCTGGAGTTAACCCCTTGATAAACTCACCTGTTATTTCCAAGTTTCTTTCCAGTGCTCACAAAAGAAAAGAAATATTAGAAAATGCAGAACTGTAGACATTAACTTAAGTCTTCCCCAAATGACCTAAGCTCTTACTCTGATAATTCACTCTACAAAGGACTGAGTAAGAGAAAAACAAAAAAAGTTTTTGGGAGCTCCAATCACTTTAACAGAAATAGGGTGATCTATTGTTCCCCCCGAATATTTTTTAATTGCAAAAGTAATACAAAATATGGCAACAAAACTCTAGAGTTTGGCAAAGCTAGGTGCTGAATAGACCAGTCCTTGCTTTTTTTTTTTTTTCCCCCGTTATACTTATTTTCTATGCCTTTCTTTATGTTTGAAAATTTGATAAATTTCAAAGGGTACAATGGTTGTTAAAAATGCAAATAATATTTAAGTATAGTCTCTATACAACCCCCTCAAAAATGTTCTCCCCCCCTCAGAAGTGATGGAACAATGGTTCGCTGCTGCTTCTTGCTTCTTTTTTCTGTATCTAATCTAAACATTACCTATACGTAGTTTGTTTTAACATAAATAGGATTATAACATACACGTTATACTGTGACTTCTTTTTTCTCCCTTACCAGTCCTGAACGTTTTCGGTATCGCAATATTCAAATTTGCCTCATCCTTAAATGACATTTTAGAACGAGGCGGTTCCACAAATAGTATATGGAAAGACCTCCAAGATCATATTAAATGGAAAAGGATGGGATAGGGCAGTGTGTGTATTTGTGTGACACAATAATAAGAGAATATGGATGTAGACGTTTGTAAATGCATAAACTATTTCTGAGCGGGTCCCCAGGAGACTTGGTGACAAGCTTTCTGGGGATGGGAGTATGGAGAGGAGAGGTGGGTGGGGACGGGGGAGAGAGCCATAAAGCAATTTTAAAACAATTTTTAAGTTGTAGATGATTTTATAATTACAATGGAATTTGTGAAATATTTAAGTACACTTTAAAGAATCACGTTCGGGTGCCTACCATATAGATTCAGAAAGAGAAAATTACTAGTACCTCTCGTTGTTCACATTCTTCATCCCCAGAATTGAGTCTCTTCCTGTAGTTTGTGCCAATCACCCCCTAGCTTTTATACTTCACCGCTTATATGTACCTAAACAATATTTATTTGGTTTAGACTCGCCTGATTTAAAATTTTCTAGACTCAAAAAGATGAATAAAATGAAATTCACTTTTCTAACGTAATCTGTCTACATAGCACAAAATGCAAAAGGTACGACAGCATAGAAAATGAAATAAGTCTATGAGATTCAGAATCAGAAAATACTTATACATGTGGTAGAAATTTCACACTGTACCAAAGAGATTTTCTTCTCTTTTCGCAGTTTTTGACATATTTTGACTGTATTTCTTTCCAATGAAAATTCTGGGCATATCAAAGAATATATGTAGATATATACTCCTTTGTTTAACAAGTGGTCGGCGCAATTTAGCATTAGTATTCTGCATCTTGTTTTGTTTTAAGGATACAAAATCGTTCCCCGTCAGTATAGAGAGACCTATCTTATTTTTTTAATAATTTAAAGCATTTCCTTGGTCCAAGAATCAGTTCTCCAACTTTTAGATCGTTTTCAATCTTTTTCTGTTGCAAACAGGGCTGCAGTGGCTTGCATCTTTGTGTTTGAGTCTGCCAGTAGGAAATATATCAGGGAGTGGTTATCTATTTCTAAGGCTTCCTGCCCCATCACCACACCTGTCCTTGAGAAGTTTGTCAGATGTGGGCATGTGGAACAATCTTTTATCCAACCGGCATCCCCAGGTGCCCACAGTGCCATGGTCTTGGCAGGCACTCAGAACGAGTGGTTTAAGGGCTAACACTGCAAACGTTCACTGTACCAGATATCCCATTCTAGGAAGCCTTCGCGGTTATCCAGGGCCCCTGCCCCCCATCTCGTCACAATATGTCATTTTCTTTATTCATTCCACAAATATTTCCAGAAGGTTGATTATGGGGACCCAGTGCCAAATCAGACCAGGAGGTATATATAGCCTGGTAGGTGAGTTATGACAAATTCTGGAAAACACTCTAAGATTGTTAGGTAGCTAGTTAGACATGAGTGACAGGGGACGGTTGCACTGTCCAATAAGGCAGACACTAGATCCATGTAGCTATTTAAATTTAATTGCCATTGAATAATATTTAATATTCAGTTCCTTAATCCCACTACCCACACTTCAAGTGTTCAGTAGCCACGTGGCCCAGAGGCTCCTGGATGAGACAGCAGACATGGAACATTTCCATCATGTTCTAGAGACAGCTCTGCAGGGAGTGCAGGGAGGCACCGTGGTAAAGCCTTGGGCGCTGGGTTCAAGTTCTGTCTTTGATATGTCACCGCTGTAAAATTTAGGCAAGTAACCTGACCTCTCCTTGAGCCTCAGCTATAAAAGTGGAGCATTATAGACCCTCCTCCGTAGAACTTCGATGAGGATTCAGAGATAGTAACGGTGAGTGGCTTTGCTCAAAGACATAGTAAGCTCTCAAAAATCAAGAGCTATTGTAATTACATAGAAATATGACGAAGCTTCAATTTTTAACAGTTTGAAAATCCTGAATTCTGGATTCTTAGGGTTCCACCCATTATCAGCCCTTCCCTTTCTAATTCCCTTGGGAAACTCGTGGTCCACTCCCTGCCGGGCCTGGAGTATGTCTATGATCTGAGCTGGTTCTTCTATACCTTGTCTGAAAGCACAGAGCTGCTCAACCTTTGATGAATGAAGAAATGAATGAATGGGGCCAACATAGTCAGCACTGAGCCTTTTTGTAAGAATGAGCAGGACGGTCCAGGAAGTTATTATTAGGATGTTTCAAATACACTGGCCTGGTCTTTTTTCATGCAAGAAAAAGCTCTCTCTTGGAGAAATACCTTAGTCTTCCCTTCCCTCTCTCACCTACTGCCCACTCCTCGGGGACAATTAGCTAACACCAGGAGCTCAAGGGTCTTGGCCCTTCCCCCTTTGGCCCAAAATAACCTCCTCCCCCACTTTGAGCAAATGCCTGGAATTCTTTCAACAGGAGGACAAAGCCTTTCATCTGCCAATTACTGATAAAGGGAAAATGCAAATATCACTGGGGAAGGTGATCCATCAAGGGCCCAGCATTTACTGAGTGACCGCTCAGGACCAGGCGGCAGGGCAGGCATTCTGGGGGAGTCCAGAGGGGAACAAACCCCCGGCTGGCCTCCTCTTCTCTCTGGTCTGTGATTTCCTCCAAGTTTGCAAAGGAAAGGGATTAAATTAGGTGACTCCGCTGCCCTTCCCGCTGACAGGCCAAGAACTCCCCATCAGGGTGATATATGGACTTAACTGTTTTACCCTAAGGTGGTTATCATTGGATCTTTTCTTGACACCAGCTTTTGGGGACACCATGAGGCCCAATGGGGAGAGAGAATGGGCTCTTGGAGGAAAGGGGAATTAAGATCAAGCATTCTATTTCACAGTTTTCCTTTATTCCACTTAGCTCACTTTCCCGGACCCTCCAGGCCCGGTGCCCTCCCTTGAACATGTTTATCTCATTACGTGGGAACCTAAAGATGGCCAGTACCTGGAAAAGCATATGATGTGGGAGCCAGGCTCTGGTCTGAGCCCCAGCAACCCCACTTATACGCTGTGTGACCTCGGGTGAGTGGCGTTGCTTTTCTGAGTTGCGGTTTGAGGAATAACAAGACCGTTTCCCTTAAAAGGTTCTTGGAGAGAGACAGAAGCGAATAAAATGGTCCCTGCTTCTTGACAGAGGCCAAAGGCAAAACCCTTCTCGCTCCCACTAAGCCAACGTGAAATAATTTTTGATATTTGCCAGCTAGTGGACTTGGATTAAAACAAACTTCTAAGAGCAGTCTTTGGTGCCGGTGGGGGCGGAGTATAAAAACGTAGCACAGGAAACTAAGGTGAGGGGGAGAAGCTGTCTCCTAGGGTAATCGATATGGAGCTGATAGTTCACATCGGATCTCTGATGGGGTAGCCACTTCCTCTTCACATATCTGATTGCTGTGTCGACATGGGAGCGACATGAGGGCAATACAATCATAAGATTCATAACTTTCCCAAGCCTCGGTTTCCCTATCTGCAAAATGACCTGCTCCAACTATCCCATCAAGTTAATGGCAGAAATAAAAGAATGGAATTTTTTTTTTTTTTTTTTTGCAAAGCCTGCTATAAGCCTCTATAACGTTCCTTTATTGTAGTCCGAGTGCCATGCCATCTCATTTTAATCTTTAACCCCAAGACACGGCCTAGTTGGGCTAGAGGATTGTTTAGGGCCAGATTTTCTCACAACCAAAGTCGACCTGACTGTTCATGATGGAATTACAGGACAACACATTTAGGATGCCTTTCGGGGGGTGGTCACAGTGAGCTAGGTATGTAGCTAGGGAAACGTATCCAGATCTAAAGATACAACATATATGTGTAGAAGGTGCCCATACCTCCGCCCAAAAGCCCTGTAGGATTAACCAAGGAGTGCCCAGAGTTCTCCGCGCCCCATCCCAGAGCGCCTTGCATCTTTTGGCCGAACTTTTCTCATAATCGGCCAATAAGGGCTTACCCTCCGCCTGTTTGCCAGCTGCGTTAGGAGGCGCCAGATCCAATTCTCTCGGTATTTCACTCCTGAGCATCTATTTCCTTCTCTTGTCGAGCGCAAGGACCTTTAAAAAATGTCCAACTTCTGTTCCAGAGCTCATCGCCTAGCAAAGGACTCCACAGACGCGGGCAGAATGAATGAATGAAAGGCAACGTCTTCCGGTCAGCTTGGATCTGAAAAGGCTCTGGTCTGGATGTATTTCCTGTACGTGTGTGTGTGTGTGTGTGTGTGTGTGTGTGTGTGTGTGTGTGTGTGCGTTCATATCTTTTGACTCCGGGAGTTTAGAAGTTATGTAGTCCGTATAGGTATGGAGCTGCGTTAATTTCTTACCGAGCCCCCAAATGCCTCATCCTTAGCGTAGGTACGCATATGGGGGTCCCGGCGGATCACCCCCTCTCCCCAAAAAGACATGCAGCAGAAAAGAAAAAAAAATATATATATACACACACCTAAAATGCTTTGAATTTGGGTCGGCCCCGTAGGTAATGGGGTGGGGTGGCTGAAGGAAGAGGAAGAGGAAGAGGGGTAGCCTGTGGGGGCTGTGGGCAATAGGGGCAGGGATTGAGTCGGAGGGTCGTTTTTTTGGGGGGTGCCAAGCCCCGGGGGCTTTCATGCCAGCAAGCTCGGCTTGCATTTCCGCGCCTCCCGCTGAGGCCAGCCGTGCAAATCTGCACCTCCCTCCCCACCCCCTCCTCCTTCCCTCCCTCCCTGCCCCGCCATCTCCGGGATGCGCCCGCCGCCTGCAACTCAGCCCTCCAAAAGTCAGCTCTGCACACAACTCCCGGGCGGCGGCGGCGCCTGCGTGCAGAGGCGTACTCGTGACCCAGCAACAAAACAGCGATGCCAGGGCGCTAACGGCGCCCGGTGCCTCCCGGGCGCCCTCCCCGCCCCACACCTCCTCGGGCCGCCGCCCCCGCCCCCACCCCCGTCCCGAGCCGAGTGCCCCCCCACTAGCCCGGCCGCGGGCTCTGAGCGCGATCGGCAACAATGTTTACGTTCCGGGGATTATGACGTCGACGCCTCCCCCCCCCCAACTGCTGAAAATGGTTTCCTAGGACTTTGCAAACGGATCTGCTTAAGTGTTGGTGCAAAACTTTGTAGATCTCGGCTCTGGCTTGCTTTATTTATTTATTTTTTTGGTTTGTTTTCTTTGGTCTTCTCTCCTTCCCCCCTCCGCCAAAATGCAGGGGGCAGGAGTGTTGACAATTAATTGGTGAACTCTCCTAAAAAAATGGAGGCAGAGAAAGACTCTGGAAGAAGATTGGTGTGTAGCTTTTTTTTTTTTTTTTTTTCCAAATCTGTGTCTGGTATATGATAGATCTATTTTTTTTGTTGTTGTTGTTTCTTGCTGCCTTTTCTCTCCTTTTCTGTATTTTGCAAGAGGACCGGAAAAAATATAATAAATTGCATGCAAAAGGAAGCCAGCAGCTTACTCCTCCAGTCCCTTGTGAGGCTCAGAGTCTCAGACACTTAAGTGGGGAGGTGGTAGCGGGGAAAGGCGTGGAACGGGGGCAGAGCGGGCTCGGGGTTCGCCCGGAATCTGGGGGGCTGCTGGGCCCGGCGCTGGGCGGTGGAGGGAGGAGGCAGGGGATGCGGGGAGTGGCGGGGGAGTCTCCTTAGGAAGTGAGTGTGCGCGCGCGCTTGTGGGGAGATGAGGCAGCTGCTGGTGCGTTTTGGGGTCTCGGATGGGAGCTTTGTGGCGGGCGGTCTGCCTCTCCCTCTCCCAAGCCCCGAACCCCCTCCCCCACCTCTTCTTCTCGCACCGGCGGTCGGTCGGCGGGGGCGGCTGGGGTCTCAGTCTCTCCATTACGGCTTTCCAGCTTCCCCGGTAGGTCGGGGGCGGCTCCAGTCTTAGAAATGCCGCCGGCCCCCGGTTCCGGCTTCCCGGCTCTGCCGCCGCGGCCGCCAGGGCTGCTGTTAGCGCGGAGCCGGGCGCTGCGGCGGCTCCTCCCGGGGCCTACAAATGCCCCGCCAGCCCGTGCGCGGAGCCCCCTTCGCGGGTTACATAACCAGGCTCCCGACCGAGTGGGCAAAACTCAACACCTCTCGGGAGTGGGGGACAAGGGAGAGCCCCCCAGGTGTCCCTTCCATGGCCTCCAAAGATGCAGGAGGGGAGTGCCCTGTATAAGGTGCAGCCAGACCCTGGGGGTGCGGGCCCCTCTCGTTATCCGGATTTTCAGCATCTTTGGCATTTGCGCAAAGTTGCTCAGGTCGCAGTAGTGGGGTGCAGGGGGCGCGCGGCTTCTGCACCTGTTCGAGCTGGGCCCAGGGTGAGAGGCAACTCTCAGTTCCCCCAGTAACGTCCCGGGCTCTCTGGTTTGGGTCCTCGCAGCGCCCGATTGACCGCCAGAGATACGACGAGAACGAGGACTTGTCGGACGTGGAGGAGATTGTTAGCGTCCGCGGCTTCAGCCTGGAGGAGAAGCTGCGCAGCCAGCTGTATCAGGGGGACTTCGTGCACGCCATGGAGGGCAAAGGTGAGGCGCCCCCTCCACGGGCTGCCCTCCGCGCCGCGGGCCGAGCGCACGTGGGGAGGGAACTGCCGGTGGCTGGGTTCGTATTTCGCGCCCGCGTCCCCCATTCCAGGGGATCCGGTGACGAAACGAGGCCGAGCACTGGGGGTGGGGTGGGGTGGGGTGGCGAGGGAGGAGGGCAGGAGGGAACCGGGGCCGGACGTGGGCCTAGGCCGGGCCCGCGCCCACCACCAGCCCCAAGGTGGGCAGAGCCAGGGGTCTGGCAGACCGAGTGATCTGGGGACTGACGGGCGGACGGAGGGAGGGCGGGGGCGCGGCGCTCTACCCCTCCCGGAGCCTTCCCAGCTCCTTGCGCTGCATGAGGTGCGCTGCCCGGCTGGAGGCGGACTGGGGTGCCCCTTGGGCATTGGGGTGAGGGCCCCCCAGGCCTGAAGCCTCCCAAACCCCGTGCCATTTTGGGCCCTGCCAGTTAGGCGCTGGCGCCGGGGGCGCCTGGGGGTCACTGAGTGACAGGCCTACTCAGGCCTGGGGTCTGCGGAACCCCATCACCTGGTGGCCTCTGTCATCTTGGAGCGGGGTCTGTGGGAGCCCCGAGTTGTTGGCCCAGAGTTCCCACTTTAAGCTAAGCGTGAGGCCTCTAGCCCAGCACCCCTGACAGCTTGAAGCGGCCAATGGGGGAAGGGGGTGCTCTCCCCTCAGGGTTAAGGCTGAGTTCCTCCTCCCTTGGCACTTTGAAGCAAAGACTTGGGGCACCCCTCTGGGACACGGGGGTCTCTTAACAGGCCTTAGATGAGAGTTCTGGTCCTCTTATGGGCGTTGCCAGTTTAGAGCAGAAGTTGGGGAAGCCTCTAGAGCTTTGGGGTGCCACCCGGGCCTGAGACCTTCAGGGCCCAAATTTTTCCCTCACTCTAGGATAGGAAGGTGTCTGGGGGTGTCCTCCGGGCCTGGTGGTGATGCTCTGGCTTGGGTCTGAGGCCTTCAGAGTCCATTACAGTGGTTCTGCCTGTGGGATCCGGGTTTTGGAGGTGCCCCGATTACCTGGGCATCTCCCTTTGCTCTCATGGGGTTTTTGAGTTCATTTTCCCCCCTCAGATATTCAAATTTCCTTTATATTATTCCGGTTCCAATTTTTTTTTATCCCTTACCCCGCTTGGAAAACCCTTCCATCCCTCAGTGAGCTGATGACTGGGGCAGCGCCTCCCACCTCAGGTTCCGGGTGAGTGGCTGGGGCTGTGGGGTTAGTCCCTGGAAGAGACTGTCCAGGCTTTGCATTTTGGAAGTTTCTCTTTTGTGCCCACTGTTTCCTGGGGCGCTGGGCTTTGGTGGTGGGGGAGGGAGGAAGAAATGTCTGCCAGCTTGCCTGGTGTTGAGTGTCATTGCACAGTCCAGGGGCCATTCTCAACTGCATTTAAATTTCCTTAGCACAAATGGGATTTTAATTCCTCTCCTTTCTTCCCGTGGTCATTTGGCGGATCCTGTGAGAAAACAATATGCAAACTCTTCCTAGTCATTTGTAAGGAAACTCTCTGCCCAGGATCCCAGATCATTTTCTCAGGCTCATTTGAGGAAGTTGAAGCTGACCTGGGGGGTGGGCCTTGCGGGTGTATGTAGGGGGGCGGGGAATGGTGTTCAGCAAGATTCCTTGAATCTGCTGTTCAGGCTTCTTTCAAAGGAGAGGAGGGCCCTAGGATTTTGGTGGTTAATTCAGATCGGGCCCCAAAACTCAGAGGGAGGAGCTGAGAAACAGAAGGAGCCCTTAGCCTGGATTCAAACTAGAAGCTTCTTAAACTTCTCTGCCTTTAAATCCTTAGGAATCCCCATTCACTGTGAGCCCCTGGGGATCTGAGCCGGTAAGGTCAGGGCTTTCCCCGGCTCTGGTTTTGTTCTCACCCTCTCCTCTGAGCCGAGCTGCCTTGGCCTCCTCCCCCTCCGAGCTGCCCCAGAGAACTGTTTGCTTGGGGCAGGGGCTTCTGTGGCCTGCGAGCTCTTCCGTCTCCCTTCCCACGAGCCAGGGAGGCCTTGCACCCCTGCCGAGTGGGGTTGCTTTCATCCCCTGAGGGTTTGGGGATGTGAGGGTGTATCTCAGCCTCCCTCACCTCCGTATTTAGGGTAAGGATTTTGGGGTCTACGCTAGACGAACCCCAGACAGAAAAGGACGCTGTGAATTTTCTTAGGGTCTCGCCATGTCTCCTTTGCACACAGCCTTCCCCTGGGGGGCAGCCCCTCTCGGTTACCCGGTTGGAGCAAGTATTGCGATGGCTACAGCAGAATTTCACTATTAAGATGACAAAGCTGTGCCCAGTTCCCTAGTTATTTTGGCACCAAATACACAGTTTCCAGGGAAACCGGCTTTCCCCCCCTCCCCTTCACCACGCAGGATATTACAATAAGATCTTCCCTGATGTTTGGCTACAATGAGAGCCTTCCTCCCAGCCTCCTCTCTGGGCCTTCAGATCCTCCCAGGTGGCGTTCTTCAATTTTGCAGTCCCTTTAATTTCCGAATTCAGCCTAGGATGCGTTTCTCTGTCCCTTTTTCTCAGCACTAGCTGGGGCTCTTTCTGCGTGGAGTTCTTTCATGAGTTTTCCCTCCCCGGTCCTCGCCAGCCTTGGGCTGTTCATTGACAAGTTCTGACCCGTGGGGCATGCCGGGAGTGACTGAGTCGGGAGAGGAGCCGATAGTTGGCATGGCTTCTCTCGGGCTTTGCCTAATCTAATTCATTTCCCTGTCATTTTCCAGGGAGCTTTTGCCCTAGAGGTGGTGCCTGCGTCGAGTAGAACCCCTGTTTCCTCCTCCGTCTTTTTTCTTCCCCTAACCAATTGATTGTGGTTCATTCACTCCTTCACGACTTAAACAACTCGTTTGATTCCAATATCCAAACAGATTTCAACTACGAGTACGTGCAGAGAGAAGCGCTCAGAGTTCCCCTGATATTTCGAGAAAAGGATGGACTGGGAATTAAGTAAGTTGCCGAAATTAATAGCTTTTTCCCCACCTCCCTGCTTAACGCAGTTGATAGCTTGGGATGGATTTTTTTCTTGCTTTTCTCCACCTCTCATCACTGAGAAGGATCTTCATTCATTATCTGGGGGATAGTATCTTCTCGTTCGAATCCTGACAAAGGGGAAAAACTCTCCAAAGATTGGTCTTTTTTCAGAGAATTTGGGCAGAGAAGCTGTAAGGGGGCTTGATTAAACAGTGTCGACTTTTTTTCCTGACTGACCCCAGTTACATGGACTGACTTCCTAAAGTGAATCGTGCCTCCCCCCCTAGAAAAAAAATCAGGAAACTGAGGCAGGGCCTGGGTTAGGAAGAAATTGGCCAGCCTCCAGACCCAGAGGCGGGGCACCTGGCTGTGGGAAATTGGTCCTTTTCTGTGGGGAGGGTGGCTCCTGGGATGCTAGGCTCCTGTGTCCCCTCCTTTCTCAGCCTGCCCCAACACCTGCCTCTGCAGTGGGTCTTGTTTGGTTTACGGTCTCTTAGAGATCTGTCAGAGCTCCAGGTGGGGGAGACATCCGGGAGGCGGGCTGGAAGAACAGGTTTCCGCCCCTTGGGCAGGGGCGGGGAGGAGGCTGAGGGTGTCATCTCACAATGCCACCTTCTCCAGCACCTACTGCCAGACTTGCTCGAGAGTCCCATTCCTATGGGTAGAAATTAAACCTTTAGTGTCATTGTTAATCGATAGTGAACGTCACCACAGTCATTACAGCTGTGTTACCTGTCGTACCCTGGTTCTGGTATGACAGGTGTCTTTTTTCTCTCTGAACTTAAGGGGTCCCTCCGACCCTCCACACAACTCATTATGGAGGGTATTTTCTAGAGGGAGAGACAGAGAGAGCTTCCCATCCTGAAAGAAACAGGTATATGAGTGCCTGGCTCTGTCACTTACCCATGACATCACACTTCAGTCTTTTCTGGAAAAGTGGGTGGACAGTAGATGTCCCCTCTCTTTTCTGTAGCAGTGCTGAGTTCACGTGTTGGGGAGAGGGGGTTGGTTTACCCATTGGGGTGAGGAAGGTGACCCTCCCTTGAAACACCAACCGGTCTCTCACCCTCTCTCTGAGTTATGTCTTTTTGGGTTCCCAAACAGAGAGCAAGGGAACCCTCTTGGAAAAACGACCCCCCTGCTCCCAGAGCTGGGTCGGTCTAACTGTTGTTTCTAGCTTCTCACCAAGTGTCTGCTCCTTGTTTTCCAGGATGCCTGACCCTGACTTCACAGTCCGAGATGTCAAACTCCTAGTGGGTAAGTTGCCTGCTGTGTGCGCAGCTCAGAGATGCTGAAGCAGGAAGGAGGAGAGGGGGAAGGCGCCCCACCACCTGCCTGTTTAGATTTTTAACTGCCTCTGGAAAACCTCCCCGTGGGAGGAGGCAGGAGCTGGTCTCAGCTGCAGCCGTCCCATTGTGGAGAACAGGTCAGATTGCAAAGCCCTGGGAGGCTGGATCAGACGGTACTTGCCAGTGCAGAGTTTGACGAGGCCGATTTGGATCCTAGCCTCCAGCTTGGGTGTCAGTGACACAATCTTCTATCTCGCCTTTGCGTTTGTTTGTGGGTTGCTGGGTAAACACCGTGTGCTTCGTGACCCCCCGAAAGACTGTCAGACTCTCCATGGGAAGGATCGTTCGTTCCTCCTCCCTCCTCAGGGTTCTAGGCAGGTCTAAGGCAGGCCTGGCCCTTGAGTGCCCAGTGAGTGCTGAGTAACTGACTCCCTGAGCACCTGCAGAGTGTGACTGCTCTCTCGGTGCTCGGGGCTCTTGACCAGGCCGCGGGCGGCGTTTCAGATTTTACAGGAAGTCTTTTGATCGATCTGTTCTTTCCAGAAGTGTTCCTCAGGTAGCGTCTACATGGCAGGCAAGTTCAGAGTTGCGAACATGACAGACAAGCTCCCTGCCCTCTTGGTTGGAGTTGGCAGGCAACAGAGAAGTAAACCGTTTTTAAAAATATGTATGTTTGGAGGGCGATAAGGGCTATGAAGAAATAAAGCAGGATAATGACATGGAGTGTGATGGAGCTGTATTTTAGAAGGGGTGATCGGGGAGAGCCTTGGTGGGGTGATGGATGCAGGATATTTTGACAGAGATCTGACTGATGAGAACCTGGACGGAGGAAAGAACATTCCAGATTGTGGGATGAGCAAGGGCAGAGATCAGGGGGTATGGGAGGAATGGAACGATCAAAGGGGGAAAGTAGTAGGAGAGGGGAGAGATCACAGGGCCAAGTTCATGTAGGGTCTCAGAGGCCCAGGTGGAGAATTCGGGTTTGGCTCCTAGGGTGATGAAAAGCCAGTGGGAGTTTTAAAGTGCCATGATGGGCGTAGCTATGCAATCTGATTATTTTGGGGGGGCGGCGGCGGGGCTTAAAACATTTTTTTTAAAGGTTGAGAGAAAATTCTCATGTTCTAAAATTCACCGCTTAGCCATTTTACAGTGTTTTTAGTGCATTCACAATGTTGTGCATCCATCACCGCGGTCTCATTCCAGAACATTTCTATCACGCCCAGAATAATCCCTGTACCTCTTAACTCCCTTCTACTCCTATCCCCTGGCAACGACCGATCTGCTTTCTGCCCCTGTGGATTTGCCTGTTACATTTCAGGTAACTGGAATCGTAGAATATTGCGGTCCTTCGTGTCTGGCCTCTTTCCCTCGGCATCACGTTTTCAAGGTTTATCCGTGTCATAGCAAGTGTCCAAGTATCGGGTCTTCATCCCCATTTGCAGCTGAATAGTATCCCATTGTATGTGTGGACAGACCACAGTTTATCAGTTTGTCCGTTGATGGACGTTTTGGTTGTTTCTACTTCTTAGCTGTTATGACTAATGCTACGATATTCACGTGCCAGCTTTCACGTGTGGGCATCCATTTTTATTTCTCTTGGGTATATATACCTAGGCGTGGAATGGCCAGGTCATACGGTAACTATATTTAGCCTCCCGAGGAACTGCCAGACCGTTTTTTTCAAGGCAGCTGTGCCATTTTACATTCCCATTAGCAATGTCTGAGGGTTCCGATTTCTCCACAGCCTCGTCAACACTTGTTGTAGTCTGTCTTTTTGATGATAGCCATCCTAGTGGGTGTGAAGTGGTGTGATCTGGTTTTAAGTTTTCTAAGAGCCGACTCCGGTGGCGGGCCCTGTGGAGGACGAAGACAGCTGACTGGTGGGTGTGTCAGATAATCCAGCTTGAATAATTGACCCAAAAGCCTGTTAACAGATACTCAGAAGGCAGGACCACTGACTGTAAAGAGATAGCGCCAATGACAGAAAGATCTCAGTTAATTGGTGTGGGCTTGTTCCAGAGATAGGTTTGTTTTTTTTTTTTTTAAAGCTGGATTCCAGAAATGCTGAAGAAAGTGAAAAATCAAAGCAGAAGGGGGCAAACTTTCCAACTGCGGGCAGCTGGGACAGTGGACCCCAGGAATCGAATCTTGGCTCAGGCAGCTCACTCCGGTGACTCAACCCAGCCCCAGCCTTTTTCTGTTAGACCTTAGTTTGAGGCAACTCTGCTCGTTGAATGCGTGATTTTGGGGCAAGCTACTTTTACTCCCTAAGGCTCAATCTCCTCATCTGCAAAATGGAACTAATGGCAGAATCTGCCTCAAGGAAGGATCCTATCAAGAGAAAGAATGAATGCTTAGAATTATGCTGGATGATGGAAGCTTAATAAATGGTCCCCATTATTATTATAACGATAGGACATAGAGTTGATGAGATTCTCTTTATGATCAGAGATTAAACCCCGATTCTCAAATCTGGGCTTCAGGCAACATCACAGTCTTAATAATAATGCTTTTGGCCCTTTGGAGGAGTTTTCCAGCCCTTTGCAGTTTTGTTAGGCTTTGGTTATATCCAGGCCACCTCTTTCCTCGAGCTTCATTCTTCTCATCAGTTAGATGGTCCCGACGTCCTTGCCAGCTCTCGAAAAGTCTAGGATGGCAAAGAAAGCAGGACCAGTAGTGCCTGCACCCTATCTGTCTTGACATTTCTGCGACGATCGAATGGGTCAATGAACATTCAAGCGCTTGGTAAAGGTACAGCGAGCTCTGACACTGAGGGACACTGCAGTTGTGGTTCTCCTGTGGTATCATTACTTCCATTTTAGTCTCTGAGAGTCCACACAGGCTTTTGGAGAACGGCAGTAGGGCACCTTCGTCAGTCACCGTGATATAAGCGACAAATGTAACTCAAGCCGGCGGAAGCAAAAGAGGGTTCACTGGCTTACGTAATAAGTTCAAGGGGTGACTTCTGGGCACGTAGAGATCTAGGTGCTCCAAGAAGATCTCAAGAGGTCGTCTCATACTTTCCCTCTCTGCTTCCCGTTTTTGCTCCCTCTTTCCGCTTCGTTACCCGACAAGCATCTCCTCACGTAGTGGCAAAGATGGGGAGCCAGCAGCTCCAGGCTTCCATCCTCCCAGCTCAGGGTCCTCCTTCCCAAACACCCAATACTTCTATCAGATGTCTCTGCATGGGCTCTGCTGGGCTTAGCACACCCCGCCCTTGGAGCTGGGGGCCGGGTCAGCCCAGCAAAACCACACGTGCGCTGGGAGTGGGAAGGAGTGATTCTTCAGGGTTGCTGGGCGACACAGACACATGCCCCTACCATAAATGGCAGTTCTGTTTTGGAGGGCTCTGCATGCGGGAGGCTGGACCAACCCTCCTACTTAGTACGACATCTCAGCCTCTGGTGTCCGGCCTCCTGCCCCCTTTCCAGGCCCTGTATCTTGGGAGGTGACTGTTTGAGAAGGTGGCTGGTGCACAGCTAGCTATTTCAGGCCACACCTTGGGGCTATAGATTTTTCTCTCATGTCTTAAAATCAGGCTTTTCTATGTCAGCCCTATTTATCTGCCTACTGGGAAGACAGGCACCTAATCTCTATTACTAGCTTCCTGCTTTTTTTTTTTTTTTTAAGGCACTTTCCATTTTTAGGATGCTGTACACTTAATATAAAAACTTTTCATTGAAGTATAATGTACACATACAAAGTACACATGGGGTAACCATACAGCTCGATTAATTTTAACCAGTCGAACATACCAGGCTAATTGGCACCCCAGGGTCAAACCCTCCTGTATTCCCATCCAGTCACTACCCTCTCCTGTAATCCTGACCTCTCATATAGCATAGGTGAATTTTTGCCTGTTTCCATACTGTCTGTCAGTGGAATCACAGAGTTTGCTTTGGGGTTCGGCTTCCTTCACTCTGTGTTTACAAGATTTCATCCACATTATTGCATGTGTTTGCAGATGATTCATTTTCATTGCTATGTCGTTTTCCATCACGTGATTATTTATTTACCTCTTACTTATTCATTCTACTGATTCCCGGGCGCTTGGATGGCTGTCAGTTTAAGGCTGTGTGTATGGTGTTGCTACGAACATTCTAGAACATCACTTCTGGTGAAGAGATGGATGCGTTGGGCGTATTTTTAAGCGCAGAATTGCTCGGGTCGTAGAAACTGCCTATGTGTTCAGTTTCAAGTAATCGTCCCAGAGGGGTTCTGGTTCCGATTGCTTCACGTCCTCCTGCAGAGTTGGTGTGTTCATGCTCTTCGTTTCAGTCATGCTTCCACGCTGGTGGGAGTATATTTGTACCTCATTGTGGTTTCGTTTGCATTTCTCTAATGACTAATGAAATTGACCTCCATTTGATGTTTATTCGCTATTTGGAGATCCTCTTTTTGTGTGTGAAATGCCAGTTTTTTTTCTCAATTTATTTGAAAAGATCAGCTCTTCTCAACCGTAAGATGTATTAGTTTGTCGTGGCCACATACCAGAGTGCCACAGGCTGGGTGACTTAAACAATAGGAATTTATTTTCTCATCATTCTGGAGCTGGAAGTCAAAGATCACTTGATCAGCTGGGTCGGTTTCTGCAGAGATCTCTCTCCTTGGCTTGTGGATTGCCATCTTCCCCCCACGTCTTCCTGTGGTTTTTCTTCTGTATCTATCTGTACGCCAGCTCCTCTTATGAGAACACCGGTCTTATTGGA
>NW_011888804.1:1442379-1456402 GCF_000151845.1 Pteropus vampyrus
CCTCCATTTGATGTTTATTCGCTATTTGGAGATCCTCTTTTTGTGTGTGAAATGCCAGTTTTTTTTCTCAATTTATTTGAAAAGATCAGCTCTTCTCAACCGTAAGATGTATTAGTTTGTCGTGGCCACATACCAGAGTGCCACAGGCTGGGTGACTTAAACAATAGGAATTTATTTTCTCATCATTCTGGAGCTGGAAGTCAAAGATCACTTGATCAGCTGGGTCGGTTTCTGCAGAGATCTCTCTCCTTGGCTTGTGGATTGCCATCTTCCCCCCACGTCTTCCTGTGGTTTTTCTTCTGTATCTATCTGTACGCCAGCTCCTCTTATGAGAACACCGGTCTTATTGGAATAGGGCGCATCCTAAGGAACTCATTTTAACGTAATGACATCTCTAAAGACCTTATCTCTAAATATGGTTACATATCGAGTTCTTGGTGGTTAGAATGTGAACATATAGAATTTGGGGGACACGGTTCAGCCCGTAACAGAAAGGTTCTTTCTGTATTCTGCACGCGAGTATACATTCCAGAATCTTCTCCAACTTTGTGGGTTGCCTTTTCATATTCTTAAATGTGTCTGAACAAACAGGAGTTCTTAATTATATATGCTTTTTTTTTAACATTTTATTTATTTTTATTCCCCCCCCTTCCCCCTCCCTTCTGGTAACCGCTAGTCCATTGTCCATATCCATGAGTCTCTGTTTGTTTGTCCTGCTCATTTGTCGCTTTTAGGCTTATATCCCACCTATAAGTGATATTATGTGATTTTCAACCTTTTCTGTCTGGCTTATTTTGCTTAGTATGATTATTTCGAGGTCCATCCGTGTCGTCGCAAATGGCAGTATTTCCTCTCTTCTTACGGCTGAGTAATATTCCATTGTAAGAAGTTCTTAATTTTAACACAGACCATTTAGCTCTCTTGGTTCATTAGTTCTTTCTGTGTCTTGCTTAAGAAAGTTTTGCATAGTCCAGGGCCACAAAGATGTTCATGTGTTTCTCTCAGAAAGCTATATTGTTGGAACTCTCATATTTACCTCTGTAGTTCACCTGGAATTAATTTTTGTTTTTGGTACTAGATAGGGGTCAAGGTCCTTTCTTTTCCTAGATGGCTATCCAGTTGATCCAATTCCATTATTGAAAATACACCCTTGCCCCGTGCCGCTGAAGGGTTCATCTTTGTCATAAATCGGTTGACTGCATTTGTGTGGGTCTGTTTCTGGATGCTCTAATCTGTGTCCCCTTCCCGGCCCCCAGGATCTCTCTCCTGGAGAGTTCACTTCAGAAGACTGGGATATGGTCACAGCCACGGGTTGGGAGTTGGGAAATAGACTGGGCAGAGAGAATTCTCGTTGCCATTGAAGATGACTTAAACCCTCAGAGAAAATATATCTGCAAAAAAAAAAGAAAAAAAAGGAAATCTATCTGCAAAGTGACTTATGTTCATGTTCTGTCGCTGAGGACTAGGGCGGCCTGCAGCTCTGGGGTCTTGCATATTATCTCTTTATTGTGTTTCTCTCTAATGAGGATACCCAAGCCGAACGGTTTTTTTTCTTTGGCCCCTCTTTTTGAAAAATGTTCATGACAAATCACCTCATTCGGTATTCATGTATTCATCCAATTATAGTAATACTCACCTATCTTTACTGGATGTTTACCATATGATCTCATTTTGTCCTCACCAATAATCATATAAATTAAGTTATTGTTCACTTTTCCAGATTTTGTTTTGGAGGGGGGGGTGGTCTGAAGCTCAGGAGGGAACAAGCGACATAGCTACTGGGCCGTGGAGCCAGGACCTGAACCCAGCTCTCGGTGTTTCCAAAGACCATGATTTTGCTTTATGACTTACTACCCTAACCCTAACCCTCTTCCATTCATTCTTTACTCACAGATTTACTGGGCGTCTGTGTCGTGTCTGATTAAGGAGACCCCCGAGACTTGAGCTCTGCCCTTGATGGGCTGTACTTTGAGAAGAGACCAAACCTCTCACTCCTTAGAAACCAAAGGTAGCTAGCTGACTTATCCCCAGACCGTTTTGAAGTTGGTTTGAAATTGTAGACTTGAACGATGTTCAACTCTGAAAGAGTTCTTAGAGCTCTTCTAGTCCTGCTTCCCCATGTCGTCGGTGGGAGAAACTGAAGGCTGGAGAGAAGTGACTTGCTTGCACGTCGCCGAGGCAATAGATGGCACGTCGGATTCAAATGTAGGTTTGAATTTCGGCAATCGAGAGAAAGCGATGCTTGTGAGAGCCCCAGAGGAAACGTAGACGTGTGTGTGCGCGTGCACACGCGTGTGTGTGCGTGTGTGTAGGAGCGGGGTGTTGTGGGGTGTGGCGTGCAGATGAGTTCACTTCTGGCCACATGGAATCTGAGATCGGGAGGGAAGCCAAGGTTGGACAGACAGGTGGGGGTGGCACCCACTGGTCGCACAGACCGAAATGCAAAGAGGGAAAGGTGCTCGGAGTCAGGTGAGCTGAGGATTTTGAGACCCAAGGGAAGAAGGGTTTCGGAGGCGTTCAATCATGTTCCCAGGTGTTTTCTCTTTCCGATGAACACCCACCTTGTTGATTTGTTCCATTTCCCTTTTCCTGGAAAGCTAGTGCCCCTCAGTCAAAATCTTGATTGTACCAGGGGCCGTGGGCAGTTACGCCTGGTTCTGCCCACCATTTCACTCCCTGTGGGGGCAGCTCCTTAGACTGTAAATAATAGCATTAGCTATTGTTCACCGAGATCTTGTTATAAGCTGGGGACCTCTCCTATATTATTTTGTCTGGTCCACATAATAAAAACCATGTTTATCACTATCCCCATTTTATAGATGTCAGAACTGAGGCTCCGAGTGACTTGTCCACAAATAGCTAGTTTGTGTGGAAGGGCTGAGATTTGCCCACATCTGTCCGACCGTAAAGCTGTGCTCTTCCGTGCAAACTGTGGCTGGCTCTCAGCCCGTCCTAATCCAGAAGTGTTTGCTACTCTTGGCTTGAGTGTCTTTTCAGATTTTCTTGCCTGATTTGGTTCTGCCCTGATTTGTTAGTCTGGGTCTGTATCTTCTTATGCCCGTCTGTCTGTGAGGGTCAGAGTCTTGAGCCCAGGGCAGAGGAATAGCCTGGCACTGATTTGCCCTGAGGATCATTTTAAAAGGTGTCAAGGTGAGAAGCCAGAAGATATTAGTGCTTTGGGAAAAGCTGGGGACCTTCGCAAGCATCCTTTTATTTCACACTGAGGAAACGGAGACCACGGTCTGGAAAGAGATTTGTCCCATGTTGTGCAGTGACTCTCAGCCCCGGTCTCTCTTTCTGACTCACTGCCTCTTCAGTCTGAGACACCGTCCTTCTACGACCCCCTGCTTAATTTTAAGTTTACAAAGTGCTTTCAATAATTGTGTCAGGTCGCGAGGGCAGATCCTGTTATCTCCACTTTACAAATTAGGAAACTGAGGCCCAGAGAGAGGGAGGCCCAGGGGTCTACCCCAGGCCTCACTGCTGGGAAATAGTGGGGTGGGATTTGCCTCGTGACCAGGGTGCTCGGTAATAAACACCGCCTCTGCGAGATGGGTGGGGAGAGACCCCCAGGGAGCAGGATAGAAAACCAGCCCGGAAAGTTGAGGAGGATACAGAAGGTTACAAAGCGATGATGGGGAACAGTCGTGTGCACTCTCTGAAGAGCAGGCTCGGGGGAGTTTGGGGGTCAGGGCTCCTGCGTGCTTCCTATTAGTGTTCAAGGTGACTTTGAGCAGCCTCTCCCTGGCTCCGAGCCCGTGACTCTTGGAGCTGACTGATGGAGCCTTCAAAGCGAGGGCCGTGGGGCCACGGATTAATTTCTGCAGCTGGAATTTGTTGGATGCGTGCGTAGCCTGTGAGCCCTGAGAACCAATGAGACCGGGCCGGGGGCCGGCGGAGTGGCGTGGGGAGAGGAGAAAGGTAGGGGGGCTGAGCTGTTGGCCTACTTAGGAAGCCCAGGCACTCTTGCTCCAACGTGGAAAATTTCTCCCATAACCCACTGACTTCGGCGGCCTGAGAATTCCAGTGCCGTAGGTCCCTTGCAGCCTCCACAGGGCAGCTTGTCCCTGTCACTTGCTTCTAGGGGTGTCTGCTCCCCAGAGCTTGAAGGCCCGCGTTCCTTCCTAGCACTGATCTGTCCCTTCTGTCCCTTCGGGCACTCGCCTTCTCCCTGGTGCTAGGCTTCCTGCTCAGAGACCGGGCACGGGTACCAGCTCTCCGTTGCCACCAGTGGCAGATCAGACTGGTGACCTGAGAAGATGGAGTGCCAATTTTTAATCCCCCCGCTGAGGCTGAAAGGGCCTGGCAGAGACCCCACATGTCCCCGGTGACCCCCCCACCGCCACCCCCGGGCGGGCCTCTGGGACTCTTCTTCCTCCCGCTTCCCCCCAGGTCATGGTTAAGGGATTCGATCTGAGCATGTAAGAACCAGGCTAAAAGTCAGTGCGTGGACCCTGCACTGAACGGCCTAACCGGTGGTTTTCAAAGGGAAATCCCCAGAATCTGGGTCTGAATGCTGAGCACCCCCGCCCCTCCCCGCTTCGTCCAGAGCTGCTTGTTTTTATTTATGCACTTGGCCCTTGTCAAAGCTTCTGTTTGAACAAAGAGTTTCGTGGCAGCAAAGGGGGAGGGGTTAGTATAAAGGTCAACTACTTCCTGTCTTTACACACAGGCAGTTGAGGCCCAGAGTCAGTCGGGACGGCTGGGACTGGAACTGGGTCCAGGGTTCTTGGCACGGTCCTAGGTGCCACCGAGGCACCCACTGCCCGTTCCGTGGCCTCCCGCGGGCTGTCGCTGACTGTGGAGCAAGTCCAGCCTGTGCGCCTCCGGCCTGGGAAAGTAAACGCACCTGGACGGGGCTGTGGCTTCGGGTGCCTGAGAAGTTCACATGTGGGGCAGGAGGAGGTCCCTTTCCCTTTCTGTCTGACCGAGGCACCTCCTTACTTCATGTTCAAGGCCACATGGTTCTTCCCACAGCCGTAGACCTGTTCCATGGCTAGTGGCTCCGTGCATTGCCATGTGCCCTGCCATGTGCTGGACATACTGTCAGCTTCTCTTACATGAATGGGCCTGTTTTTCAAATAAAGACCCTCCAAATCTAGATAGGGTGAGTCCCCTGAAGCCACAGAGAGCTAGTAACAGAGCTGGGATTTATAAAAAGACTTTTTATTGGAGAGAATTTAGAAAGTAACAAGAATAGACAAAGTATAATGAACTCCCTCGTCCCCATAACCCAGTGACATCACCCACGGTCTGCGGTCCTGTCCCCTTCATCTGCCCATCCACTTCTTCCTCTCCTGCAATGTTCGAAGCCTTTCCAGACATCGTACCATTTCATCCATAGTTTTATAGTACGCAGTTCTAAATGAGACGGGATTTTGAAAAAGCATAATCGCAATAGCGTGACCACACCCGATCTTTTGAAAAACAATAATTTTTAAAAATTAGTAAATATCCATATTCATTGTTCAAATTTCCAGTTATTTCATACATATCATAAATGTTTCCTTTTTTTTTTTTTTTGGACATGTTATGAGTCAGAATGTAAATATGGTGCTTACGTTGTGATTGATTCAGATTCCTTGTAAGTCTCTCACGATCTCGGGGTTCTCCCTCCGTCTCCTCCAACACGAAGAAGTTGGGTCATTTGACTGTGGAGTTTTCTGTTGTCTGGATTTTGCGAGGGATTTTGCGTTCCCTGGGGGTGGTTCGACATGTTCCTCTGGCCTCTGTGGTTCCTGTCAATTGGTAATTGGATGTAGACGCTCGATTAGGTTCAGGGTCTCTCTCTCCACATACAAAAGTGTACACTTATTCATTCCCATTTTCTGACAAGACGACATTAGATAGGTAGTGTTCTGTTTTCCCATCGAGAGGCACCTGTCGGGTCATTCTCTCTCACGTGAGCAGCCATCGATGTTTGAGGTCCAGCTCCATCAGTTTTTTAGGGGCTGCAAAGTGGTGATGGTCTGATCCTGTCGCTGACTGGCTGCGATACATCTACGGAGAGACAGTCCCCCTCCTGGGCTGCTGGAGTCAGAGCTGGCCCTTCTCTCAGAAGTGTCAGACTCCAAAGCCCAAGGTTACCTCTCCCAATGTCATTCTGCCTCCCCAGGAAGCGTGCTGTCATTCCTGCGTTTCTCACTGGCACCTGTGAGGCGGGAGCCTGGCATGTTGAATTTTCTGGGTACTGGTGCATTGTGTTTCCCCGGGAGTTTATGGAGCCCAGATGCCCAGCGGAACTGACTTCCCTTCCTCCTCCCTCCACTCCCACTCTGACACGTCTGTCCCACAGACTGGCTTCCAGGACACCTGGGGAGCTGGATGGAGCCCCGTGCACACCAAGGAAGTGAGCGAGCCTCCCAACCACGTGTCCCAAACTTCCACTCCAGATCGGCACCGCCTTTCCCTCCCTGGGGCCTCTCCCGTGCACACTCCTCCTCCCCCCTCTGCCCCCAGCTGTCCTTCACTATTCCGGCCACTCCGCGTCTTGGCCTCCCTTTTCATCTAAGGCCAGAGCAGGCTGTGGTGGGGTCAGCTGGGGACCTGCGCCTGTCTAAGAGCAGAGGGAAGAGGGGGTGCGTAAGGAGTCCTGGGGATTGTGATGGGGCGTGGGGCTGGAAGCCTGGGTAGTCACTCGAAAAAAGTAAAAGCAGGCCTTTCCCACCCACGTCCTCTGTGCTTAGTGATGTTTATCCCCGGGGTGGGGCTCCTGACTGCTCGGGACTTCCAGATGTTTTCCAGGTGGGTTGTGGGGAGGCGGGGGCGGGGGGTGGTTCATCTTCCCTCGTGTGGAGAAGGTTACACATTCCCACCTCCGGGCACCCCAGGTCATTTCTTCAGCTGTCACTTATGTATGAAGTCCCGTGTCACAGGCTGGACAGGACATGAAAGCGAATGACTCCCAACGCAGATATCTGCTGAGCTCCTACTATGCGCAGGCTCTTCATTCTAGATACTCAAGATAGAAGAGTGAGCAAGACAGACAAGACTTCTGTGCTCGCAGTGCTTATCGTCATCCAGGGATGACATTTTTCTCTTTGCAGAGCTGCTTGGTAAACCACATGTAGTTTTAGTTATGCAAGGCGCCTGTGCTGTGACGCCTCGTACCAGGCACCGTGGGCGAGCCAGGGGCACAGGAACCCCTCCCCGCCAACGGCATTGACATTTATGGAGCCACATAGGTTTACCTGGTGTTTCTCTCATCAGCCCTTGGGTTACGGCTGTGCTGTAACAAAGTACCAGAGACCGGGGAGGTTTAGAACCACACAAGTTTATGCTCATAGTCCTTGGGGCCCAAAGTCTGCCATCGAGACGGCTGTGCCGTCGCCGAAGGCTCCAGGGGGATCCCGCCTTGCCTCCCCCAGCTTCTGGCGCCCGCCAGCTTCCTTGGCTTGTAGGTGCATCGCTCCGCCCTCTGCTTCCGCCGTCACAGGGCTGGCTTCTCTCCGTGCGTCTCTATCCAAATGTCCCTCGTGCCACAGGGACGCCATTCATTGGCTAGGCGCCCACCCTAATGCAGTACAACCTCATTTTAGCTTGATCACATCTGCAGAGACCTTTCCAAAGAAGGTCACAGTCACAGGTACTGCGGTTAGGACTTGAACATCTCTTTTTGGGGAACCCAGTTCAACTCACAACAGCTTTCAAGGTACATCTGTTAGCAGCATAGGGAGAACTGAGGTGTTGGGCCCAGGAGAAGGGGGAGACAACTTCTGGCACTTTCTATGCCTCTAGCACTGTATGTGGGTCATATCAGTTAATACCATGACTTTTTTATTTAATTAAAATTTAAAATTGTATTTACTTTTTTTTTCAGGGAAAGCCATCTTTTTATCAAACATACCTAGGTGTGGGGCAGTGTATTTACTTATTTTTTAAATTATTACTAAAAGTTTCCCCCAAGAATAGTTTTATTTATTTTTTAATACCTTGACATATGCAAGGTAAATAGCATTTTCCAGGTGTTAAGGTACAATTTTGCAAATCATTGCATCCTATGACTTAACAATACCATTAAACTAGATTATTTTAAAGCCGTGTCTCTTTTTCACTAAATATGATTTGTAACTTATTCTTATGTTTACCAAAGGGTAATGAATCCTACCCAGATGCTCTTTATTTTGTCTACATTTGGACCAAGAATGAAAGTGGTGTATAGGTTAGTATATGTATGCCTGTGTGGAGGGGTCTATATACGTGAGATTAAATGAGAGTTGACATGTGTTGCTTAAAATATATTATAAAAGGCAAGTATGATATATGCAAGGTATATGCTTATTTGACAACACTTCTGTGCCCAAACTTTACTCACAATTACATGTGGATATTTATGTCTTTTAAGGCACATGATATGTGTTTTACAATGTCAGTAATTTGTACATCGCTGTGTACTCACCATGAATAACTGAATACATAACGTCTAATTTATGGTAGTTTTCCCGAATGTACATATACATGTATTATATATATCTATATTTAAATGCTTGCCTAGACAATATATTATATATTTAAGTGCTCTCATAGATAATATATTTATACAAATATGTGTTGTGTGTATTATATGTACATCACACATGTATATATAATATGCTAATAAAACGGATAGTTTGCTCTGTTTTAGGAGGATTTTTTAGAACTAGATTTGGGCTGGTTTTTTTTTTGAAATATTATAGTCTTTGATTTGGGTTGTATATAAATTGGTATCATATGTAATAACAATTTCGGAGAACATCGAGATGATGACCTACTGTTTTGCAGTGATAATATTTTATATTGTGCATTCGTTTTATTGTGCAAGTTTGGGGATCAGATTGGTGAGTCAGCATTGTTCAGAGAGGGGCTTGTACGTGCAATCTTGCAGATGGGCAGAGATGAGGCACTATGGCTCGCATACAGATCTTTACCTTCCATGCAGTGAGATGCACAGCCTCGTTGGTGCAGATGGGCAGAGATGGGACACTATGGTTCGCATACAGATCTTTACCTTCCATGCAGTGAGATGCACAGCCTCGTTGGTGCCCTAAAAAAGTCTTTCATTTGCCTCCAGCATTAGTCATCTGAATATTAAATTTTTTCACGAAGGTTTGAGATAGGTCGTTTTATCTCCATGTTGCTGATGAGGACACTGGGGTACTTTGCCTAAAGATTTTGTGCTATGAGAACTGGAACCTGAAACATCTGAGTCCTTTGGCCCATTTTTTGGGGGGAAGGGTGTACCTGAAGTACTTTACATATGCCGACAAGTTTAAAGGAAAATTAAAACTGACACCTGCCACCCAGATTGAAAGCATCGCAATTCCTTTGAAGCCCCCTTGTGACTCTTCCTGCCCCAGAGGTGACAATTGAATTATATTCCTTTGCTGGGGCTGCCATAACAAAGTGCCACAGACTGGGAGGCTTAAAACGACAAAAATTTCATTCTCTCACAGTTTCAGAGGCCAGAAGTCCACAATCGAGGTGTTGGCAGCACTGGTTCCTTCTGGAGACTCTAAGGGAGAATCCTGCCTGGCCTCTTCCAGCCTTGGGCAACCTCAGGCATTGTAGACACTTCACTCCACGCTCTGCCTCTGTAGTCACTTGACCTTCTCACGAGGACACCAGTCGTTGGATTTAGGGCCCACCCTAGGTCCAGGATGATCTCATCTCGAGATCCTTAATTCCCTCTGCAAAGACCTTTTATCCAAAAAAATTCCCGTTCCTGGGTTCTGGGTCGATGACCTTTTGAGGGTCCCATTCCTATTGTGTTTGTCATTTCCTGGCCTTTCTTTAGCTTTTCTCACCAGGGCCCACATCCCTAAGCCCAAGGTCACGCTGTGCAGAACTGATGAGCCCAGGCAGAGGGAAGGACATTGTGGGCAGTTCGTGGAGCTGAAAGTCTGCGGTCCACGTTTCTAGGCCACGGGGAGGGGAGAGACCCACACGACAAAAAGTATTAGGGAAGAGAAGACAGATCGGAAGAAGCGAAGTCTTTTTTTTTTTTTTTTTTTTGTCAGAGTAGGGGAAGTACATGAGATTTAAAATAATGTCTCTTAACATTGCTTTAAAAAAAAGTATTGAGGCGAAATCCACATAACATAAAATTACCCATTTTAAAGCGTCCCACTTCAGTGGCATTTATAGCGTGTGCAACCCGAATCACTTCTGCAGGTTCCAAAACGTTTTCATCACCCCAAAAGGTAACTCACCCACTCCCATTCTTCCAGCTCTAGCCCCTGACAGCCACTAAGCTACCCATATGGATTTACTTGTTCTGGACATTTCATGCAAGTGGCATACAACACGTGCCCATTCGCGTCTGGCTTCCTTCACTTGGCTTAATATTTTCGAGGTTCCTCCATGTTATAGGGAAGATGATACTACATTTTTTTTTTTATGGCTGAATAATTTACGTTTTTTATTATGTGTTTTTTAAGTTGATAGAAGACTGAAAGAAAAAAAAAATACCTTTAGCGAAACCAACTTTGGTCATTTAATGCCCTGGGTTTTTTGTTTTTTTTTTTAAATAACAGCTTTATCAGGAAAAGGTACATATCATACAATTCGCCCATTTAAAGTGTACAATTCGATGGTTTCTGGTCTGTTCACAGATTTGGGTGATCATTACCACAATCAATTTTAGAACATTTTCATCACCCTCCCCCGTAAAAGACCTGCACACCCAATAGCCGGCCTGAGTATGTTTTCGGGTCTTAGGTGGTCAGTCCGTTGGGACTGGCCGGCAGAGGTTTTACTGACTGACGGCCCACTGCCTCACTTTCTCCGCCTGTAATTACGGATGGAATTGGCTGATTACTGTGCCTACCTTCATGCAGGCATTCTGGACAGTGTTTCATGTGCATTGTCCCGGGACAACCCCCTGGGCTGCCTCCTGTTTCTGCCCCCATGTGACAAATGGGGAAACTGATACTCAGAGAAGCAAAGGGGCCCGAGGTTCAGCTGGGATTTGAACCCAGGACGTCTCGCTGTCACTGCGTTGCGCTGATAGGGGTGGCTGAGCTCCGGGCCTTCAGTGCTGACTCGCACAAATCTCTAGGGCTGTGATTCCCATTCCCCACCTGCCACAGAGGGCTTCGCAGACATGACCTTGAGCAAGGTTAGGGAGGAGAGGCAGGTGGAGGAGGGAGGCTGGCAGAGGGGGAGAGGGTTTAGGTGTCTGTTCTGCCCCCATGTCCCAGACTCTAACAGCAGGCTGTCTGCCTGGTGGGCTTCCGCGAAAACCTGAGCAGAGCCCACCTGTTCAGGAGTCTTGGTGAGGAGCCAGCCTGGCCAAGAGCACGGTAAAATTTCCAGCAAAGTTCAGGGATGCCCCCTGGTGGATCTGCTCTCCCAACGCAGAAGAAAGGCTGCGGGGCCCAGAGTCAGCCCCTGGAGGCGGGATGTTTTTTTTTTCCCCCAGCCTTAGCACGTGACTAGCAGTCAATGTTTCATAGGACAGAGTGAGCGTGGGGGGTGAGCACCTGGGCTCAAGACTGGGCATTTTGGGGCACATAAGTTGTCCAAGCCTCAGTTTCTCATCCCTCAAACGGATATAAAGTTCTACCTCACAGAACGGCCGCCACAGTTCACATTACCTATGAGGAGAGCCTGCCCGTGCCGAAGCACTCAGTAAACGTCGGCTGTTTTAATCGGGAGACAGCCTGTGTTTTGGGGGACCTGAGCCAACTCCAGAGCTTGGTTTCCTCATTTGTGAGACAGGGGCGGTCCTCTCTAGCTTCTGTGGTGGCTGTGAAAGTTCGATGTTGAGCCCAAAAGATAGAAACAGCCAAGATCTTTTACGTGCTTTAAAGCACGACTGTCATTATCCAGTTCCTGCTAGATCAAAGGCACTGTGTATTTATTTGACAGACCTTGACCGTGGGCCTGGCACGGGACAGACTGTGCGATGCTGGGTGCGTAGCAGTGAACGGGGCGGGACCGTCGCTCACATCGGCGTGTAAGCTCCATGAGGGTTTTGTCTTGTTCGAGGGCCTGCACACTTTGTAAAGAGCCAGGCAGTAAATATCGCAGGCTTTGTTGGCCATTCTGCCTCCATCAACTGCTCGGCTTGGCCTAGACCATCGCCTGGGGAATTGGCAGAGATAAGAGAACCAGCGAGAGTGGCCGCGTGCCAATAACACTTCGTATGTGGACCCAGAAATTTGAATTTCGTGTGATTGGCGCATCACAAAATATTCTTCTTTGGATTCACCCCCCTCCCTCCCTTCACCATTTAAATATGTAAAAACCATTCTCCGCTGTGGGCTGTGTAGAAACGGGTGCTGGGCCCGTTCATTGCTGGTTTAGCCTTCATTCTTGGGGTAGCTTTGACCGGTGTGCTCACCGGCTGCTAGTTCTTTTCTTCCTTTTTTTTTTTTTTTCCTGGTTTACGCATTTCTAAGTCTCCACGGACCGTATATTTGTCACTGAGCTAATGGGGAATTGGGGTCTTACCAGATGGCGAGCTCCTCGTTCCACTCCGAGCAGACAGGAGGCAGCGGCTTTCATGGTAAAGCCCCACGAGTTTGGCAACCTGCTTCGTGTGTGTGTTTCTCTCTGTTCGAAGCGTGTCCGCTTAGCTTCGGTTGTCGCTTCCACCTTAGCTGAAGTGTTGGAGCCGTTACGATTCCCGTTTTACGGATGAGGAAGCAGAGTCCCCGACAGGGCCATGATGTCCTTGAGGGCCAGGGCTAGCTAGCACCGAAGGCCTGTCTCCTGCCCAGAGCTTATTCTCTCTGGGAGGAGTGGGAGGCATGGAGCCCACTGCTGAGACGAAGGCTGGACTTTCCCCAGGAGGGGCTTTCACTGTTCAGTCATTCATGTGAGAAGTCACATGTCGCATACGGTGCAGGACAGCCAGCATTCGTCGTTTACTTGTTCCCTACGTATTTGCTGAGCTCCTACTATGGGCAGGTTCTCTAGATACTTGGGGTCAAGGAGTGAGCAAGACAGGTAAGTCTCCTGCCCTCCCGAAGATTCCAGAGGAATAGGGAAGAAAGATCACGAAGGCGAACGTATTTGGGAATGGCGATTCGTGTCAGGGACGATCAGAGGGACCCACTCGTCTGCATACCAGACAATTTGCTGCAATTGTCTGCTTTAACCCTCACACCCAGCCCCATGAGAAGAGATGGCAGGATGAAGGCGTATATAGTTCAGAGAAGTTGAGGAACTTTCCTGGCCTCAGAGACCAGGAAGGGGGACTGCGGAACGGCTCCTTACCCGTAGAGATAAGTCCTATCCTAGCACTGCCAATAAACAGAAAGGCCCTGAGTGCCGTGTGTGGGGATAGCCCCCAGCTGGCAGTGGGGAGCCGTTGATGGTTTTAAGCAGAGAGAGGAAGGTCCACGGGCAGGCCTCTGTTTTAGAAAGCTCGCTCAGGTAGCAGTGAGGGGGATGGGTAGGAGGCATAGTCTGCAGACCCCTTGGGGATGCCCTCGCCGTCATCTTGGAGAGCAGTCATGGTGGGCCAGCACGGAGGCCGTGGTGGCGGAGGACGCAGGTGGATTGGAGGGAGGTGGGAAAGAGAACCGACAGGATGAGGTAATTGAGCAGACGCAGCAGAGGGGTGAGGCATATGGGGAACCCGGAGGAGGAGGAGGAGGAGGAGGAGGAGGAGGAGGAGGAGGACGTTTTGTTTTATGGGGGCTCCCAAGTGCGATCCGGACCCCCAGCCGGCAGGAGCCGCCAGCATGTGGATTCTGCCCCCAGGTAGCCGGCGGCTGGTGGACGTGATGGACGTGAATACCCAGAAGGGCACCGAGATGAGCATGTCCCAGTTCGTGCGGTACTATGAGACGCCTGAGGCTCAGCGGGACAAGCTGTACAACGTCATCAGCCTGGAGTTCAGCCACACCAAGTTGGAGCACCTGGTCAAGCGCCCGACTGTGGTAGGCCCCGGCCACGGTCCTCTCCCTGACCCCTTCTACCTCCTCTCCTTGCCCCGCCGCCCCTGCCGCCCCGTGCCGACCTGGGGGAGCGGTTGGGTGGGGTGGGAGCCTGGCTGAAGGGTACCTGGGAACAGGAAGTGCTGACGGTGGGCTGG
>NW_011888804.1:1457897-1462070 GCF_000151845.1 Pteropus vampyrus
TGTGGGACTCGGAGATTATTTAGAGGCAGATCACGGCTCTCACGGATTGATTGATCAATTCAGCATATATGCTGAAGATCTGATTGGTGCTGGGCACTGGGCATACGGCGGGTAGAAAACCGAACGACATCCCGCCCTCACGGAGCTCACAATCTATCGGGCAGACAGACATTAATCCAGTAATGAGAGAAACAGATGGGAACTTGCAGCTGTGATGAGGCCAGCGGAGACCCATGGTGCTTCTTCGGGAGCACGTACCAGGGGATCACTTGGTCAGGGAGGGCAGGGCAGGCGTCCCTGAGCTGGGGTCCGAAGGGGAGAGGGATTATTTAGCTGAAGGGGCCTGGGAAGAGCTTCCTGGCTGTGTGCAGAGAGAGCCTGGGATGGGGGTGGGGTCCAGGTCAGGCAGGAGGACACAGCCAGCGGGGCTCAAGAGGGAGACGGGGGCAGTGGATGCAGGACGGGCATGGGCCAGGCTGAACAGGGCCTGACAGGCCATGGTGAAGGGTCCGTCTTTCTCCTTAAGAGCAGTTGGAAACCTCTCTGAGATTTTGAGCTGGGAGGGACGTGTTCAGAGTTGCATTCTGCACGTTCGTCAGCCGCCACGTGGATTGAAGGAGGCGGAGCTAGAAGAATATGAGGAACCATTGCATCCTCTAGATGAGGGTAAATGACGATCCGGGGGAGAGGAGACTAGAGGACAAATTGGGCATATATCTAGGAAGGTAAAATAGGCAGCACCAGGTGCCTGAGATACTCAGGGAAGAACTTCACTTTATTGAAAGATTCCTCTAAATAGTAAACTCTGTTGCTGCATTGAGAATCTTTATCGAATTACCAAAACAAGGCTTCACACACAATTTTCTAGGATCACATGTCTTCTATGTGTCGGTTGGATTGAATGGCAAATGAATTTACAAACTGTCAGTGGCTGTAGGAACTCGTTGCCGGATTTGAACCTTGTTAGGAAGGAAATTGTCACCTTGGAACTAGTCCATTTGTTCGGCTGAAAAGAATGCTGATTTCAGTTAATAAGCAACGTAAAAATCCCACCATGATGAAGTCCTCTGGGACTGTAGAATGGTTCTGTGGAATTTAATTAAAATGACACCGTTTCTAGAAATCGCAGCTTTCATGCTGGAGGTATCTGGAGAGTGGAGACAGCTGACGAGCCACCTGAATTCAGAGTTTGCAGGCGGGAAGACAGACGTGTTATAGACCAATACTGCATTCCCCCTGGCTTCAGGTTTATGCCGCTCAGTCGTGAGGGGTTAGGAATCTTAATGGGTTTTGGTCGAGATACTTAAAGCACGGGCTGGTGACCGTTGTCGAGCGGGTAGTTACAAGTATGTGAGAGACAATATATGTAAAGAGTATGTTAGTAACTTATCTCTTGCCGCGTTTATTGAGTGCCTATTATGTGCAAGACACTATTCTAAGTAGTTGGTGGACTCGCCATTCTCATGGAGCTTCTAGTCTGGTGGGAAGAGATGGTTAAGCAAACAAGTGAATAATATAATTTAGGCGATAAGGGTCATGAAGAAACAAAGTAAGATAAAGAGGAAGGAGGATGAGAGGGTAGACTGGATGAATATCGGTGGCACTGTGCGTTTCTGCCATTGCCTTTCCCTCCATCTCTACCTAGAAGAAATGGTTTGGCTGTATAGAATTGTCTAGGAAAATTCTTTGTGTAAACAGTGATGATTATTTGAGGAAGTACCCCTGTATTCGTTTATTGCTGCCTAACCGATTACCCTAAAACTTCACGACTTAAAAAGAAACTGAAAACAACAGACGTTACCTCACAATTTGTGTGGGTCAGGAATCCAGGAGTGGCTTAGTGGTGTGGTTCTGGCTCAGAGGCTCTTACGAGCTCATGTGAAGACAGGCCTGGGCCGCAGTCATCTGAAGGCTGGACTGGGGCCGGAGGGCCCACTTCCAAGATGGCGCACCCACATGGCTGTTGGCAGGAGGCCTTAGTTCCTTACTGCGTGGGCTTCTCCACAGGGATGCTTGAGTGTCCTTGTGACATGGCAGCTGGTCCCCCAGAGTGAGCGGTTCGAGAGAGCGAGAAGGAAGCCACAGTGCCTCTTAAGGCCTAATTTTGGAAGTTGCGTACTGTTTACTTCTGCCATATTCTATTAATTAAAAGTGAGTCATTGCGTCTGGCCCACGCTCAAGGGGAGGGGAACTTGGCTCTGCCTCTGGTAGGGAGGAGTATCAAAGAATTTGTGGACATGTTTTAAAGGCTCCGCAATCTCCTAGGTGTGTGACACGGGCATACATTTTTCACTTTGGACCATCGGGTATTATAATGCATTCAGAAGGAAATTAGCAAGTGTCTCCCCTCCTCGCACGTGCCTGAAGGACTCAGGGCTGGCAAAAATGAGGTTTGCTGGTGTAATGGAGATAAGCTGTGGACGAAAAGCTCAAAAACCCAGCAAGCAGGGGGTTCCCACATAAAGCACATGTTTGGCTCCCAAATAATTGAGAGTTGACTGCATTTTTCTCCCCATGAACTTTCTGGGAATAGCAGGAAGAACTGGGGGAATTTTGGGGTGCGAAGCTGAAACAAGATGAAAATGGGCACAGGAGGAGCAAGTTTCAGGGGCTGCCTCTGCCCCCCTGGCGGCCAAGGGCAAGTCTTTCATCTCCTCTCAGCGACTCAGTTTTCCTTTCTATGAAGTGGGGATTCTGTCGTCCCTGCCCCTCTCCCACGCCATGGGGAGGACGGAGCCTGCAGTGGATGGGACGAGATGCTGGTTCATGTGGCCTTGGGTAGACACACAAGGCCCCGACAGCCACTGGAATTCCTACATCCTCTGCTTTTCAGTCTCCTCTCCCTCCCATTTGTGCAGGGCTTGCGTCTCTGCAACCCACATCCGCCTTTCCTTTCTCATCAGCCATGTTCGCTGGTATCGTAAGTGACCATCCCTGTTTAATAGATCAGACAGGGAAACTGACCTAGAGAGGCTGCTCGAGTCACAGAGAGGGAAGAAGCTGTGGGCCATGCCTCCTACCCCCAGGTCTCTGGATTCTTGGCTTTTCGTCTCTACCTTTAAAATAGGAACAAAGAAAGACAGTCTTCTCTGTACTGCTCCGTGTGGACCGGGAGCTGTGTAAGACACTTAGCACACATATCCCAACAGTACTGAAAGCAGGTGTGACTCTCTCCATCCTACAGACAAGAAAACAAGTTCATAGAGCTTCAGTGCAGGTAACGGGTGTAGGGGCTGGTGTGCTTGTGGATAACTGGAGAAGCAGGCCTTCAAAACAATTTTTTTTTTCCTCTGAAAAAAAAAAAACCAGTACCGGCCACACCAAGCACACGTAGGACCTGACGTGACCTATGAGGGCCACCAGTTAGAAGCCCCTCACTAATTCAACAAATGGGGGTGCTGAGTTCCAGAAGGACAGATTTAGTCTAGGGTCACTTCTAATCCAGCTGATTAGAAAAATTACAGGCCTGTTGCTAGGTGCTCTCTTAAAGCGGATGAATCTGATATGGTTCCTGCCATCGAGGCGCTTAGGCATTGGTGACTACAAAGGTAATAATTCTCCCACGTGGACAGCCTAGTCCAACTGTCGAGGCTTTCTCTCATAGCTCATTTAAGTCCACCTCTGTTCCGTGTGTGGCGAAGCCCTTGCTCAGGTACACACACTCAGTGACTGGTGCTCAGATCTAAGATGGGCGATATTTCTTGTAATTATTACTTTTGAATAGGCGAAACATACACACGGTGAAAACTTCAGTCAATTCCGAAGGGTTCACAGTGTAACCTCAGGGCTAGCGGTCCCATACACATCGAGAAGCAACACCCTGGCCCCAGGCATTGACCATCTTGGAATGGCTTCAATGTTCGCTTCCCTAAAATGGGGTTATAGTGATTTTTAAGGGTTAAACGTTTTCATGCATATAAACAGCTATTATTATTAGCATTTGATATATGGACCTTATCAATATTGGTGGGTAGTCCCAGCAGATGGGGTTTGGTCAAAGAATAGAGAAGCTTGACTTCTGCCTCTGCAGAGGTTATACTCATCTCCTGCCCCCTTGTGGTTTTGGGGAAGGGCTTGGAGACAGGATGGGAGGAGGGTGGTGGCCCTGGTGAGCATGCCCTGGAGGGTGGGACTTCTGATTTGAGCTGGACCAACTCCTTCAGCCGGAAGTCT
>NW_011888804.1:1462935-1472134 GCF_000151845.1 Pteropus vampyrus
CCTGCGCTGTGCCCCACGGACGTCCCCGCTTCTTTGGGGCGCGCCGGGGCGGGGTGGGGGTGGCCTCCCGCCCTCAGGCTGCACGGTGGCGTCGCGGAGCAGCTCTTTGTGCCTCCCGGGGCTGCGTGTAAGTGTGCTCGCGTCGGCGCCTCCAGCCCCGTCCCCCGGTGCCAGCTTTCCAGGTCCCCGCGCCGGACCTTGCCTCGAGGGAACGCCGCCCACGCTGCTGGGGAGACTTTCGCGAAGTTGGAGGGAAAAGGACGGGGTGGGGCCTCCCCACCCCTCCAGGCCCCAGGCAGCACCCCAAAGTTGGTGCGGCAGGTGCAGCGTCCCCTCCACTAAGCTCCTCCCCAGCCAGCACCGGCCTTGGGAGGCGGGAACTCTTGAGAGGCTCCGATTTTCAGCCCCCAACTCCGGAGGGTGCCCTAACACGGCAGCCGCGGGGCTGTGAGCGCGGGGTGTCGAGGGCCCAGGCTTTCCGGGCAGGGGGCAGCCTCGGCGGAAGCCAGGCTGGCCGGCAGCGGGGAGAGCTTAGCCGCCGTGGCACCGAGCCGGGGTGCCCATGTGACTGCGGTGTGCTTTGGAAGAGGAAGCTGTAGAGGTCAGTGCAAAGGCGTCACGCCAGAGCGAGTGAGAGCAGGAGTGAAGGGAGGGGGGCGACCCGGAATGAGCGCGGGAATGAGCGCGGGGGCGGCGGGAGGGCGGCTGGGGTGGCGGCTGCAGGGGTCTGGACAAAGCCGCCCTGTCACAGCCACCCCGGCCGCCCTAATGCAGCCCTAATGCATGCAATTGCCAGGCGGCCAGAAATGAGGGACATGGGAGGAGGGGCCTCTTCAGGAGAGGCGGGTCTGGAAGTAGCGCCCCCAAGCTCCAGGGAGCCTCGGAGGGAGACTTGGGAGGACAGATCAAACACGAGCTCAACTTGGAGAACTTTCTCTGCACACAGCGGCTGCAGTTCGCGGGGATTCCGTTTTCCACATGTGCTGGGGATGTTGGGGCTGGGGTGGGAGGTTGGGGTCGGTGTCCACTTTGGCCAGGTAGGCTGTGGGTCGGGGGAGCGCTCCTTTGTGGGCACTTGGGTAGGCATCCAGCTGCAGACTGAAGGAAGTGATCTCTTGCTCCACCCCACAGACACTTAAATTGTTTTCTTAGACCGTTCTGCTGAGGCCTGGAGGGAGTGGAAACCAAGGTTAGATTAAAAAAAGAACAAAACGGAGAGGAAGAGGTGGTTTTAGGAAAATGAGGACTAATATTTTGAAGTGGCGCTTGGAGAGAAGAGGCCAGTGTGGTCTGTGGGGTGGTGGTGGGGGGTGAGGACTTCGGATGCCCCCCACATGCCCAGTTCCTTGGAGGGAAGAGGATCACCCAGGCCTTCGGAGAGGGGACACGCTGGGGCCGGGGCGGCGGGGGGGGGTGGTGAGGAGGCGGAGGGTGTGGAGCCAGAGTCCAGAGCTGGGACTTTAACAGCGCCAGCACCGCAGCCCGCGCCTGTCTTCGTGACAGGGCTGCGTCCTGTGCTGTCAACTACACCCCTCCGAAGGGGTTGCTAGGCAGCCGGGCTCTGATGTGCTGGAAGGCCTTCTGATTTGTCAGCCTCCTGCAGACACATGGTTAAGGCTCCTTCCAGCCTATCCGGAGGAGGGACACGGGGCACGCTGCCTGCATACTGCTGAGCCCCGGGTCCACCTGAATGTGAGGTGCAAAAGGCAGCCAGAGGGAGGGGTCACCTGGAGCCCTCCCGCCTTCTGAGCAGCTCAGCCCCTGCGCCCTTCCTTATCTCCACTCCAGCTCGCTTGCTGGCTCCTCCCCGCCCGTCCCCGCCCCGTTCGTCCCCTCTTCCCTAAACCATGGAAAAGCAAAGTGCACCGGGGAAAGAGGTCAGTGGGGTGAGCATGTGCGTGCGGTGCGGGCCTCCGGGGGTGCCGAGGAGCGTGAGCACCGGCCCGGGGAGGCTGCCCGCTCCGTGCCTCCTGCGGCACTCGTGGGAAGGGATGGGTGAGAGGGAGGGGACCCCGGCACCCCCCGTCTGCCCGTCCTGGACTCGGAAGCTGGTTCTATCCCTCCTCCTTAAAGCTGCCCACCTCCAGCGGGGCAGCGTGGAGAGGGAGGAGGGAGGAGGAAGGAGCCTGCGAGTTCCTCCGAGGAAGGGCAGGTTCTGTGGCCCCTTGCGGAGCTCGGAAGGGGGACTGCTGACTGGTTCCTTCCGTCTCCTCCTGAACGCACTCCCCCCGCCTCAGCCTCACTCTCCCTGCTTCCTTCCCTCCCCCTCTGCCTTGTCCACCACCACCACCCCACCCCGGGGGTCTTCTCTTAATCCCTTTACTGTTTTTCTTTTTAGCAGCTTTATTGAGATACAATTCACATACTATTTATTCATCCATTTAAAGTGTACAATTCAGTGGTTTTTTTAGTATGTTTACAGAGTTGTTCAACCACAATCAGTTTTTGGAACATTTTCATCACCCCCAAACGGAACCCCGTTAGTTTAAACAGTTACTCCCCGCCTCCTCCCAGCCCTCGCAGCCCCTGGGTGTCACTAACCTACTGTCTCCGTAGTTTTGCCGGCTCTGGACATTTCGAATGTGCGTGGAATCACGTGGTCTCTCGTGGCTGGTACTCCTGTACTTTTAGCTGCTCTGCCTACGTCGCAGTCAGCTGCAGTTGGTCTGGCCATTGAACTTTTCCTGTGTGTTGCTCCAGGATCGTCCCATCCTTAAGGGCAGGGGGATCTTTTCCATTCCTCTCAGCGCTGTGCCTAGCCCTGAGCCGGTTGGCTCTGATTGTTGAATGAATGAGGAATGAGGTGAATGGGGACTGGTAATTGGCAAGTTATGCAGGTGGTTTACAACTGAATTCCAGGGGGCCCAGCTGCTGCAGAGGGGGCTGGCAGCTGGGGAGAGCTGCAAGTGGAGGAGCTGTGAGGCAGTGGAAGGGAAATCTCTTACTTGGATAGGGGCGTGGGCGGGGCAAGGGTAGAAACCTTCCTAGAGGAAGGACCCAAGTGGCCTGTGGGTTACCAGCTCTCTCGTGGGAACGTGAAAACAAAAATGCCTCCCCTAGCCTTGGGGCGGGGCGGGGAGCAGACCGGCTAACGCTTGAGATTGGTCATCTGATCACAGGGGCTTCCCCCATGGGAAACTCCGATTCGATTTGGGTTTAAAAAAAAGAAGAGCAAGTCTCCCTGTGTCAGCGTTTGTAAAAGGGCAGCTCACGCATCTCTGAAGCTGTTTGTTCACCACCTGCGATTTAGGCATTGAAGTGTGTTTTCTGCTCCCCGGCTTCTGTGCTGCAGGTACTGTCTGATGAGCGTGAAAGGTTGTTTCACTGACTTCCACATCGACTTTGGAGGGACTTCCGTGTGGTACCATGTTTTCCGGGGTGGGAAGGTGAGTTGAGTCTCTTCACCTCTGTCCATGTCCCGCTGTCTGTGCCTGGATCGCGTTTCCCCTCTCCCCTCCCTCCTCCAGCCTGCGCCTGCACTGTGAGTCCTTCTGGGGCCACGTGATCCCCGCGGGACCACTTCCTAATTCTCTGCCTTCTTCTGGAGGGAAAGGTCAAGGTCATCTCTTTCACATCACACCTGCTCGCCCAGTCGGCGTTCCGGGCACCTTAGGCCAGACCGGAACTCCAGATTTGGCTCCCAGGAAACTCCAGCATTCACTTTCCCTGGCTCTCCTGTTAACTTCAGCACTGAGACCTTTTAACATAAAACTCCAGTTGCCAGCATCACCTGCCTCCAAGAATGTTTTATACTAGGGACAGACATCACCTGGAGAAAGGAGGTGGGGTGTGCGTTCAGGATGCTCTTGCTTTGTTGGCTTCTGGTGCACTTCCACATGGGGACACAGGCCTCCCCACACGGATGCGGGTGCTCCACGACAATGCGTGTGTGCCACTCCGCTCGTCGGGGTCTGCGTGTGCGCTTTTGTTTAAACCAAACGTGTTGGAAGAAATCCTGGCTCGCAGTTCATCCCGCTTGGTCCTGATGTTTTTCCTCCTCCGGAGTGTGCACAGGCTGGGTTCACGGCCCTTCCTTTCCTTCCCCCACCTCCCCGACAAGCCCCTGGCCCAGGAGAAAGAATGTTGTGCCTGGTCCAGGAAGTCTTTCCATCTTCCTCCTCTGGCATTTCATTTGGAACAGAGATTCCCTAAAGGCGGGCAAGGGGCATCCCAAAAGGGCAGCACAGCCCTCCCTGCCACCCCGGAGACCCTTTGGGCCGGGTCTCGGAGGGGTCTCCAGGGATGGGTCCTCCCCCATCCTCGCCACTCCCAGGCAGGTGGGGCTGTGTCCCTGGGTTATGACGAGCCTGGGAGGAATCCGGTCCTGTCAAGGAGCCTGTAGGGGATTTGGCCTGGATCTTCAGCTGATTGCTTTTCTTTTTCTCTCAAGATCTTTTGGCTGATCCCTCCAACCTTGCACAATTTGGCACTGTACGAGGAGTGGGTGCTGTCAGGCAAACAGAGTGACATCTTCCTGGGAGACCGCGTGGAGCACTGCCAAAGGATTGAGCTGAAACAGGGCTACACGTTTTTCATCCCTTCCGGTAGGTTCCTGCGAGCCTGGCGTGCGGCTCGCGCTCAGCCACCGTCTCCTGTGGCCTCAGCCCGCGTTTCAGGTCAAGCCGCTGGGCTCCTCTGGGCCTCCTGGCCACTGGCAATTCCTGAGAGGAACAGACTGCAGGGAAAAACATCCCTCACGTCTAACCTGTGTCTCTCTCCTTGGAGAAAGCCTAGGGCCCTCGTTTGGGGGAAGTTTGAATGCCTTCCCCAGAACTTCCTGTGGGGAGGGAGGGAGGGGTAGGTTTACCCCGAGGACTCTGGGAGGCAGGCCCTGGGGAAGGGCACACGGGGAGAGAAGGGGGATTTTACAGGGGGCCCCAAAGCCCCCTGGATAGAGGGGAACGTGTCATCAGGGAAGGGCCCAGAGGGAGAGCATCCTTCCAGTGAACGGAGATGAAATGTAATTGGGATCGGTGTCAGCTCCCACACTTGGACTCTCCTCTCCAAGACCAAAATTAACTCCGCAGCCACGACCGAGAGTAGTAATTAACACCGGCCCTGGAGCCAGACTGCGTGGCCTTGGTTCGAATTCCGGTTCTGCTGCTTACAAGCTGTGGCTTCACAGAAGTGACTTACCCTCTCTGTTCTCGTCTCTAAAATGGGACTATGACTCCCCAGGATGGTTGTGAAGACTGCGTGAGTGGAAACCTACTTGCCTACAGCTCTGTAGAGATGGACTGAGGGCTAAGTCACTGGTGGATGTGGCAGCTGACCTAGGAGTCAGGAAGTGTGGTCTTAGGCTGTGATAATGGAAGCATTTTGTCTGAGATGAGGGAGGTGACAATCCCACTGGATAGAGTGAGGCCACATGTAGGAAGCCGTGATCCTCTTGTGTATTGTACTTTGGAGAGTAAGTTGACCTGCAGAGAGAGGAGTCTGAATACCATATCAGGTGAGATGAATTTGAGGGAGGAATCGGGTGGTTTTGCCCAGGGAAGTGAAGGTATACGGTGACTGCAGTCAGCCTTGAGTTAAGGATCTTCCCCTGAAAAAAGAGGTATAGCCAAGTGGTATTGGAATGACTTGTTCTGCTAGGTAGTGAGCTCCCCATCACTGGAGGTATACAAATAGAGGCTCTGTATGGTTATGTTAAGGAGCCTGCAGGGGATTTGCTGCTGAATAGAAGCTTGGATCTTAGGATAGGGAGTATCCTTTGAGGCCATCAAGATTCATTGGATGGAAAAGCTGGTCATACTTAACATTTCTGAGAGCTGGGCTGGAAGCTGGCCTTGGGTCTGGACATTGGGCATGCATGTATGGTGTCAAGCAAAGTTGGGGTCCTTATGGTAGCAGTCTCCGCCATGGGTACAGGGCTGCGTGAGCCCTGGGCTCTTCTGGAAAGCTGGACAGAAGGTGGAGACTTCCCTATTAGGGGAATTCGAGATTAGGAGGTGGTGGGGTGGTCATGGGGGTGACTTTTTTTTTTTTACCACGGCCCCAGGTTCATCCGGTGTAGCTCACCCCTGCTTGGACTGTAGTTGGTGGGTAGCATTTATGGTGTGACCTGGGAAGATGTGACATGGAGACTCAAGGAAGGACGCGATATCCTTCTAACGTGTGTTCAAGCCACTCGGCAGATGTTGGAGGATTGGCCCCTGGCGGATTCAAGGAAACTCTGGAATGCTCTGGGCCTGGCTGCTGTCTCTCGTTGTGACCTTGAACCGGTCTCTTCCCCTCTCTGCACCTCAGCTGTCCCATCTCTCCAGTGGGGGCAGGGTGGGGCAGAACTCCAAGACCCTGTCTTGAGACCTCGCCCAGCCCTGTCCCCTGAGCACAGGCCACACAACCTGCCTGGGAGGAGGGTGGGCCTTCCCCCAGGGCCTTTATGCAGAGCTGGGAGGTGGCTCATCTCGTCCCTGGTCAGGAATGAGAGGGTGTTAATTTTGGTGACTTAAGCAAGTTGGAAAATGTCTGGAGAAGCAGCATCAGAGCCACAGCAGGGGTGTGACTGTCTGTTGAAGGCAGGAAGTGGATTTGAACTGTAGCAAGCAGGCAGGCAAGGACTTCTGGTCCTAAAGGTCTTGAATGAGACACACGGACTTTTTTTTCTGGACTTTTGAGAAGTAAGTAGAAAAAGGGCAGTCGGAATTTGTCACCTACTCAGAGGCTGGGGGCACATGTGATTCCCAGGCATTGATTTCGTGGACTAATGAAATAAATAATAAAAAAAAAGTTGGGAGCTGATACAGGGTTACTAATTTATACTTTGGCTAAAGATGGTCATTAATTTCAAAAAACCCACCCGGAATCTACTTTTGCTGATGTTTCGTGCTGGGAAGACTATTTCGACACTAAAAATGTTGGAAGTACATAATTTCAGAATGAAGGACAGTACTTTAAATTCGTTAGTTCTGAGTTGGTGAAAATTTACACCAATTTCATTCATGGGCTTGCCCTCCACCTCTGGCTGTACCTACCCAGGTGAACTATAGTTATTTATAACTGGTATTGACGAGCTGCAAATATTTTGTGTACGTTGCTTATCTTCCCTACAAGCATGTAGGAGGAAAACATATCCCCTCAATTTTTTTTTTTTAAATAAAGTTTTCTGAGGTGCAGAGAGGTGAACAAACTAGCCCAAGGTCACATAGTTAATAAGTGACAGGGCAGGGTGAGAACCCAGGTGTGTCTAGTTTCAGAGCCCACCTGGTTCCCCGTAGGCCTGGGAGTCAGCAGACTTGGGATCTGGTCCGCTTCTCGACTGTGACTTTGGGAGTTATTAACGCATTTAACAAACTTTCTCAAGGGCCCACGTGGCAGTCTGGAAGGTGCTGGGGAGAATGTGACACGGAGTCCCCCACCCTGAGTGCATGTCCAGCCAGGTAGCAGCCATGATCGTGGGACCCAGCATAAGGACCTGGGAAGGACCCTGGGGTCGGTGGCTTGTGCTGGCCTAAAAGCACTTCCCACCCTTGCTTTCCAGCAAGAGGCTACCTGAGACCCACCACCCGTGGGCCAGTCTGAGAAACTGTAGCCAGCAGCTGCTCAATGGCGTACCGTGGCTTGGGCCTCAGATGACTGACCCATCTGTGAAATGGGTGCAGGCCTGGGAAGGGGTGGTAGGGAGCAGGCCGTGGGCCTCTGTGAGGCGCCCGTGAGTTCTGTGACCTTGGGTTTTTCATCTGCAGAGATGGTAAAGACTGCCACAAAGACAGACAAGTGGGGGAAGGGGGCCTTTGGATTCTGAATCCTGAGCGTCTGGGTTTCAGGGAGACTCCATGTGCCCCCACTGTCCTTCCCAGCCCCCTCAGGTCCCAGAGAACGCCCGGCAGGAGGTTTTGTGGGTCGCCTGCTGTCCTTCCGTCATTGGATCCGTCCTTTGTCGCTTGGCCTGAATAGCCTGTGTTATTGCCCTCATATTGTTGGTGACTCTGGCCGAGGAGCAGGGGAGCAGGAGGCACGAGCCAGCTTCTCCAGCCCGGTCACCCACCAGGCGGCGGTGGGGGAGGGGGGCAGTTCTCTCCTGCTTCCTGGGGTGCTGGGAAGGAGATGCCTTTGGGAGGGCCTCATGAAGGGTGTTATTCCCCTCCCCAGCCTTTGAGTAAAGGAGCAGACTGTGGGGAGGGCTGGGGGAGGGACTGGGCAGTGACTCTAATCCAGAGGAGGTTGCCTGACCCACCTGTGAGGCCCTGGCTTGGGGAGGAGAGGGGATTGGGGAGGAGCTTCTAGAACCCCTTGAATGGGAGGATCCCTGGGGCCGTATGAAAGCCCTGATCCCCGACTAGCAACAGCACATCTCTTCTGCTGCCCTCTTTGCTCACACATCACGGCAACTGATGTCTGTGTCCCCGCCTGGCGGGAGAGGAGCGTCCCGGCTGGTAAATGCGGCTCAGGCGGGCCCCGTTCTCTCCAGAGCCCCCGCAGTGGCCGAGACGGCCGTGAATGTCAGCGGCGGCCGCCCGCCGAGAGTGAGTCCTTGCCCATCGAGTTTCCCACGACGCAGGCCGAGGTCTCCCTCCTTTCCACACGGGCAACTGGAGGCCAGGAGAGGGGGCAGTCCAGGGCCCGTGTCACAGGAGGACAGTCTCGAACCCAGGCCCCCGGACCTGGCCTTTCTGTAGGGCATGCAAAGAGCATAGAAACAGGACCCAGGCAGCCTCGCCCTCATCCGGGCTGCACCTCGTCCTGTGCCTCCGTGTAAACCCGGGAGTGTCTGGGTCCAGTTTTAGGGGACGTGGCTTCAATAACGCTGGTGGTAACAACAGCAGTAATGATAGCGTGGCTCTGCTCGGGAGAGACAGATGCAGTTGCTGAGAAAGTCAGGCAGTGCACAGCTGGGGCGGAGAGGCCGAAGCAGATGAGTGAACCGAGACTTTCCAGGCGGCAGCCATGCTCATCTGCGCTGAGGGGGAGAAGTGGGTGGGGACGGAGGCCCAGGTGACCGGGACGAGGGCACACCTACCGGCGGAGCGGCCGCCACGCCTGAGCGGGAGAGCAGGGAGCCAACGGCACCGCCGGCTGACATAAACCCGCCGATCCTGTGCTCTCGGCTGGCGGGCTCAGGCTGCTCTCCCCCCAGGACTGCCAGCTCTGTGCCACCCAGGGCCCCACGCAGGGGAGGCCACTGGCCCAGATGCAGTGGCCTCGCAGCCTCGGCGCTCTCTTCCCAGGTGGCAGCTTTGCTCCGGCCGCCGGAGCC
>NW_011888804.1:1472704-1477489 GCF_000151845.1 Pteropus vampyrus
TTGTCCTTAGATTTCACGGGCCAGGTGAAGGCTGACTCCCCAGGTTCTAGTCCTGATGAGTGACTTTACTTTTTCTCTGCCTTAGTCTCCTCATCTGTAGACTAGGGGAGAATATAGTCTATACTTTTTAAGGATTTTTGTGAGAAATAAGTTAAGCCCTGTAAGGCCCTTAGGCCAGTGCCTGGCACAGGGCAGCGCTCCAGGCTTTGGGCTAGGAGTTCAGGGAGATGAAAAAGCCCCCAAGTGCCCCAGGCTGTTGGAAAGCTGCATTTGGCAGGAGAGAGACTTGTCAGCAGCTGACAGCCTATAGGGCAGAGCTGGTGTGGGGGTCTAGGTGTCATGTGGCTACGGAGACCACCTGAAAATGGGCCTTGGAGGGTTTTGCTGGCAGAAGGTGGACTCGGGCAGAGGAAAGCGTCTGGCTCCTGCAGCCCTGGCAAGATGTCACTCTTTAGTTGTGGCTCCAAGCAACCCTTTGTGACCCCTCCTGAGACCGGAGGTCCCTGGAATGTCAAACTCAAGAACGTTTGAGCAGCCGATGTCAGGGGTTTCCAGCATGGTAGGGAGCAGGTTCTACCTCTTCGTTGGCTGCTGCAGCCAGGTCTGAAACAACACGGGGAAGCCTTTGTCATCAAGGTCCTCGATGGAGGGGAGGGCGGTCAGCTGTCCACCACCCGACTTGAACTAGCCAGAGTCACTGCCTGCAGTGTCGCCCCCGGCTGCCGGCCTGAGTCCTCTCTAGGAAAGCTGAGTCCTCGGCTTTCTTCATCGGAAAGCCCGGAGCATCCTCCGCCCTAGCCCTGGGTGTTCACCTGGGCCTCTTGTGTCCTCCTGCACACCAGCCCAGGTGGCTCACCCTCTGTCTCCCTCCCACCCCAGGCTGGATCCATGCGGTCTACACCCCCGTAGACTCTCTGGTGTTTGGCGGAAACATCCTTCACAGCTTTAACGTGCCCATGCAGCTGCGGATCTACGAGATCGAAGACAGAACACGGGTAAGGCGCCCGGCTTCCTTCTCTCCCCGTGGGTGTGCCTGGCCCCCGAGCTCCGTCCAGCGCTCGGGCTTTGTGGACAGGTCCCTCTGAAGTCCCTCCTCCCTCCTGCTCTCTGCCTCGAGCCAGACCTGGTTCTGTGGGATGGTGGGGAGGGGGTGCCCACGGAAGCCTCACCCAGAGCCCTGGGACTTTCTCTTCACCTCCAGGCTGGTGGCAGCCAAAACCCCCTTGCCGAAGAGGAAGTGTCTCTTGAGAAAGCACCGTGAGGTGTCAGACGCCCAGCCTCTTCCTCCCTCTTCCCGTGGAGCAAGGGTTCCACGAGGGTCGGGGAATTTCGTGGTGGTTGTCTCTGTGGTTTGCAGCGGGGGGGTGCTGGGGCCTTAGAAACAAAGTCAAGTCGTGACCCTGCATCCCCCGGGGACACCAGATGCGACGTAGAGCCCGAGGAAGCCAGTGTGTGCGATTCCCCCGGGCACTGCCTCTGCGCTCTGTCTGTGTCTGCTTGGGGCGTCTGTAGCTTTCCTTGACAGAGACCGTCACGGCTTCTCAGACACTGAGTTTCCTCCAGCCCAGCCCCCCAGGACCGGGCTGAGGCGCACGCACCTGACATGTGCCCTCCGTTCCACCCCACCAGTGTCCCCTGAAAAGCACTGGCTATTTGGAATTTGCCTCCCTCTTTCTTGTGCTGGAACTTGACCAGGTGTCCCAAGGCATTTGAGACAGGTCCAAGGGTAGGAAACTGGGGCAAAAAAAGGGCTTATTTCTCCTTTTTTCTTATAGATATTCAAATATTTCTTTTCTTTCCTTTTCTTTCTTTCTTTTTTTTTTTTTTTACTGAGATAGAATTCATGTACCATAAATGTCACCATTTAGAGTGCACAATTCAGTGGTGTTTCGCACGTTCACTGTGTTGTGCGGCCAGCACTTCTTTCTAATTCAGGGTCAGTTTCATCACCCCGAAAAGAAACCCTGTCCCCATGAGCAGTCACGCCCCATTCCCCCGCCCCCAGCCCCTCGCACCCACTCATCTGCGTTGTCTCTGTGGATTTGCCTATTCCAGACATTTCGTGTCGGTGGAAGCATGACGTGGTCTTGTGACTGGCTCCTTTCCCTCCTCACGATGACTTCAAGGTTTATCCGTGGCGTAGTGTGTGTCTGCGTTTCGTTTCTTTTCGTGGCTGAATCATATTTCGCTGGAGGGACGGACTGCACCTGCCAGGGAGTTGCCTTTTTTTTTTTTTTGCTCCAAAGAGGTGTTGTTGTGTCTGAACCCTAAAGAAATGTCTCGTAGAGGAGGCCGTCTTGCGCCCAGGGTCTCCGCCCTTTCCTGAGCTTGTCTTCTGGCCCCCCCCAACCGTCTGCACGGAATCACGTGCGTGGGCCAAAGCCTCAGCCGCTCCATGCGCCTCCGACTTTTCCACAGTTCTGACGTTAGGGACTCTGTCCTGGGGACCACGTTTGCCACGTTCGACAGGCTGGGAGGTGGACGGAAGGGGGGGAGAGAGTGCCCGTCTCGAGATGGGCGGGCTTACTGCCCGAGGCCCAGATCCACAGGGCCTGGGGTTTGTTTTGTGGACATCCACGCCTCTTCTCTGTAGCCTGCCGTCCATCCCTTGCCCAGTCTCGGGGGAGGATGTTGTTCTGTGGTGTCTGGGGAGGAAGGCACCCTTTGGGTGCGAACGGTCATCTCTCGAGTCTGGATCATGTGCTGACTGGGGCTCCAGCCAACTGTTCTTTGGCCAGGCCTGAAGAATGGGCCAGGATGAGCAGACGAGGGCGTGCGGGCTAGAAAAGGAGAAATCTAGAAGGTGATTCCCCAAAGCCAGCATCGGGCCTGGGATTTCTAAGGGCTTCAGCCACTTGCTCGGCAGCCGCCCCTCCCCGCCGGGAATCCCGGTCACGAATCTCAGTGGCTTTGGGCCTCCTCATTCTGAGAGGAGCCCAGCTCCCCTCCCCCCTCAGTGAGAGGCGGCAGGAAGGTAATGTTGTGGAACCCCTGTGGAAATCACACTTGTACGCAGATGAGCACGGCCAGGTCCCCTCCCCCAAGGCCCACTGTCCCTGTCTTCCAGGTGGGTACCCCATCTGGTTCCCCTGAAGCAGGTTGACGGGCGGGGGTGGGGTGGCTGGCGGGCAGGCTGGGCTGGCACCAGCGGCAGACTGTTTAATCCGCTTTGATTTCTGGTCCTCGGCTAGCGCTTGGCTACAAGGCCCAATTGTTCGTGTCTTGGGAGCCAAGGCAGACAAAAGAGGCTGGGGGGGAGAGCACTGGAAGCCAGAAAAAGCGCCAGGGGCTCCTTGTCAGCTCGCTACAGCTTAATTCTTTACATCCCTGTGAGCTTCCTTAAGAAGGCTGTGGCCAGTTAAAAATAGTTCCTCAAGAGTCCTAAAACACCATTTCGTTTGGAAATAAAATGCAGGGGGTGGGGACAGAGGACATCGTCAGCCTCTAAGCCCCCATAGGGTGGGTTTGTCTTAGGAAAAGAATTAGCCTTTGTGGCCCGAGGCAGACTGCCTCATTCAGGCCAGGGAAACCTAGACATTCTCTTAAGTTTAGGAAGCCATGTGCTGCTCTCATGATTTTAATTTTTCTGGGCCTGACGAGAGGTGATTTTACCTGTCGCCCCTTAGGCAGGCATCGACGGGGGCCAGCGTTCCGGGGCTGGTGGGTTTCCATTTCCCGCCCCCTTTGGAGATGAACTCTTCCCCTGGTCCCTCTAAAAGTATTGGGAAGGATAGAAGAGCTACACCAAAACATGGATGTGCGGCATGTTTATTATTTAAAGGTCACGTCTCAACGACTATCTCTACCCATTTTTTAACCGCAGTCAGGCTGATCAAGGATGGGGATGGTCCGAGCGATCATTCATCACAGCGCTGTCTCTTCTATTCACCCTTTCTCTCCCCCCCTTAATGGTTCTAGTGACAGCGGCCTTCCCGGGAAAGGTAACGCAGCACGTCCCGTTCCCTCTCAGCCAGTGACTCCGTTTGGAAATTGCATAGAATTTACCCTTCCTCTCACCTTTCTCCAGCCGTTGGATTTTTCACCCTTCCCAATGACTTTGTTTTTTTTTTTTTTTTTTTTCCAGGAGAAAAACAAATTTAATTTAAGACACTTCCACCCACCCTCATATTTTAGTTTTTCAAGTCCTGGAGACACCCCGGGAGTTCTAGCCCCTTTGGTTCTGATCTCCTGAGGTCACTGTCCTCCAAGAGGAAGGGCTCAGGGCCAGGTGCCCCTCGAATGGGCCTTCGGGAACTCACACTGACCCCCGGAGATCCGCAGCTACGTTGACGATGCCCCCTTCCCCCGGCTGGGAGCAGTGCATGCTTTCTGAATGCCTTGCCTTTTCGGTGAACAGCTCAGTTTGGTGAGGCTCCGAATTTGTCAACAAATAATGTTGAGCAATCGTGTGTTTAATGTTCCCAGGCATGTGGCTGAAACCTTTTGAAGGCGAAGGGTAGAAGGCGACAACCCGTTTGTAAGTCAACTTTTTGCCACTTTTGTTTCCTGCGGTGCTCTCTTGGAAAAAAAAAAAAATTAAAAAAAAAAAAAGGAAAAAAAAATATTTTAATTCCTTCATCAGCATTTGTTTTCACCCAGCTGGTTTTCCCTTGGGCTCAGCAGCAAAGAAGAGAGACTTAATCTTCCTCTCCTGAAATACAGCCAAAAAAAAAAAAATTTTTTTTTTCCCCCTCCCGATCTAGAAAGATTCTCAAGCGTCACGGTGCCTGTCGATGAATGTAGAGTGGCTTGGATGATGTCTCCAAATTTGAAAAGTCAAAAGCA
>NW_011888804.1:1477539-1480740 GCF_000151845.1 Pteropus vampyrus
GGATAGAAGAGCTACACCAAAACATGGATGTGCGGCATGTTTATTATTTAAAGGTCACGTCTCAACGACTATCTCTACCCATTTTTTAACCGCAGTCAGGCTGATCAAGGATGGGGATGGTCCGAGCGATCATTCATCACAGCGCTGTCTCTTCTATTCACCCTTTCTCTCCCCCCCTTAATGGTTCTAGTGACAGCGGCCTTCCCGGGAAAGGTAACGCAGCACGTCCCGTTCCCTCTCAGCCAGTGACTCCGTTTGGAAATTGCATAGAATTTACCCTTCCTCTCACCTTTCTCCAGCCGTTGGATTTTTCACCCTTCCCAATGACTTTGTTTTTTTTTTTTTTTTTTTTCCAGGAGAAAAACAAATTTAATTTAAGACACTTCCACCCACCCTCATATTTTAGTTTTTCAAGTCCTGGAGACACCCCGGGAGTTCTAGCCCCTTTGGTTCTGATCTCCTGAGGTCACTGTCCTCCAAGAGGAAGGGCTCAGGGCCAGGTGCCCCTCGAATGGGCCTTCGGGAACTCACACTGACCCCCGGAGATCCGCAGCTACGTTGACGATGCCCCCTTCCCCCGGCTGGGAGCAGTGCATGCTTTCTGAATGCCTTGCCTTTTCGGTGAACAGCTCAGTTTGGTGAGGCTCCGAATTTGTCAACAAATAATGTTGAGCAATCGTGTGTTTAATGTTCCCAGGCATGTGGCTGAAACCTTTTGAAGGCGAAGGGTAGAAGGCGACAACCCGTTTGTAAGTCAACTTTTTGCCACTTTTGTTTCCTGCGGTGCTCTCTTGGAAAAAAAAAAAAATTAAAAAAAAAAAAAGGAAAAAAAAATATTTTAATTCCTTCATCAGCATTTGTTTTCACCCAGCTGGTTTTCCCTTGGGCTCAGCAGCAAAGAAGAGAGACTTAATCTTCCTCTCCTGAAATACAGCCAAAAAAAAAAAATTTTTTTTTCCCCCTCCCGATCTAGAAAGATTCTCAAGCGTCACGGTGCCTGTCGATGAATGTAGAGTGGCTTGGATGATGTCTCCAAATTTGAAAAGTCAAAAGCAACTTCAGAGTTTTACCAATTGAGTCTAAAGTCAGGGGATGTGAGTGAGGGTCTGAGAAGGGGCTGGCTTGCCTGTCCTCAGCCTGCTCTACGTATTGGCCATTTGTTCCAAAACCAGTTGGCCCTTGTGGGGGTGGGGCTGAGACCCCCAAACCTTTCTTCACAGGAAGTCAGGGTCTGCCTCAGGCTGAAGAGCCCCTCTCCTTTTTAAACTCTGGAGGACCCTGATCTGATGACTATGAAAAAACTCATTATTAACATTCAATCCCAGCAATGAAACTGGGGTTCTTGGGAGAGTCGCTGGAGCCAAGGAAACCACTAGATGATGTCCTCAGCCCCGTGCATCCCTCACCCCCACCCCAGGAGCTCAAACGCATGTGGCGGCCAGGATTTCATTCCCAAGCATACCATCCGCCAGAGGCAGGGAGGGTGAATGGACCCAACACGTGGATGGGAGAAGCGGGGCCCCCAACGTGCAAAAAACGGGCCTTGCAGCTCAAAAGGGAGTCGGCAAGGCCTGGGGTGGGCCGGAACCGAGAGCTGGGACTCTCAAAGAGGGCAGAGTTGGCTTCGTTCAGGTGGGCACTGGGAGGTGGGCAGGAAAATCGTGTTTCAGGGCACGCGGAGGACCCGGGCCTGCTTGCATTTGTCTTTGTCCCACATGTCGAATGTCGCTTGTTGATTGACAGCAGAGAAACGGGGGCAGGTGTGCTTGTTTAACACCCGGCTCCCTGAGTTCCTGGGAGATAGGAGAGGTGAAGGGGGGTCGCTGGCCTGGCAGAGGTCCCCGAGGCAAGACACGCCCTTGGCAAGAGGCCAAGACTGAGTGTGGAGAGGCCAGGAGAGGCCAGGAAGTGCGGGATCTAATTGTAGCCTTGGAAAAGAGGGCCCGGCGGTGAGGGACAGGGACTGCCCTCCCACCACCTCCTGTCCTCCCTTGCCCGTGCAAGATGCAGTCTCTGGACGGTTCGTGTGTGCCGGGGCCATCAGCGGTATTTAGACCCCGCGCTGCCACTCATCGGAATTCCCCTGGGGCCCAGGCCTCTTCGAAGCTCTGATACACAAAGCTGTCTGCACCTGTACTTCCTCCCCTATGAGAAACAGCTGAAAGGGGAATCTCCATCTGAACTTCTGCTCCAGACACGGGGTTCTGTCTTCTGGTGTTAGGGTCACACCAGGGACTTGTGCCAAGGGTGTCCCCTGGGAATACAGGTGGGGCAGTGCCAGGTGGTGGTGGGGAGGAGCAGGGGGTGGACCTCTCTAGGGCCCCGCCCCCAGAGGTAGGAGAAGCCACACCCCTCCTTCCTCATTGGTTTGCCTGGTGTGGCCTCCCAGAGTATGGGAGATGCTTGATAGCCTGTCTGCATATGGGTAAGGTTTGGGGAACGGATGTCTGTTTTTCAAGAGGGAGGGAGGGATAGCAGAATCGACAAGAATTTTTTGAGAATGATGAGGAGCCGGTGTCTGTTGTAGCTAGAACCAGGCAGTGGCTGGCATCAGCAGGTTTGGGGATGACCCTCTGCATCTCACAGAAGCGCCAAGAGGACCCCGTCCACCGTCCCCAGCCGCGTGTAGCTCAGGGAACCTTGAAATGATGCTGTCTCGCAGGCCTCTTCCTCCTCCTCATTCATGCATGCTACCGATCTCTCTGCCTTCCCAGCGCCTCCCTCCTTCCTTCCAGCCCACCTCCCCATTCTCTGCTCACACCATTTGTGCTCTTGCTAAGATGATGAAAATAAGTCCCCCTGATCCCCGCCGGGAACTGCCCCCCGCCCCCACCCACCGCGGCCAGTTTTCTCCCTCCTTTCCCCTTTGCCCTCCAGAAACTGACCTCCGCCCCTGGGTTTTTGTTTTCAGGTGCAGCCTAAATTCCGTTACCCCTTCTACTATGAGATGTGCTGGTATGTCTTGGAGAGATACGTGTACTGTGTGACCCAGCGGTCCTACCTCACTCAGGAATACCAGAGAGAATCAATGCTGATTGGTGAGTGAATGGCAGGGCCAGCTGCCTCGGCTGCTCGGCTGGGGCAGAAAACGTTTTTTTTTTTTTTTCAGTGGGACCCTGGAGAGTCCCTGGGCTTTGGGAATTCTTCTGAGCCACAGCGTCAGGCCGATTGCTAGAGACCTTAGCGGGGTCATCCCTCTCA
>NW_011888804.1:1482270-1486265 GCF_000151845.1 Pteropus vampyrus
TCATATATATATATATATATACTCTTTTGTCTTATTTTTATACGTTGAAAAATAAAACGCCAGGTGTATTCAGGGCGGTGAAGCAGCCTGTCTGGGTACACAGAGCCAGAAGAGGCTGAGCTGGGATTCGAACCTATGTCTGACTGACCACAGCCTTTCTAGAGGCTGAAGGAGGCCTCGGCCATTAGAACTGGCAAGAGCAGCTCGACCTCCAGAGTGAAGGGAGGGAGGTGTAGTGAGTGGCGGTTCTGGGGCTTCCAGCAAGGAGTTCGGGGCTTTCATCTCGGTCTTTCTTGTGATCCCCCACCCCCTGTAGATGCCCCAAGAAAGCCCAGTATAGACGGCTTCTCATCCGATTCCTGGCTGGAGATGGAAGAGGAGTCCTGTGAGCAGCAGCCTCAGGAGGAGGAGAAGGAAGAGGAGGAGGAGGAGGAGGAGCTCGAGGAGGAAGGCGCAGATAAGGTGCCCAAGCCACCCGCCGATGGCCCCGCCTCGCCCACCAGCACCCCCTCTGAGGACCAAGAGCCCCCCGGGAAGAAGCCCAAAGCGCCCACCATGCGGTTTCTCAAAAGGACTTTGTCTGACGAGTCGGAAGACAGTGTGAAGTCCACGCCGGCCACAGACTATCCCAAGACGCCCACAGGCTCCCCCGCCACCGAGGTCTCTGCCAAGTGGACCCACCTCACCGAGTTTGAACTGAAGGGCCTGAAAGCTCTGGTGGAGAAGCTCGAATCCCTCCCGGAAAACAAGAAGTGTGTCCCTGAAGGCATCGAGGACCCCCAGGCGCTCCTGGAGGGCGTGAAGGTGGGCAGGGGGCCGCGGCTGGGCTGGGCAGCCGGGGGCCGGGCAGGTTCTGTTCAACACACGGCTGCCAGGGGCGGCTTGGTGCAGACTGTCCAGGGTGTACGGCCGTACACGAGAGGGGCCCGTGGTTCAAGCGAGCTCGTGGAGTGTCCAAGCCGAGGCCCGCATTGAGACCCACAGAGGGGCTCTCAGTGGAAGCTGGCTGTGTGGGTGACAACGAGTTCTTTCTCGTACTTGTTGGAAATCTGAGGCTTTACCAGTAGTAGGCGCCACCATACGCCCAGAGTGCTGCTGTCCAGGGTGGGGACAGACAACTCCATCCTGATCAGAGAGACTTGTGTTCCGGGCTGGCTTCACATGAGCAGATTGTACATTCTGGTGGTCCTCGAAATGGCCAGCTAAGGTGGGCCACGTGGCCACCCAGGGTTCAGAGGTCTCCAAGTAGAGCCCAAGTATTGAGGCAGCTCTCGCTGAGCGCCGGCTGTGCTGGCCGTCGGGGGTGCAGAAAGCAGGAAGTCTCTGCCCTCAGGCATTTCACTGTCTCGCAGGAAAGTAGGCAGGTGAAGAAATCGGGAGACGGAATCGAGTGCCACCTAGCGTGCCGTGTGTACCCAGGGGTGGGCCAGGGCCCTGGGACGGTTATGCAGAGGGCATCTGAGCGGGGCCTTAGAGGCTGCGTGGGCGTCCAGATGAGGGAGGGTGTTACAGGCGGAATGCGGACGCGTTGTGTGTTTAAGAGACAGGAAATGCACTGGGAGGCTTGTCCTGTAGTCATCATGATCGTAACATTTGTTGAAAGCTTACTACCTGCCAGGTACTAGGGCTAGGCAAGTGGCAGGTAGGTACCCGTATTACCGGCAGTTACTCGATTAGGAAGTAGGCTCAGAGATGTTAAGGGACATGCCTGGGGTGACAGAGCAGGTGGGTGGTGGAGCTGGGACGAGGACCCGGGAATGCCTGCAGAGCTCCCCTGTGGGCACTGCCGCGTGTCTCCTGTCTCAGCATCGCTAAGGCTTTTTGGTGTGAGGCCTCAGAGGCGTTTGTGCTTCCTTCTCCAGTGTCTGATGCCCAGGTAAATCCAGCTGCCCGCTGGGATTGGAAACCAAATTTAAGTCTCTCTTGTGATGGCTGCAAACTCTACCCAGGACTTGTTAGTTTCGTTGTTCATTGGTTCATTTAGGAAACACTGGGTCAGGCTCTGGGATATAGACATATGAAGACCGTCCTGCTCTTGAGGTGCTTAGTGACCAGAGGCTGAAGTCTTGGGATCTAGCAGAGGTGAGACCTGGAGCCCACACCAGGGAGCCTGACAGGTACCACCAGCAGAGAGAGCCAGTGTACAAAATCAGTAATCCAGGCATATTTCACTTTACATAGCAGGTGTGTCCTCTACAGGTTCTGTGAAATTAAAATCTTAAAACTCGAAAATTGCCAAATAAAAGAACTCGGTGGTGAATATCCCTATAAAGCAAATTTTTACTTGCTAACGGGTCTTTTTCGTTGATTCTTGACTTTTTGGGAGGTTGCTGACCTCTCTTGAGAGTTCTATGAAAATATGCTTGTACACACCAAATTTCGCATGCAATATCAGGGGGTTTTGAGCCTGTTCCTGGACCCCAGGTTAAGAACCCCTAATCACGTGACATGGACTTTTTATATTGGGTTCCGTCATGGGGCTACTTTTTTCATCTGAGGTCCTGTAAAGTGAAAACAAGGTATTTTCATCAATACTTAAATCATTAATAGTATTGATGTCCCAAAACGTAAACGAGTTAAAAACACATTCATTTTGGAAGAAGAAGTGTTATTCTGTGCTTGTGGAGAGACTTCTTTACTTTAAAAGTATCTTTGTGTCTCTCATCTGTTTATGTGCAGTGTCCCTGGTTCCTGATTGATCAGCTTTCTAGGGATGGGATTCTCACGGGTACCCACCTGATGGGCCTCTGAGGCTGGATTCAGCCCAGGCCCCTTGATGATGTGGAAGAGGCCTGGGGTGGGACGTAGACAAGTTTCAAGAAGCCCAGCCCCTTTCCCCCGACCATGGGGTTCAGTGGCAGCTCACGATAATGTGGGACGATGCATCTCAATTAAACCATGTGCTGTCATAGGTGTTATCCATATAGAAACTCGTTTAAACCTCCGAACAACCCTCTGTGGTACTCAACCACCCTCATTTTACAGATGGGAAAATCGAGGTACAGATGGGTTAAGTAACTTGCCCAAGGCCACACGCGATACGCTGCGGGGGTCCCCATGCTCACCCACAACATCGTGCCGCTTTGTTTGGCCGCTGTGGAGAAGGTGCTTTCTCTCCTCTCAGGCCATCCCTCGTTTAGGGAGAAGGTAGGAAGGGGATTCCTTGAGCTTTCTTTACAGAACAAGCAGAGGATTTGGTCTTGGGACGGAAGTTGCAAATCTTGCAAATTGGCAGGCTGGGCCAAATCCAGCCTCCAGGCCAGCCTCCAGGCATTGTGTTCCGGGCATACTTTTATAATTAGTTGCCGTCATTAGAAAATGAGGAGAGTCACATAAAATAACCTGGCTGTGCCGGCCCGTGCTCTTGACAGGCTACAAGCATGGGAAGTGAGTAGCGGCTGATCTAGAGACACCCCAAGTCGCCACCGCTCCCTGCTGCCTCCCCGAGTGCCTTTACCCTTAGTCTGGCGCGTCTCTTTTTTGTAGAATGCAGCCACTTAGCTCCTTTGCTGAACTTGACTGTCTTCCTGGCTGCACACTTATGCCCCTCTGTCCTCTCTTCCCAGATGTTGGGGGTTCTTTTGCACTGGCTGAGAAATGAAAAGCAGCTCAGGGGTGTGGGGCCGAGAGAGAGAGAGAGAGAGAGAGGAGAGAGAGAGAGAGAAAGGCAGAGAGAGACAGAGAGAGAGAGAGTCGCAGAGAGAGAGAGAGGCAGAGAGAGACAGAGAGAGAGAGAGTCGCAGAGAGAGAGAGAGGCAGAGAGAGAGAGACAGAGAGACAGAGAGAGACAGAGAGAGAGACAGAGAGAGAGAGAGAGAGAGAGAGTGAGAGAGTGTTAGTTCTTAGGCCATGCCTACTGCTTCTGCTACGATGGAGGGATTCGTGATTCTGACCAGTGGTGTCAGAATCATGATTGACTAGTTAGGAGCTTGACTTCTCTCCATTTCTCCAGGAACCTCAGAGACTGCTGTTTGTGGTGGCTCCCGGTAACCAGA
>NW_011888804.1:1487635-1492140 GCF_000151845.1 Pteropus vampyrus
GTAACCAGAGTCCCTGAGCTTGGGGACGGTCCCCAAAGTCAGCCAGTCTCCAGATGGCTGGGTTTTGGCTTTTATCAACGACCCATTTTTTTTTTCTTTTATTCATAACGTATGTTTTTATATCTTATTTTACATCTTATTTTTATTTTGGGGTTCAGATATGTATGGAACTTGATCCGAGGCCTCTGGTGGGCTGGAGGCTGGGAGAACATAGTGGCTCCTTCAGCGTTGGCCTTGCCCAGCGTTTCTGTCGCTGCCTCGGGCCGGCTGTGAACGGCGTTGTGAGTGGAACACTGACTTCAGAGTCAGAAGACCTTGGTTTGACAACGATCCCTTTCCCATTTTAGCTGCGTGGCTTGGGTTTGTCATTGGAACTCCTCTGAGCTTAAGTTTGCTCATCGGTGTAGTGGAAGTAAAACCTACCGTCTCGCTGCCCAGACGCCAAAGGTCAAATGAGGAAATGCGTTTGAAATCACTCGGTAAAGTATAAAACCAAACACACGAAGAGGCGAGGAGTAGGTCACACTGAAGAAAGAGGTGGTGGGAACTGGGGAATGGCTTACCTGTCCTGGGAAAGAACAGTGTTGGTGTTTCTCCGCCGAGTAGACAGTCGGTGCTAATTTATGCACGCGAGTTAATTCTGTTTTGCTGGGGGCTCTGATGGGACTCCCCGATGATGTGCCATCCGTGATGCAATCGGTACTGTGATCCTTCCAGAATGGAAGTAGAGGAAAAAGGCCCTTGAGAGGCACAGGCTTGGCTGACAATGTCAAAAGCATCTGCTCCAGGAAACCCTGCTGAGGCCTGGGAAGCGGATGCGGAGACCAAACTTCTTCCCTAAACACCGTTGGGTTCATTTTCAACCTGGCCGTCTAGTCCTCTGGGTTTTACGTTCTAGGCGTGCAGTGACTATTGTCACCCAGTGGTAACTGGTGGTGACGTGCCCTTCTTTCGAAGTTCTGAGACCATCCGGGCTAGCCGAGAGGGAGGAGGAGAAAACCACGCTCCAGAGTCAAACTTAGGGCACGTCCTTGAAGGACAGAGAAGGTAATGAGTTTTCTCTTTAATTGTGGAAAAAATACACAGTGACGTTTACCACTTTATGTGGATTGATCCAGCGATGGGTTTTACTGACTGGATCACCAGTTTAGAATCTTCAGGAAGGAGACGCTGACCACTTTAACCACTGCGAAGGGTACAGTTCAGTGGCAGCGAGTACATTCCAATATTTTGCAACCACCACCTCCGTCCAGTTCAGAACATTTTCTTCTGCCCCAGGCAGAGAACCCTGGACCCAGCAGCAAACACGTCTCATTTCCCCTGCCCTCTGGTCTGCTTCCTGTCTTTACGGACGTTTCACCTACATAAAAGTGTTCATTGCAATATTGTTACGTGATCAATGTGAAAAAAATTAAGCAGTATAGGCTAGAGGGTAGAAAGGGTCCCCTTCCTCAGATCTCACGCCCCGCAGGTAACCCACGTTAATCATCCGGTGAAGGTACTTCTGGAGCTTTCCTCAGACCCCCCGTGCACACAAACGTGAATATGTAATTTAGAAAATTAGGTCATACTGTCCTGCAACTTATTTTAAGCTTTCTTTTTTTGGTGTTCATTTCTATAAGTCTAGCTTATTCTCTTTTGTGGGGAGGACTTTTGAAAATTGAGTTTGTCCCTGTTATTTCGGTGACCCTATGGTTTCAGCAAGTCCAAGGGAGCTAGTTCATTTGGACCTTGAAAACTTGCCTTGGCAGGTTGTGTGTGTGTGTGTGTGTGTGTGTGTCTGGATGTAGATTCAATCCAAAATGATCATCCTACTTAATTCGCTTTGTGAAAGGAAAGGAGATTCTAGCATCTCGCAAAAGCCTAAGCAGCCTTTCTCTTCAGCATCTTTGTGGGACTCTTTGGGATGTGGCGCTGAGTCTTCAGTGACCTCCTTAAGACAGCGGTTCTGCTGGAGGGGCAGCGTATTGGCCTGTATACAACGGGAAGAACAAGAAATCGGGACCCAAGAGACCCTTGAGTTCAATTCCGGTTTCTGTTTCTAACTACTCGCTCTGTGGCCTTGGACGAGTCACTCCACCTTGCTGTTTCTCTGAACGTAAAACGAGGATATTGGACTAGATGTGCCTCGTCTTTCCGGGGCCCGGAATCTGCGGTTCCTTGGCTGTTCTGAAGTGCTTAAGGGATTGAAACCTGAGTGTCCTCGCTGTAAAATGAGGATGGTACCAGGAGCCCACGTCACTGGATTGTTTTGAGGATCAATGAGGTAACGGACTCCGGGCTCTCTTCGTAAATCCTCTGAGAAAGGTTAGCTGTTTCTTAGCTCATCGTGGAAGGAGAGCCAGACCGGCTTCGGCCAGTTCCCCACCCTCCCCGAGCCCTTGGCCCGCCTCTCAGCTTTTCCCCCACCCCCTTTTGGGTTTGCCTTGGAAACCCCTGTTCCGTCTCCTGGGGTCACATGCCATAGCAGTAGGGGGAGCGTTCTCTCACAGCTCCCGAGCCAGGCGCCAGGTCAGCGGCCGGTGCTCAGTGCCCAGTGCTCGCTCCGAAGGCCCTAGGGGAGGCTCCTCCCTTGTCTCTCCCAGTTTCTCGTGGCCGCTGGCCGACCTTGGTGTTGGCTTTGAACACCAAAGGTTCTGGAGTGAGGTTGCCTCCCCTGTGCCATCGGTTAGCTGAATGAACGCTCTCGGGGAGCGTGATACGGGGGGATGGGAAGGGTATGTGCCTCGTCGACGGATTCGGCGAGGGCCTTTAAATGCTCAGGAGGCTAGAGCGGATATTAGGATTCGGATTATTGTTTTAGACGCCACCATGGAATGAAAACAGGACCGCTTAGGGTCATGCGTGAGAGTTTGCGAAACCCATGACTGTGGAAGGTGTGTACGACTTTTCAATCTTGGGGTCCTTAGGTTGGGACCCCGGAACACATCTGCTCATGTAAGGTTCCCCTCCTGGTCTTGCCGTTTGCACAACAGTGAGCTGTGGAGCCCGGACCTCCAGCATCGTGGGCTGTTAAAAAGTATCACACCTCCACCTGCTTCAGAGCCGAAAGGGGGAGAGCGGGCGGGAGGGCGGCAGCCTGGCCAGCTCCCGCCCGCAGGTGACCAGCGCGCGGAAAACAGGGCACAACCGGATTCAGCCCGGCCAGGAGGGTCAGGGTGCCGACAGTTACTCAGGGGGCTGGATGTGATACCGAGCTCTGGGTTCTGTATTTGTGGGGGGCAGTGAGGTAATAGAGGAGTGATCCAAGGATGAACGAGACAGGCTTGTCACCTAAGACACTCCCAGTATGATTACAGAACAGGCCCTGTTGCCCTGAATCCTCTGCCTGGACCATCGTGGGAGAAGGAAGGAGAAAGCACAGTTTCAGACACCTGGGCCACCCTAGACCTGACAAGGGGTAGGAAGGGGGAGGCCACTTGGGCATTTTTTAGCCTAAAGTTAACTTCTGGGCCCCCGAATCATATTTATTATCTTTACTAGTTATGCAGCTAAATCAGCTTTTAAACTGCCCTTCCAACTAAAGCTTTAAATTTTCCTGGGCTCAGAACTTGTTAAGTGGGTGAATTCTGTAAATTGAGCTGCCCCCCCCCCACTTGTGTCTCAGCGGGAAGTGTGCCCTGAGCCAAAAGGGCTCGGCCAAGTACCTCTCATGTGTTATAATCCTCTCTCCACCCTGGCAAAGGTGGGGACTGTCATTATCCCGTTTCTTGGATGGAGAAACTGAGACCACGAGGGAGGTGGTGACTTGCCCAAACCGTGTAGCTAATAAGCCCTTTGAATTAACTACGCTATACTAGGACAAGGGCGGCACGTTAGTTTCCCAGGGCCGCCATAATACAGGACCACGAACTTGGTGGCTTAAAGCAGCAGCCATTTATTCTCAGTCTGAGAGGCCAGAAGTCGGACGTCAAGGTGCGGGTGGGGCTCTGCTCCCTGGGGAGGCCCTAGGGAGGGTCCTTCCATGCTCTTCCGGCTTCTGGTGGCTCCTTGGCTTGTGGCTGCGTCACTCCCATCTCTGCCTGTCTTCCCATGACTTTGTTCCTTGGGTCTGTGTCAGATCTCCCTCTCCTGTCTCTTATACAGTAAATTCAGGATTATTTCATCTCGAGATTCTTACTGAGTAATCTCTGCAGAGACCCTTTTTCCAAGTAAAGTCACATTCACAGGTGCTAGGGGTTAGGACTTGAGAGTATATATCTTTTTGTGAGAGACAGGTCAACCCAGGCAGGTTCAAGGTGGTTGGGCTGGTGTGGAGGGTGAGGGTCCTGGAACACCCAGGGTGCACTGACACCTGGTTGCAGGGGCCTTTACCTCTGGCAGAGGGGAGGGGTACCCCGAGACTGCTGGGTTCCCCAGAGCAGCCGTCTGAGCTGTTCCATTCCGTGTTCCTCTCCCTGTACTGGCCTGTGGCCGGCGGGTCTTCCTTGACGCCTGCTTGTGCGTCATTATCACAGTGGTGGTATTTTTAGTCACAGATGGAGATTCTGATTACTGATGCCCCA
>NW_011888804.1:1493785-1501656 GCF_000151845.1 Pteropus vampyrus
CTCCTAGCTGTGTGGCCTTGGGCAAATCACTTAACCTCTCTGAATTTTCGTTTCTGCTTCTGTAAAATGGGTAGGATTGGCCCTACCCCACAGATAGGATTATTTTACTGTCCAGAGCCAGCACTCCTAAGAATGGTGGTAAAATCACATCCCAGCTGCATGGTGCGAAATCCAGGTGGATGACACTTTTCTGCCCCCAGGCGAGACAACAGGAAGCTGTGGCTTACTCACCGTCCAGCGTCTGCGAGCTGGAAAAGCTGAACCCAGTTCTTCTGTCTCTAGAACTAGTGCTGTCCCGAGCTTAACAGTGACAGTTTAACTAGGGACATCGTAGGTCCCCAACCTGTACTTTCCAGAACCTCTGAATCTGTTCCTTAGGGAGTTATTTTGCCCCCACTACTATCTCTCTTTTTTTTTAAAAATCGTGTGAAATATACATAAAATTTCCCATTTCGACTGTTTTTAAGTGTGCAGTCCCGTGGCATTAAGTACATTCACATTGTCGTGTGACCTTCACCACCGTCCACCTCCATAACTTCTTCATCTTCCCCGTTCCCTTCACCCCTCACCCCTCACCCCTGGCGACCACCGTTCTACTTCTTGCTGGTATGAATTCGACTCCTGTGGACCTCTTATAAGTGGAATCATACAGTATTTGTCTTTTGTGACCGGCTTATTTTACTCAGCATAACGTCTTCCAAGGTTCAACCATGTTGCAGCCTGCGTCAGAATCTCCTTTTTAAGGCTCGATCATTCCATCGTGTGGACAAACCAGTTTGTTTATCCATTCATCCAATGATGGAATGTTACTACTGTCTGATTGGCATTTTAAAAATCATTTTCTATTAATAGACTTTGTCTTTTAGAACAGTTTTAGATTTACAGAAAAATTCAGCAGCTAGTACAGTTTCCATATATGCTGCACACACCATTTTCCTGTTAATACCTTACATTGGTATAGTATATTTGTTACAGTTAATGAACCAATATCGATACATTATTATTAACTAAAATCTCAATCTTATTCACATCTCCTCAGTTTTTACATAATGTCCTTTATCTGTTCCAGGATCCCCTAGGCCACCGTATAGTCTGTCTCCTTGGCTCCTGGAGGCTGTGACAGTTCTCAGGCTTCCCTTGTTTTTGTTGACCTTATCAGATTTGAGGAATACTGTTCAGGCATTTTGTAGAAAGTCCCTCTTTGGGGATTTGTGGCTTTTTTTTTTTTTTTTAAGCTATTTACTGGAAGCCTACTATAGGTTAGTCATTGTGTGAGGCTCTGGGGACACAGCGGTGAACCAAGACATTTATAAACAGCATTTTAAATCAGTGACACTACCGAGTGTGTGGGTGGTGGCCGGGGTTGACTTCGTGGAGAGTCCTCAGTTTCGTGGCTGGGTGAGGTCCGGCCTCTAGTCTCCTTCGGAAATCTCCCCCATACCTTGGGCTAATACAGCTCCTTTGTTTGGCCACAGAATGTCCTGAAGGAGCACGCGGATGACGACCCCAGTCTCGCCATCACTGGGGTCCCTGTGGTCACTTGGCCAAAGAAGACTCCAAAGGTAAGACGCAGGTCACTGGCAGTCGGGAGACTGTTTCCTCAGCCTGTCACAGCTCTTGTGAGGTGAACGTAGGCACTCTTCTGGTGGGGACTCCTGGAACAGGGCACCCAGTTAAGATGGTTTTGGTGTAAGGTTTTTGGTTTTTGGAAGGAGTTACTTTCCCTGGCTGCGGACGCTGCGGGCAGTGCCGCCTGGTGGTCACTGGGGAAACTGCAGGGTAGTGATGCCTCACCTTTCCCTGTCGTTCCATGAATTTTCATCCTCCCCTCTCTTTCTTTTCTTCCCTCCCGCCCCTTCTGCTTTCTTTCCTTTTTTCTTCCAGCTGCTTCTTGGGCTGTTTTATCCTCTCGTGAAAGTAACTTTTCTTTCTCTTTGTAAAATGGATTGATGCTAACTTATCAGGAGCAGGTCGTTCCTCCTGGTCCTTTACATCCATTATCTTATTTATACTCCAATAACCCTGTGGGATGACCCTTGTGACTCACTTTACAGATGACTTACACCGAGGCTTAAAAAAGCAGTCGCTTGTTGGGGTGCTTGGCAAGACGTAAAGGACAGTCGGTCTCATTGAGAGCAGAGACCAGGCTTTCAGTCAGGGCCAACTTCAGAGCCCACCTTCCAGAGAAAGAAAACCGATAACATTCCAGTGTGTCTCCTTCCACAGGCTGTGCTAGAGTGGGGGACATTTGTGTCAACTCATTCATCTACCATCAGTCAATCTGCCCTCAGCTTCACCACTTTCTTGAGCAGGTGACATAAGCTCCCAGAACCTTACTTTCCAACAGGGGCTGGTCTACCTTGAATGATTGTTTTGAGGACTAAACAAGGTCATTAATGCACGCAAAGCCCTTGGGACAAGTGCTCTCTAAATGTTAGTTGTAACTTAAGCAGCCTCTTCGTTGATAGGTAGTTTTGCTCATTTCTTCATCTTCTTCTTTTTGTTTTTGCTGTTAGAACAAACACTGAGAGGAATGTTCTAGCTCTCTGCTGTCCAAAATGGGAGCCACCAAGCTATATGTGGCTCTTGAGCACTTGGAAAATGGCGGGCCCAAATTGAGATGTGCCATCAGTGTAAAATACACAGATTTCAAAGAAGAACAATGGAAAATACCTCATTATTTTTTTATATGATTGCGTGTTGCAATTAGGGTCTCCAGATTTTTTAAACGATGCCTATTTAAATTCAAATTTTGGATAAACAACAGATAAGAATTTTTAGCGTAAGTATGTCCCACTTATTACATGGGATAAACTTATGCTAAAAAAAAAAAAATTATTCGTTATTCATCTGAAGTGTCATTGGTGTATTTTTTTAAAAAAGTATTTTGCTAGATCTAGCAACCCTCGATGAAATGAGAATATTTTGGATACATTGGTTAAACAAAAACGGATTATTAATTTCACCAGTTTCTTTTTACCTTTGTAAATGTGGCTACACAATTTTTTCAAATCCCTATGTGGTTCCCATTATTTCTATTAGACAGTGCTATACTAGGTTATTCTTTTCACTTTTGTTTATCTCCTTAGGGTGTATTTCTAAATGTAGAACTGCTGGGGAAAAGGGCTCCCATTACTTGTGGGTACTGGATCCTCATTCCCTTTGATGCTTAGTGGGAATTTAGGTGGCAATAGGAATGGAAAATGATGTGCTTTTCTCCCTTCTGCCTCCAGTTCCCCAATTCATGACAGCGTGTGGGGGTTTTAAAGTCGGCTTTCCCCTACACGGGCAATAAATATAAATGCCATTCACCAGACCACAAACTGTACTTGCAGACATAACACCTTCAAACAACCCAGCCAGGCCCCACGGCTGCTCAGAACCTGAAGAGGAAGCCGTGGCTCTGCTACATTGCCTGCTTGCCTCTTGGCCGAGGGATTGCTGTAGGGGAGGGATTAGGGTTGGCAGAAAGGGAGCTTTTAAAGAAACAAAATGGCCATTAACTACTGTCATCTCAATTCACGGAGGGGTCCACATGAGCCTCTCTGGGGGAAACCAATTCAGGACTGCAGACATGCCCTGTCTTCCCTGTCTGAGACCCTCAGTCTGCTTCTCCAGGGGGTTATGGGCATAACAACAACAACAACAAATCAAACCTCTCTCCCCTTTCCTCCAGAGGCCTGAAAACAGGAAGCTGGCTTCTGGGCTTGGGGGATACCCCTTAAGACTCCTGTGGAGGACCAGTTACAAGCACTGGTCTGCACACGAGTTCGGCATGGGCGGGCGTCAAGGCTGGTGGGCAAACTGGGATCCCGAAGGCAAACTGGGGAGCAGTGGGTGGGAAGGAGAAGGAAGGACCTTCGCTTTTCGGTGGCACTTACGGGGTGCCAGTCTTTTTTTAATTTAACACCTATAATAAAACAAATATAATTTGCATCCCACTTAAAGTGTACAATTATGTGTTTTTAGTATATTGAAAATACTCAGAGCTGTGCAACCATCCCCCCAATCTAATTTTAGAACATTTTTGGCACCCCCTAACAGAAGCCCCATTGGCAGTCATTCCAACCTCCCCCCAAGCTTCCCCACCCCACCCACTCCACCCACCCCACCCAGCCCCTGGCTGCCACCACTCTACTTCCTGTCTCTATGGGTTCGACTAGCCTGGGCATTTTATAGAAATGGAATCATACACTCTGTGGCCTCTTGTGACTGGCTTCATTCACTTAGCATAATATTTTAAAGTTTCATCCACATCGTAGCAGGTACTTTGTTTGTTCCTTTATAGGGCTGAATAATATTCCACAGCATGGACGGACTCCATGCTGTTTATCCATTCCTCTGTCGAGGGACAGACACTACAGCTGTCTGGACCTTTGGGCCATTGCGAATGATGATGCTACGGATAGTTGGGTGCAGGTTTTCAAGTGAACGTATGTCTTTGTTTCTCTTGGGTCGCTACCTAGGAGTAAAATCGACGGGTCAGATGGCAACTCTGTGTTTAACGTTTTTTGAGGAACTGCCAGACTGTTTTCCAAAGTTTTCCATTCCCACCATCAGCGTCTGAGCGTTCCAGTTTCTCCACGGCCTCATGACACTTACTGTCTTTTTTTATTACAGCCATGCCAGCACCGTCTTTTTCTTTTAAATTTAGTTTATGTTTTCCATCATTCACTCGAAGTTTATTGTATGACTTGGCAAGGGCTGCCGTAACCAAGGACCACAGGTTGTGGGGCTAAAACAACAGAAATTAATTTTCTCACCGGTCTGGAGGCCGGAAGTCTGAGATCAGGGTGTCAGTCGGCAGGATGTATTCTTCTTCTGAGGACTGCCTTTGGCTTATAGGTGCTGTTGTCTATGTCTCCCCACGGTCTTCCCTTTGTGTGTGTGTGTGTGTGTGTGTGTCTGTGTCCTAATCTCTTATAATGACACCAGCTGTGCTGAATTAGGGCCCCACCCTGGCGACCTCATTTTCACAGCTACCTCTTTAAAGACCTATATCCAAAAACAGTCACACTCTGAGGTATTGGGGGTTAGGACTTCGGCACATGAATTTTGGGAGGACATGATTCAGCCCATAACATTTATTATAAATTATTTCCGGGCCGCAAAAAAAAAAGATATAAATAATATGATAATGAATACCATGCCCCCTCCCCCCCGACTCAGCTCCAGAAATAAATTATTGCCAGCACAGCCAAAACCCCCGGGGTGTTTCTCTTCAGTGAATGCACCAGTGTTTAGATGCAGGTTTCAGATCTATTTAATCCTTCCAGCGCAGCTAGGAGGTGCACAGGATTTTCTCCATGGTGCAGTGGAAACGGGGGGCTCACAGAGGTACGCCGGGTTGCCTGGGACCACAGAGCTTGTGAGTAGCAAGGCGTTCGTCCCCAGATCTGTCCCTGGGCTGTGAGGAACTCAATGAAATGTGGCAGAGGGAAGGAGGAGGGGAGGCCCGCTGCTATATTTATGCATTTCCTGGCCTGTGGGGTTAAAAAGTTAACGGGAACGGAAGAAGTAAGTCAACGACTAAGCGCCTGGGCCGCCAAGGGTCTCTGGATTCCCAGCCTTGCGGCCGGCTTCCTCCCGGTGTGGTGCAGGTGGGGTTGAAAGATCAAGGGTGCTCACTGAGGCCGTCAGGAAGGGAGGCGGGGAGAGGCGTTCTCGGTCTGGGTCAGGTTACCCAACGAGTAATTAAGGATAAATGGCGATCAGCTAGAAATGCTTTGATGTCGCACCTTGCCTCTCGGAGAGCAAGGTCTTTTTCTGGAACTGGTTAGGGGCCGTGAGGTCACTTCCGATGTGGTGTCTTTCAAATCAAAGATGCTACCGAATCGCCATCCATCACCGTTCACCCGATTGGCTGTTTCCACCAGTGGTGATGGATTGGTTTGATCCGTCTATGCTTTGGCTGCTTCCTTTTATGACCAGGTGGCAGGATTTTGGGGGCCTGTCAATGACCTTAGAAGCAAGCCGAGGGAACTGAGCTTCTATGAGGCCTGACCTCTGACCTCAGTGGCGAGTTGATCTTCTGGTCACCAGCCAGACGCGTCTACACAGCTGGCCTGTGGGTTCATTCACAGAGAAGGAAACTGAGGGAGGAGAGAGGCCGGGCCACGGCTGCCCATGGAAAGCGAGCCTGTTGAAGCATCCTGCTTCTTAATCCATTATCTCTAGTGGGCAAAGCGGGCCGCCACTTGAATTTCAATTATTGGCAATTTTTTTGGAGTGTAGGAGCAGAGAGGCTGGAGTGCGTATGAACAAGCACTCTGACTGGGGACGGGGAGGACAGCCCTCTGCAGTCACCGACTCGGCTTCCTTAACGGGGCCGTGACAGGGCCACACCGGAACCGCAGGAGGAAGCGGCACACACACACCTGATGTGTGCGTCAACCTGCCTTCTGCTTTGTTCCTCTTCCCGTTCCCCTGCAGTCGGTCATTGAGATCTGGGAGGTCTGATAAGTCTGGTCTCCCTCGGGACAGACACGCGGTCTTTCCCCAAAGGAGAGGCATGTGATTCAGTAAGAGAGGGCCCCGTATACTTCCTTTTCCTACTCTGCTCTCAATTCCTGTCACCCCCGTCGTAATTAAGTTGATGGTGCACAGGTGGGGAAGAGGACGGGCATGGCTCCTACCACTTACGTCGCCTGCTCAAGGCCAGTGTGGGCCGATGAGGACCCGTCCTCAGGCTTCGGCTTTCCGTGGGGACCACTTTAAAAAAAATCTGTCTTTCTAGGCCCCTCCCTTGACACTGTGACGCAGTAGGTTTGGGGTGGGGCCTGGAAATCTCTGCTTTCTAAACGTTTTGCAGGTAATTCTCATCCACGACTGAGGCGAGCTCTGGGGTCGGGGGTTTGAATCTCAGCTCTGCCACAGACCAGCTGTGTGGTCATGGGCAAGTCTGAACCTCAGTTTACTCATCTGTAAGAAAAGGGCAAATAGTGCCTTTCCTCCAAGGTTACCGGGAGATGCTATCTGTAAAATACCTCGATAGCAGGCCATCGCTCGGCGACAGCTATTATATATAGTTTTCCGTAAAATTATCATCTGTAAGTCGACGGTAACCTTGAATCTGTCCTCCCAGAAGGCTGGTGGTGTTTTCAGTAGAAATGGAGGATGCAGAAGGAGGAGCCAGGAGCAGGGGAATGGCATGCACAGTTTAGACACATTTCCCATCCCTAAGTTATCATTGGCCGGTGCAAAATTTTAGTCTCCAGCAGGGGCCCAAATAGCTTAATTTCCCTGAAATAGTCACGGGCTGTGCTTGGTGTTTCCTATGAGGGGGCCGGTGTGAGAACTTGCTTTATCTCTTCCTCACAGCCCTGAAGGGAGAAACTCCTAGGCCCTGGGAGTGGAGTGGGAGGGTGGGGGGCAGGGTGACTGTTGCCTTAGCAATGTGTCTCTGGGGGGTTGAGGTAGCTGAGGCCACCAGCTCTGCTACTGGGCCACGGTAGGGGGAGAAGGTGTCAGGGTCAATGTCAGGCATGTCCAGTCCTTTCCAAAGATGGGAAAGTGGCCTCCGAGGGCGGGCACAGGTGATGCCCAGCAAGCAGGGAGGGGAACCAGATAAAAACGGATCCGGCACCCTCGTCAGGAATTCCGCAGGGTTTTCCTAAGTGACCGCTAAGTCGTTTGTGGAGTCTAGCATCCTGTAGGTTCCCACAAGGGCAGCAGAAACCTCTGATACAAGAATGCCCACGAAAGGCGGTCTGCTTCTCCTGGACGGAGCGGCGGACAGCGTCGGCAGCGGAGACATCCAGCTGGAAAAACGGGTGGTGTGTCAGCGACGCCACCATTTCCTCCCGGTGGGGACCCGGGTCTCCGGCCGGTTTATGTGAACTCTGGTCCCAAAATTTGTTTGTAGCTGGCAA
>NW_011888804.1:1501706-1514598 GCF_000151845.1 Pteropus vampyrus
GAAGCCCCATTGGCAGTCATTCCAACCTCCCCCCAAGCTTCCCCACCCCACCCACTCCACCCACCCCACCCAGGCCCTGGCTGCCACCACTCTACTTCCTGTCTCTATGGGTTCGACTAGCCTGGGCATTTTATAGAAATGGAATCATACACTCTGTGGCCTTTTGTGACTGGCTTCATTCACTTAGCATAATATTTTAAAGTTTCATCCACATCGTAGCAGGTACTTTGTTTGTTCCTTTATAGGGCTGAATAATATTCCACCGCATGGACGGACCCCATGCTGTTTATCCATTCCTCTGTCGAGGGACAGACACTACAGCTGTCTGGACCTTTGGGCCATTGCGAATGATGATGCTACGGATAGTTGGGTGCAGGTTTTCAAGTGAACGTATGTCTTTGTTTCTCTTGGGTCGCTACCTAGGAGTAAAATCGACGGGTCAGATGGCAACTCTGTGTTTAACGTTTTTTGAGGAACTGCCAGACTGTTTTCCAAAGTTTTCCATTCCCACCATCAGCGTCTGAGCGTTCCAGTTTCTCCACGGCCTCACGACACTTACTGTCTTTTTTTATTACAGCCATGCCAGCACCGTCTTTTTCTTTTAAATTTAGTTTATGTTTTCCATCATTCACTCGAAGTTTATTGTATGACTTGGCAAGGGCTGCCGTAACCAAGGACCACAGGTTGTGGGGCTAAAACAACAGAAATTAATTTTCTCACCGGTCTGGAGGCCGGAAGTCTGAGATCAGGGTGTCAGTCGGCAGGATGTATTCTTCTTCTGAGGACTGCCTTTGGCTTATAGGTGCTGTTGTCTATGTCTCCCCACGGTCTTCCCTTTGTGTGTGTGTGTGTGTGTGTGTGTCTGTGTCCTAATCTCTTATAATGACACCAGCTGTGCTGAATTAGGGCCCCACCCTGGCGACCTCATTTTCACAGCTACCTCTTTAAAGACCTATATCCAAAAACAGTCACACTCTGAGGTATTGGGGGTTAGGACTTCGGCACATGAATTTTGGGAGGACATGATTCAGCCCATAACATTTATTATAAATTATTTCCGGGCCGCAAAAAAAAAAGATATAAATAATATGATAATGAATACCATGCCCCCTCCCCCCCGACTCAGCTCCAGAAATAAATTATTGCCAGCACAGCCAAAACCCCCGGGGTGTTTCTCTTCAGTGAATGCACCAGTGTTTAGATGCAGGTTTCAGATCTATTTAATCCTTCCAGCGCAGCTAGGAGGTGCACAGGATTTTCTCCATGGTGCAGTGGAAACGGGGGGCTCACAGAGGTACGCCGGGTTGCCTGGGACCACAGAGCTTGTGAGTAGCAAGGCGTTCGTCCCCAGATCTGTCCCTGGGCTGTGAGGAACTCAATGAAATGTGGCAGAGGGAAGGAGGAGGGGAGGCCCGCTGCTATATTTATGCATTTCCTGGCCTGTGGGGTTAAAAAGTTAACGGGAACGGAAGAAGTAAGTCAACGACTAAGCGCCTGGGCCGCCAAGGGTCTCTGGATTCCCAGCCTTGCGGCCGGCTTCCTCCCGGTGTGGTGCAGGTGGGGTTGAAAGATCAAGGGTGCTCACTGAGGCCGTCAGGAAGGGAGGCGGGGAGAGGCGTTCTCGGTCTGGGTCAGGTTACCCAACGAGTAATTAAGGATAAATGGCGATCAGCTAGAAATGCTTTGATGTCGCACCTTGCCTCTCGGAGAGCAAGGTCTTTTTCTGGAACTGGTTAGGGGCCGTGAGGTCACTTCCGATGTGGTGTCTTTCAAATCAAAGATGCTACCGAATCGCCATCCATCACCGTTCACCCGATTGGCTGTTTCCACCAGTGGTGATGGATTGGTTTGATCCGTCTATGCTTTGGCTGCTTCCTTTTATGACCAGGTGGCAGGATTTTGGGGGCCTGTCAATGACCTTAGAAGCAAGCCGAGGGAACTGAGCTTCTATGAGGCCTGACCTCTGACCTCAGTGGCGAGTTGATCTTCTGGTCACCAGCCAGACGCGTCTACACAGCTGGCCTGTGGGTTCATTCACAGAGAAGGAAACTGAGGGAGGAGAGAGGCCGGGCCACGGCTGCCCATGGAAAGCGAGCCTGTTGAAGCATCCTGCTTCTTAATCCATTATCTCTAGTGGGCAAAGCGGGCCGCCACTTGAATTTCAATTATTGGCAATTTTTTTGGAGTGTAGGAGCAGAGAGGCTGGAGTGCGTATGAACAAGCACTCTGACTGGGGACGGGGAGGACAGCCCTCTGCAGTCACCGACTCGGCTTCCTTAACGGGGCCGTGACAGGGCCACACCGGAACCGCAGGAGGAAGCGGCACACACACACCTGATGTGTGCGTCAACCTGCCTTCTGCTTTGTTCCTCTTCCCGTTCCCCTGCAGTCGGTCATTGAGATCTGGGAGGTCTGATAAGTCTGGTCTCCCTCGGGACAGACACGCGGTCTTTCCCCAAAGGAGAGGCATGTGATTCAGTAAGAGAGGGCCCCGTGTACTTCCTTTTCCTACTCTGCTCTCAATTCCTGTCACCCCCGTCGTAATTAAGTTGATGGTGCACAGGTGGGGAAGAGGACGGGCATGGCTCCTACCACTTACGTCGCCTGCTCAAGGCCAGTGTGGGCCGATGAGGACCCGTCCTCAGGCTTCGGCTTTCCGTGGGGACCACTTTAAAAAAAATCTGTCTTTCTAGGCCCCTCCCTTGACACTGTGACGCAGTAGGTTTGGGGTGGGGCCTGGAAATCTCTGCTTTCTAAACGTTTTGCAGGTAATTCTCATCCACGACTGAGGCGAGCTCTGGGGTCGGGGGTTTGAATCTCAGCTCTGCCACAGACCAGCTGTGTGGTCATGGGCAAGTCTGAACCTCAGTTTACTCATCTGTAAGAAAAGGGCAAATAGTGCCTTTCCTCCAAGGTTACCGGGAGATGCTATCTGTAAAATACCTCGATAGCAGGCCATCACTCGGCGACAGCTATTATATATAGTTTTCTGTAAAATTATCATCTGTAAGTCGACGGTAACCTTGAATCTGTCCTCCCAGAAGGCTGGTGGTGTTTTCAGTAGAAATGGAGGATGCAGAAGGAGGAGCCAGGAGCAGGGCATTGAATGGCATGCGCAGTTTAGACACATTTCCCTCCCTAAGGTATCATTGGCCAGTGCAAAATTTTAGTCTCCAGCAGGGGCCCAAATAGCTTAATTTCCCTGAAATAGTCACGGGCTGTGCTTGGTGTTTCCTATGAGGGGGCCGGTGTGAGAAGCTTTATCTCTTCCTCACAGCCCTGAAGGGAGAAAGTCCTAGGCCCCGGAGTGGAGTGGGAGGGTGGGGGGCAGGGTGACTGTTGCCTTAGCAATGTGTCTCTGGGGGGTTGAGGTAGCTGAGGCCACCAGCTCTGCTACTGGGCCACGGTAGGGGGAGAAGGTGTCAGGGTCAATGTCAGGCATGTCCAGTCCTTTCCAAAGATGGGAAAGTGGCCTCCGAGGGCGGGCACAGGTGATGCCCAGCAAGCAGGGAGGGGAACCAGATAAAAACGGATCCGGCACCCTCGTCAGGAATTCCGCAGGGTTTTCCTAAGTGACCGCTAAGTCGTTTGTGGAGTCTAGCATCCTGTAGGTTCCCACAAGGGCAGCAGAAACCTCTGATACAAGAATGCCCACGAAAGGCGGTCTGCTTCTCCTGGACGGAGCGGCGGACAGCGTCGGCAGCGGAGACATCCAGTTGGAAAAACGGGTGGTGTGTCAGCGACGCCACCATTTCCTCCCGGTGGGGACCCGGGTCTCCGGCCGGTTTATGTGAACTCTGGTCCCAAAATTTGTTTGTAGCTGGCAAGGAACCCATCGTAGGACAAGGAGCCCATCCGAGGAGCGCTACCTTTTCAGTGGGGCGAATTGAAGCTGGGAGGTGGAATTTTCTAGAATCACGCATGTGCGATCGAGGCAGGCCAGAAGAGTAGCTTTACCTGCTGGCTTTTCGCCAGAGTTCCAGCCGTCTTCTCCCTGTGTCTTGACGTCATCTTCCCTCTGTATGTATCTGTTTCCAAATTTCTTCTTTTTTTTTTTTTTTAAGGACACCAGTCATTGGATTAGGCCCCTGATGTCGTCATTTTAACTTAATCACTTCTGTGAAGACCCCGTGTCTAAATACGGTCACGTTCTGGTGTAACTGGGGGTAGGACTTCCCCATACGAATTGCGGGGCAAGTATAGCTCAGTGCTCTGCGGTGACTCTCCATCTATGCTGGCCTCGCGTGCCCAAGTCCCCACTTGTAGCTCTGTCTTAGAATCTCATGATGCCTTCATCTGCTCTGCATTGCCGGGGAACTGAATTACGTCATGTTTTCCATTTCCTTGCTGGTCCCATCCCGCCCAGGGAGGTGTTGGCTTGTCACTGTCACCGGGCTCAGGGTGCATCGCCATGCCTTGCTGGTTTCTCCGACCCTACTACACTCTGTAAATTGAGCCTCTGTTAAACTCTCCTCCGTGACCTGGTGGTCGGGGGCCGGGGTGCCATTCGTTTCTTGTCAGCATCTTGACTGACGTTTCTCCTGGCACCGGCCGTCCACGTTCTGCTCTGCATTTTGTCCTAAGCGTCCGCGAGCTTCTCGAGACTAGAGCTCGCCTTATTTTCTCCTTATCCATTTTTGTATCCGGACATGCGTGATTGCTCCCTGAAATGTGGGGCCCAGGAAATGTTTGCTGAATGAATGAACTCGAGCAAGCTCTCCGCTCTCTTTCGCCTGCTCCCCTGATGCCTCTCAAGTCTTCTTTGGGGAGAATAAGATTCTCTCCTCACTTTGACTTTGGTGTCCGAGTCTCAGCCAACTATTGAATGAATGAATGCTAAATGGAAGAGTCCCAAGACGGGCTCCTGGGTACCCCCTAGACCCTTTTGTCCCTTAAATTTAGGCCCCCTTCTTTATCCCAGCTTAGGTCTTATACCTCACTTGAAACTTTTCAGCCATCTTCCGTATCACGGCAGAACCACTTGTTGGAACTTTTAAGACAGCGTTCAGCTGAAATAAGCTGTGATTAAAGTCTGCAGCCCAGGATTTCTTTCTTAGTTTGATAACCTCCTCAGCTCTCTGTGTTAATAAGGCCAAAAGACAAATTCTTGGAAAGCCATCGCGATACTCAGACCTCCTGCCTTCGGTGGAGTAAATAGGAAGCCAGGCAGGCACTGTAAGTGATTGCTTGCCTTTATGGTGGTTATATTTCTGGAACAATGGCCCATCCTTCAGACTTTTCTTTTTGTCACATGTCATCGTATAGTTCCCATTGTAAAGGGGGACATGGATCACTGACACTGGGAGCGAGCTGTCATGTTCTTTTATTCCCCCCTTCTCTCTTATTATTTGGCTTTGTTAGAAAGATGGATATGTGTATAACCAAATGATGTCAGATAATCTGTTCTCCAAATTCAGCTGATCTAGAGGGGGAAGAGAGGGCATGATTAGGCGAATACAGGGGAAAATATTTGCATCGCTTCGTTTTGTTTCATGTTACAAAGATGGGAAGGGCAAGCATATTTGTCGGGACAAAGAAGAGTAGATGGAAAGGGAAGCTGGAGTAAAAGCTGCTGTAACTCACTGACCTCCACCAAGGAATGTAAAAGACAAAACAGGAAAGCACTTGGCAGGATTCGGAGATAATCTCGCTTAAAGCGATTTTTTTTGGGGGGGCGGGGTGCCTATTTAGATTCATTTCTCTGTCAGTTATTGTTTATGGGACAAGATGGCAGGAGGGGACTGGGTGTGGGGCCGCTGTGGGGGCTTGTTGGTTTGAGTGTTCCCAGTTGATTGATTCTTTCGAGGAAGGGTGTTGTATTTTTATTTTATTTTATTTTATTTTATTTTATTTTATTTTATTTTATTATTTTATTTTATTTTATTTTATTATTTTATTTTATTTTATTTATTTTATTTATTTTATTTTATTTTATTTTATTTTATTATTTCATTTTATTTTATTTTTACCACTTTTTTAAATTTTGGAAAAATACACATAATATAAAATTGACCATTTTAACCATTTTTAGGTGCACAATTCAGTGACATTTAAGTACATTTCACGTTCTTGTGCAACTATCACCACCATCCGTGTCCGGAACTTTTTCATCTTCCAAAACTGAAACTCTGTCCCCATTAAACACAAACTCCCCATTCCTCGCCTCTCCCCGGCCCCTAGCACCCACCATTCTACTTTCTGTCTCTGATTTTGACCACTCTTAGTACCTTCTATAAGTGAAATCATACATTATGTGTCTTTTGTGACTGGCTTATTTCACTTATCCTAATGTCTTCGAGGTTCATCCACGTTGTAGCACGCGTCAGAATGTCCTTCCTTTTTATGGCTGAATGATATTCCGTTGTATGCATATACCGTATTTTGTTTATCCATTTGTCTGTTGATGGGCGCTTGGGTTGCTTCCATCTTTGGCTATTATAAATAATGCTGCTATGAACATGTGTGTATAAACATCTTTTGTAGTCCACATTTTCATTTCTTTGGGGTCTATACCCAGAAATGGAATAGCTGGATGGTACGGTAATTGTAGATTTTAATTTTTTGAGGCACTGCCCTACCATTTTCTACACTTTATACTCCCACCGACAGTAGCACACAAGTTCCAATTTCTCCACATCCTTGCCAACACTTATTTTTTTTTATTAAATAATATCCATCCTAATAGGTGTTGTTATTTCTTTTTAACCCACTTTAGCTTTTATGCTAAAGTATTCTTTAGAAAATTATAGACGACATGACATTCTACCCTTCAATACTTAGGTTTGCATCTCCTGAAAAAGAAGAATATTTTCTACATAACCAAAATAGCATTACACCGAACGAAATTTTGGTCATATTCCGATTTCCCAAATTATCCTTTACAGCTGCTTTGCACAAACCAGGATCCAATCCAGGACTACACATTGAATCTGTTCTTAATTCTCTCTTCTAATCTAACCCTTTCTTAGGATAGTGATTTGTAGAGAAGATGGAACAATTTGTCCTGCACAGCATCCCGTTCTGTGCGTGTGTCCGATTGCTTCCTTGTGGTGTCATTTCGTTTCCCCTCCCCCTCTCTCTTGTCATTTCTGTAAATTAAACCTTAGCTCGAAAGGCTTGGTTCGATTAAATATCATAGTTAGTGGATTAAGGTGGTGGCGGTCTGATTTCCTGTTATTCAGTTATGTCCGTCTCTCTTTCCTCCAAAGAATAATCTGGAAAGGGATGTGTTGGCTCCGTGCTTCCTTACACTGTTCACTGATAATTTCAACACCAGTTGATCTATTGATTTCCTGTATCAGTAGTTTTATCAGGAGATGTGGAACGAAGCTTTGAAGCGTATCATCCCGCCCATGTGAATTCGCTGCCGTTCCCCCCCAGAGCTTTCACTCATCAAGCAGGACTACCCTTAAACAGAGTTCCTCTGGAAAGGCTGCATGTGTGCTAATTCTTTCCCTTTACAGACCAATTTTCAAAGTAAAGAGTTGGTTTAATGGCGGCTTCAGATGGTGACGGATAAGTTTTGTCAAGCTTTTCCTATTTTGAGTGTCCTGATAAACTCGTGGATTTTCAGAGATCCAAGGGGATTTTAAAGGCAAGTTGGCCTGCTTGAGATGAGCCATTTTTAAAGAAAAGCAAGAATGGTAAATGAAGAGAGGTCCATGGCAGCAGTGAAGAGATAGAGAGAGGGGTGGGGAGGGGAGAGAGAGAGAGAGAGAGAGAGAGAGAGAGAGAGAGTGTGTGTGTGTGTGTGTGTGTGTGTGTGTGTGTCTGGCGGGGAGGGGCCTGTGGGGGGTAGCTGTTTCCTCCATCCCTCATCCCAGTGCCGAATTCTTGTTTGTCAGGCCCACATCTCTAAATGAAAGGCACTAACATATTGTCAGAGCCCATCAGACCCCACAGCGACTGTTAGCAGCTCACTGAAGAGGTGATTCAGCTGTTTCTTGGGTTTGGTTAGTTTCCACATGCTCCAGGGTTTAGGGCAAACATTCCCAACCAGGTTACCTTTGGGGGGTGGGGATAGGAACTGAGGTCACTCTTAAGTGATGGCTGATATCAATACATAATTTTCTATTTAGGTAAAATTCACCTAACATAAAATGAACCATTTAAAGCAAACAAGTCAGTGGCATTCAGTACATTCACAACGTTGTGCAGCCATCACCTCTAGCTAAATTCCAAGATATTTTCATCACTCCAGAAAGAAATCCTGTACCCACCCAGGAGGAGTCCCTCCTTACACCCCCCACACCACCCTCAGCCCCTGGCAACCACTAATCTGCTTTCTCTCTATGGATTTACTTATTCTGGACATTTCCTATAAGTGAAATCATGTAACATGTGGCTTTGTGACGGATTGGCTTCTTGCACTTAGCATTGTGTTTTCAAGGTTTATCCACATTGTAGCATGTGTCAGTGTGTCATCCGTTTTTATGGCTGAATCATATTCCATTGCATGGATGTGCCACGTTTTGTTGACCCGTTCGTCATTGGCTGGAATTTGGGTTCTTTCCACATTTCGGCCGTTGTGAATAGAGAGCTGCTATCAATGATGAACATCGTTTTACTCCTTTTAACTATCTGCTTCATCTTCCCATTTTGAATAATCTTTGGATTTGGTGAGTCTAAGTTCCACACACAAGTTTACATCCTGTTTCTCCAAGGTCTTTCTTGGAGGATGGGGGGCGATATACGCGATGGGTGTTCTGGTGTCAGGATACCATGGGGGAGATTTGGGCTTGTTAAGAAGAATATTTTTAAATTACGAGAGTCTTGGTTACGAGGAATTACGCTGGCATTTTATGTATTTTTAGCCCTGTCTACTTTCCGGAGCTGGGGGGCGGGAGGTTGTAAAGTGAATCCATTTGTCTTGTCGAAATTGTCTGAACACTCAGCCTTAGCTTGGATTTTTGCAGGAAAGTAAATAAAGAAGGAAAGAAACTTTCTACGGTCGGCGAGTGAATTGGAAATGGGGTGGATGGTGGGAAAACGTTTCTCAGATCCGTTTCACTCACCTGTTAAACTAGTTAATTTTTAAAAAATCCCACACATAGTCACAAGTCTTCCAGTGAATGTAAATATTTACTGGCTGATTTTGGTATGTAAAGAGACATTATTAGGGGAGGAACCCCATTTAACAGAAAGCTCGGTCTGTTTAAAGGACCCATATGACAAATATATGTGGTTTTTAAATGCTTGTGGAATGACTCTCCAGGGGGAAAATAAAAAGCAATTAAATAACATTAGTAATTTCCTTAACAGAAATCGGTACAGCCCTTTGTCGTCAGTCACTCTTTGAACTATGGTTTTATCCTGGCCACTCTGGACTCAGTCCTAAGTTGCTGTGGGCCACTATGCAAAAATTCCTCTTATTTACATTTTATTAGGGGGGGAAAAAAAACAACCTCTCCAAAAGACCCCCTTTTGCCATTAAGGGAGAAAAACCTATTGAAGAACAGGTAGACAAATGGCAAAATAATAGTAAATAACTGAAGCACGCATTTCTCTGTTGCTCGTTAAGCACAAATTATTACGTGCATCAGGAAGCGACCCTATGCATGCCTGATCCGTCATTTCTGTTCTCTCCTTGGGAGTACTTTGACCAGTGGTGTGTCCCTTGGTTCAGGAGCATGCCAGCTAGTTACTGGTCCGGACACAGAGAGTTCATTCTCTTTTCCTGCCCCGATTGTCTGGAATATAATGTTCCTAAGCTGTAGCCGTGCCCTTTGCGACATGGGCACCAGGGAAGGGGCCCCATGCAGGAGAGACTCTCCCCCTAGGGAATCCCAGAGTCCTGGGCACTGGCTCAGTCTGCCTTTTTCCTTTCCTGTCCCCTTTGACCTTATCTTCCTGCCTGTCCCCACCGTGGGGACAGCCTGCAGCACCCTTAGGTGGCTAAGTCTGGCAAAATCTCTGGGCAGAAAGGGGTTGTTCCTAGTGTCTCATGATCTGACAGGCAGACCAGAAAATTAAATGACACTCAGAGGAAGAGCAGGGAAGTGGGGGCTGTCTGTGACCCAGGCGGGGTTGGCTTCCATCTGTTTTTATTTCCTTACCACTTGGTGAAAATTCTGGATCCTCCTGGCTCAGGGCAAGTGCCAACTGCCCTGGTGTCATCAGCTTTGGGGGGAGCGCTTTCTAAGAATGTGAGCCTAGGCAAAGTGGAGCCAGCAGAGTGTTCAGTTCTCAGCGTCATTCAGAGATTGCCGTCGGGAAGGAGAAAGGATGAGCCCTAAGGCACGATGTAAACGCTCAGCTTTGAGGTGGCAGTTCTATTGGGCAAGGACTGGCGTGGTGTGTTTTATGTACAGGTCAGCACACTATTAACACAGAACACATGTTGGATGACCGTGTGTACCAGGAAACCTGACAGAGGGAAGTAGAGGAGTAAGAAGCTCTGTGTAAGTGTCAGAAGAGGGATTTTTTTTTAGAGGTGTTAGGATAGTGGCTGGCAGAAGCCTTCATAGCGTGTAGAGAGAACCCCTGCATTATCGTGTCTTGGTCCTGGCTTCCTACTTCCACAGTTGGCCCCCGGATGGTTCCTTCAGGCAGCAGCTTGGTTGCCAAACCCCTACCTACCTGTCCTGAAATTAGGTTTGGACAGACAATACAGAATGTGTAAAACTGTGGTAAGGGACAGGTCCTTTTTCCCTACACGAGTCGAAGTTTTTCATCTGGATTATCGCGTTGGGCTCATTTGGCATCCTCCTGTCTTGTGCCTGGCGTCAGGCATTGGAGTGGTTAACATCCCGGGCTCCAGCCTCCAATGGCCTGAGGGTTCAGATCCCGGTCCCTTCATTTCCTAGCAGCAATATGCCTCAGCGTCCTCATCTGTAAAATGGATGAACAGTGCTACGTGCCTCACGGGCTGTTTAAAGGAATAAAAGAGATAACGGCTACAGCACACTTAGCCCTGCGTCTAGCCCTTCAGCCGTGCTTTTTAGAAAATCTTAGCTGCTGTTATTGCCTGGACTTCCGGAGGGTCTCTGGATGGCGTGATGGGGACTCTGGGCTGGAGAGCTGTTTTCTAATTTTCTTTGGGCCTCCATTTCCTCTCCTGTGAAGTGAGGGGACCTGGCGAGGCCCCTTCCAGCTCTGAAATGATGTGACGGAAGGAAGTTTGTGTTCGCTACAGCTTCTGGATATCAACATTTTCCCTTTCTCTGAGCTGTAACTGTCTTTTTACTTTCTTAAATACAGAAGTGAGCTTTTGAGAGTTTCCAAAAGAAATCAGCCCAAAGACAAGTTTAAATAAGCTTGCACTCCTTATGGGAGAAACCTTCAAAAATCCTGCCCCCTTACTTTTCTCTTGATGTTATGTTATTTGGGTAGCTCTGTACCCTTGCAGTTTGGACCAATTACAATGCAGTGAAAGCATGATTAGCATTTTATCGGCCCCTCCCCTTTCTTTAAGGGGCCTCCTACTGGGTAGAGTATCTCCTAAGAAGTCATCAGATTAACATTGTCCAGACAAGGTAACTTTTTAAAAGCTGAGACCTTTGGGGATGGAGTGTGAGGCGTGTAGGGGTATTCTTTTTCTTGTTTTTGTTGTTAACCTTGAGTGGATAGTGAAAAATATAAGAAACTCAGAACAGATACATTTCTGTAATGAGCAGGTCTGCTGGGCTTTTCCCCCAGTGTTAGCCAGCTATATACATTTCAGACAGACCTTAAAATCATCTACTCAGTAAAACTGACGTCCCTGTTAAGTCACTCCTGCTGACTCCCTGCTAGGAGCTTCCTGAGTTTTATCTACGAGTTCTCTGCCACACGTTCTGCCTTCGCTGAAAGCCCAGGCCATGATCTGCCTGTGGGTCCCTTCTGTTCTCACCGTGGATTTCGTGGCCAGTGGCCTGGGCATGAATAATGGTTGGACAGCATTGCAGAGTTGGTCACCAAATATCACAGCTGATGGGCTTTTTCTTGGAAAAGCCTCTGATCTCTTTACAGAAGGTCACAGTTGCACAAACCTTCCCGTTTTACAGATGAATCTGAGCAGGTACAGGTATGCCTGTTTAGTGTCACCTTGGACATTCCTAGTTAGATGATAAGTATGCCAGCTGCCCAGCTAAGTCGTCTTGCTCCTTAGCTTGAGATCAGCTAGGGTTTGGATGATTATTACAGCATTGATCTAGCTAATGGTGGGAGTACCTTCTCCAGAGTAGGCATAAGTGCCCCATAGACTTTTTTTTTTTTTTTTTTAAATGAAGCTCAGTCTGGATTTGCAGCAATATTCTGCAGGACTGGGCTGCTTTTAGAGTAAGCATTAGGAACCTTTACAGTTTAAGAATTTAGAAACCCACACCTTCTAGGCCAGCCTCGGGGGCTGCCAGTGTCCTAGGAGAACTGAATTCTGGCCTGCAGCACCCTCAACCCTTCCAGTTAGACTCCTGGGCACCGCGGAAAGGAGGGGTTCCCGTCCAAGAGGGTGGGGCGCCCACCTGGAGCCGGGTGCATTCAGGGCTTTTCTCTGGCAGCCTCCAAGTCAGGCAGCTCGATCTGAAATCCCATCTGCACCACCCCACATTTTCCGCTAATTCTCTCTCCACCTGGAGGGGCAAACCTGAGGACAGAGAGGGCAGCGAGAGGGGACCGGCCCATCCCAGCTGTCCGCGTCCGGGAGAACCGGGCCCCCAGACCGTATCCAGGCCAGCGGGCCTGCAAGCTCCGGGTACGGAACTCCGGGTTCGCGGACATCATCGGGTCCTGGTCCAAGAGCTTGTGCAAAGCCGGGAGCCCGGCTGCCCGCCATCAGGGGCCCAGGGACCCGTGCCTGGCGTCGCGTGCAGGGCCGCCCCCCGTGGTCCGTGCGCCCCGGGGCTCCCGCGAGTGCCCCGCAGGACCACACAAAAGACCCCACCCCAGGTCGGGTGTGCATTTCCTGTTGGATCGG
>NW_011888804.1:1515937-1528645 GCF_000151845.1 Pteropus vampyrus
CGTGACCCCAGATGGCAGTGTTCGGCCCGCGTTGGGTTTAGAAGGGAAAACAGCCTCTCCTGGGACCCGGGTGGGGGGTGGGGTGGGGGTGTGTGGAGAAATCTGTATAAAACAAAGCCCTGGGTGTGTTTATGCGGTGGATTTATCCGGGAAGATTCGCGGTTAGGGCGCCGGAGAAGAAAGTGGGGGTTTTACGAAGTATAATCTGCACAGCATTTGAAACAGGACACAGGCGAAGTAGACTTGGCCAAGGAATTAAGCCCTGGATGCTTGAGTTGTCATGTGGGCATGAGACTAGATGAATAAGATGCTTACTTATAATCCTGGGCGCGTTTCCTCGGTGGGGTAAAGATGTTTGGGGATGTTTAGGCCTAGATGTAGGGACGTTTTTTCCTTCCATGAGGCTCGATTGAGGAAGTATTGTATATGCTGCACTTAAATCGTTTCACACGTGTTAATTAGTGGTTTTATTTAACAGAGGTGAAGTTAAATTGTATTGTTTTCTCAGTTTTGCTGCGTATTTTCCAGGCACGTGTACCTTGTGAGCTATTCCTGAATCTCATTCGTCCTGTGGATTGGATCAACCCAGATCCAAGCCAAGTGAAGTGGTTTGGGGGCTTTCATCAAGCCAGTAGTGCAGCCTATGAATGGTTCTGGTATTCTTGCTACTTAGTTCACACCTCGACTCTGAACATTTCAGTTCATTTTGGGTCTCCCTAGTCTCTGCCAGCAGTTTACCATTTCTTTGGCATCTGGTCAATCATAAGACACTTACATTCAGGTTGTGACTGCACTTTGGTGTTTCAGGATTGAGGTTCCTGTCACCCGTTTTGTTTTGGTTTCGTAATGTAGCCACACCCCTGGCCTGTGGGTAGATACAATCTTTGACACTGCATCAGAGGAGACTTAGTATGTCTCTGGGCTTAAACACACATTTTCAGTCCTGCCACTCCTAAAAGAGACGTCCATCAAGAGAGGATGCGTTCCTTGTGGCCGGACTTTGTTTCCCTCCTCCCCACTTCGGTCAGCCCAGTTGTGGCACTTGGAGTTAGTAATTGAAGTCCTTGAGGTTGCCATGTTCACTTTAAGATGATTTTTTCCACTCAGGTGCATTGGAGGAGATGACCTCTAAGCCAGGTCAACGGGCAGGAGGTTTTCCCCATAGTTTCAACAGAGAAGATGGTTGTCAGCTAAGGTAATCTACATTGGGGACACTCCAGGCTGTGGCTCACTGCTGCTAGCCTCCCCCCACCCTTTTCTCACCAGTTTTCTGAGCCCCGGATTTCTTGGCCCTGAGCAGAAGAGTGGCTTTCTCCAGCGACCTTAACGGCAGTTGTGTCTTTCAAACGAGAGCCAGTCTTTGGGGTCTCCAGTTCACAGGTTCAAGACCACCCTTCTCTAAATAAGTCTTCTTTTAGGAGGGCCGTGTCTTCACCCCACCCTGCCAGAGTGGGTTGGCACCAAAGGAGGGACCCTTGGTGAAGAGGCGTGGGCGTCGTGGAGTGTGGGCCTGCGGGCACGCTTGCCCACCTGCTGCGTACAGGACCCAGTGGAGGCCTACTAGGCAGTCGCTGGTGCCCTGTCCGTCTCTGCGGCTGCACCCAGCCCCTCACCCCCGCCCCATCAGAATTCCGCTTGCTGTGCCATTCAAGTCCGTGGGCTTCTCTCATTCCCACCTGAGGTTGGCGTCCAGACTTGGGCAGATCAGGATTCCTTTGTTTGGCCCGTTCGGCAGGGCAGGCCTGTCTGTCCCATGCCTTCCCACAGCAGCCTGGGTGTCCCCTGCTCCCGATGTCAGGATGTCATGCCCGTGGAACAGGAGCGAGGGGGTGATGGCGGATGCTCTCAGCCAGTGCTCACCTTTGGCTGGGCCTTCTCTCGTCAACTTTATTTGCTTCTTCAGTGCTGAACGTGTCTGAAAATTCTTCAGCTCTGCTTTTTCAAACTTGAAGAGATGCCCCTTAAAGAAAGGCTTATTAGTGAGTGGGATTCTTGTTCCATCTTGTTTTTTTTAACGCCCGAAATGAAAATAGCTTTATTCTTTTTTTCTGTAAAAATGATCATTGCTTGTTTAAAATAATAATTAGGAAATTAAGAAGAAAGTCTTTCAGAAATTCATACAGCCCTAACCGCTGTTAACTCATGCTTCTTAAATATTGACACTTTAAGACATGGATCCCTGAACCTTCCCAAAATCATATGCAAAAAAGTTCTGTGATTTTGTGCCTAGGTGCGTTTTCCTGCAGAAAGGGTCTTTAGCTCTCCTCAGGCTCTGCAGAGGTCCTCCCATCCCCTGGGTTTCTGGTAGCTCTTGTGTTTTTAGTCTCTTGCTCCTTACCCTCAGCGTATAAACAAACCGAAGCCCTCCCCGGGGTCTGCAGGTGTGTGTCAAGGGGCCCACACAGTGCTGCTGAAACCGACTCTTCCTGGGATGTCCATTATGCTTGAAGATTTGGGAACAGACATAATGTTGAAATAAATCTGTTATGCAGTAGAACGCGACATTAGCATGACAAAGGAATTCCACCCTGTCTTGGCGGGGGTGGAACCCCCTTGTGGGGCCAAGTGTCCGTGTGCTGCTCTTAGGGATAGTTCGGTGGGAAACACAGAACTGTCTTAATTGTGGAAACATCCACCCACGTTTTTGTGATGACTCCCCTTGTCAGTTGAAACTCTAGCCTGCTCCCTTCTTGAACCTCTCTCTGGGCTCTGTGATGCCACACCTCTTGCTGCTCTTCCTACCTTTCTGGCCATCCCTCAGCAAGTTGCTGTTTGTCACCTGGCCCTTGGATGTTTTTAGTCTCGAAGGTAATTGTCCAGGACCCTGGACAGTTTTCGCTGTGCCCATTCGCCCTGGACGCCCTCATGGACTTAACCAGTTTAACACTACGTGATGCTGACTCTCAGCTGCATGTGTCAGCTCCGGCCCCTCCCGCTCCTGGCCACCTTCCTTGGATGTCCCGTGGGTTCCTCAGGTTCCACGTGTCCATGGCGGAGACATTGTCCTCTCTCCTCTCCTAAGCCCGTTGTTCTGTTGCTCAATCCAGAAACCTGCAAGCTTTCCAGGACTCTTCCTGCTCACATGCCGTTGCTCACTTAGCCCCCGGGGCTTTTGGACACTGGGTCTGCTTCTAAAACATCTCCCGAGTCATCTCGTTCTCCGTCCTTTCTGTCGCTTCTACTCGTGCCTTCGTGATCTTCAGCCCGAACTACCATAGTGTCCTCAGCTCAGGTTTCTACCTTTCGTCTTGCCCACCGCCCCCAAAATATCCACTCCATTCATTGTCGCCAGAATACAGTTGTGTTGCTCCCACATGTCAGGTCCTTTAACTACTCTTACAGGGGCCACCATTTCTCTCAAGTGACACGCGAGGCCCTGCAGAGTTAGCCTCCTGCCACCTCAGGGCTATGTTCCAGCAGCCGTATCAAGCTGTTCCTTGAACGCGTGGCGGTGTTTCACATCTCTATCTTACTCTTCCTTCTGTCTGGACTATCCACTCCCTGTCCCCACCCCCGCCCCGCCCCGCAGAGTCCTAGTCTGCTTCTCAGACTTGCTGTCATCACCTCCGGTGTCTGTGACACTTTTCTCACCTCTCTTCCCAGTAAGACGAGGCATTTCTCCTGGGTCAGCACACACCAGGGTCCAGGCCTCAGAGTCACTGTCCAGGTGCATATCTCGGCTTCTCATTTATTGTCGCTACGACATTGGGTAGATGACGTAACCGCTGTGCCTCGGTTTCTTCATTTCTAAATGGAGATAATTCCCACTTCATCGATTATCGATACAAATATTGAGCAGAGTAATTACTTCGATGAGGTTGGTTTCTGGTATTCTCATCCTCGTGTTACATTGTGTTCACGTGGTTACACGTCTTTCTCCCCCTGCCGGAGGTGCCTCCTCGGAGCGCAGGGAACCACTCAGCCTTCTTTAGCCCCGGCGCCTGGCTTTGAACCTGGGGCGTAATCCGTAGCCAGCACGCCCGTGGGGGTGGGGTAGGTGGGTGACTGTGAGTGGAGGGTTAGTGGATGAGTCTCGGCGCATAGCGATGTCAGGCCTCTTTCACGTGCTTGTTGCCCATTTGTACAGCTGCTTTGGAGAATTACCCGTTTAAATCCTTTGCCCATTTTAAAATTGGAATTTTTTTGTCATTGAGTTGTTTCAGTCCTTTAAGTATTCTGGATACTAGCACCTTGCCAGATGTATGATTTATTTTCCCCCATTCTGTGGTGTCTTTCACTCGATAGTGCTCTTTTAAGCACGAAAGTTTTTTTCTTTTTTTTCCCTCTCTTTAATTCCCCGCCCCCACTTCCACCCCTGACCTATGGTTGTTGCCATCTCCCCTAAGAACTGGATCTCTGAAGATGGGGAGTCTCCTCCCACACGCCCCCAGGGTATGGTCCGTGGCTCCACCTGGGGCGCGAGCCCAGGACCTTCTGCGTGTAAAGCAGACGTGCTAACCACTACACTGTGGAGCCCCCTAAGCATGAAAGTTTTTAATTTTGATGTCCAGTTTATCTTTTTTCTTTTGTTGCCTATGCTTTTGGTATCATATCCAAGAAACCCTTGCCTAATCCAAGGTCATGAAGATTTACCCTTACGCTTGTTTCTAGGAGTTTTATAGTTTTCGCCCTTACATTTAGGTCTTCAATCCACTTTTGAGTTAACTTTTGTGCATAGTATGAAGTAGGGGTCCAGCTTTATTTTTCTGCATTGGATATACATTATCCCCACACCATTTATTGAAAAGACTATAATTTCCTCCAGTGAATTGTCTTGACACCCCTGTCGAAATCAGTTGGCCATAAATATTGTGAAGGTTTATTCCTCAGCTCTCAGTTCTGTTCCATTGGTCTGTACGTTTGTCTTCACTCCAGTGCCACACTGTTTCGTTGACTGTAGCTTCATAGTAAGTTTTGAAATCAAGAAATATGAGTGCTCCAACTTTTATTTATTTTCAAGATTGTTTTGGCTCTTCCAGGTCCCTTGCATTTCCACGGGAATTTTGAGGTCACTTTGTCGATTTGTGCAAAAAGGCCAGCTGGGATCTTGATTGCATTGAATCGATACATCACTTTGGGGAGTGTTGCCATCTTAACAATATTGTCCTCGAATCCATGAACACAGACGTCTTTTCATTAATTTGGGTTAATCCAAGTAATTTTAACCCCAGTATTTTAGAGATGAGAAAGAGGTTCTGCCCACGAATATTCTAAGAGTAGGATCTGATAGGAGATACTCAGTTAATAGAAACGAAAGAAGGAATGAAGGAACTACCCTAATAGTAGTCCTTTTAAGGATGACGTTAATGAGTCACTGATGGAAAAGGCATTGAAATACTAAGATCTGCGTGTGGGGATGTGTGGACTCCATGGGTCCTGGGCTGATACAATCATCAAAAGGCCTTGGTTGGGGAGACTGGTTTGAAAGTGGAAGTCAGTGGCTGCTGTCATTGCCTTTTGCTGAGAAGAACGTTTTGTGCTGCATTTAACCGAGGGGCACGTTCTAGGTTACTTGAGCAAATAGAAGCAAGGGTAGGCTAGAATTTAGTATTGGTTTGTGACCTTTTAGATATCACCCAAAAGAGATTAGAACAGAAGCCTCTTGCTATAAAATGAGAGGCTTGTTCACCTTCCATAATAGAGACTCTCTGATGTCTTGTCGATTTTCTCGGTGGTCTTTATTAGGATGCTGCATTTCAGGTGTTGCTCAGTTGACTCCTGACAAGCCAGCCGGTGCCCACTTCCTACAGAGGCAGGCCTGTGGAGCCTCGGGCAGCGGCAGCCGCTTTTCCAGCTTGTTCTGGCAGCTGGCTAGGGAAGGCCTGAATCAAGGTCCTTGGGAACAGCGGCTCCTTACACCTCTTCTTTCAAGGCGTCATCTGTCGTTGGCTCTGTCGTTTTCCAGGCTGTCTCAGTTGCTATTGAGATCCAGACGGATTTGTATTTTTCATAGGTCGGAAGGGTGCTTTTTCAGACGAGAATGTGCTTTAGAAAGTACAGGAAGGTGGGCTTGTTTCACAGTCATGTATAAGCTTTGTGACTCTGGCTGGATCCGCCCAACTTTTTTTTTTTTTTACTTCCGAGACACTGCCCTCGTGGCCGGCGAGGCCAGAGGCCTGGCTCAGTGGCTGTTTATACCTGCCATTCCTGAGGGGGCAGGGGGTGGTTAGAGATGCGTTTTCACTCCTGGCATTTTTTTTTTGTCTTTCACTAAGGAAACAGGTCCTTAGAATCTCCTGCTCCAGGGTCAGAGCGTGAGCCGTTGGCCTCTGGTTTTGTTCTTGGAGGTTGGCTGGTGCGCTGCCCTCTCTGTACCTGGCTGGAGCTCCGAACCCCGCATTGCCCGTGTTGCGATTTGAAGAGTGAGGAGGTAACGAGATGTACTGTATCCGACAGTCTTCCGGGCGGTGAAGAGAGGGAGAGGGGAAAAGCTTCCTGGTTTCCATTTCTCTGGAAGTACGTGAGCTTCTCTGCACCTCCTCTTGGCGCCATCATACTAAGGGCATTGAGGCCTTAGCATGAACCCCTTCCGGGGGCGTGCGGTCAGCTCCAGTGGGCTCTGGGGGGGCTCTCACCCTACTTCACCTGCACATCTGCTGTAGTTCACAGTGTTCAGAGCATGGCTCGATGGGGAATGCACGTCCTCTGCTGGCTCTGTGACCTTGGGTTAGTCTCTAGATCCAGTTTCCTCATGGAAAACAGCATCTCAAGGGGTTATTGGAAAATTAGGTAATATATGTAAAATGTTTCGTGTACACTAGCATGCACTCAGCAAATGCCCACCTTCACTGTGTCACCATCGTCACTGCTTAATTTTTAGGTCCACAGCCCCTCATGTGCCCGTCTCAAATCTGAGGGCTCTGAAAACTGATCCTTTTTTTTTTTTTTTTTAAACTGCTCCTCTGGCTGCTAGCAAGACCTGACCTGAATTGATGTGTGGGCCAATTTATTCCTCGTAAGGTGGTGGTGCTGTGGAATGTGTGACTCGGGGTGCCCCAGGCCCCGGTAATGTGTAAAGACTAGCGCAAGGAGGCCTGCGGGACCCTAAGCTGCCTGGAGGAACAGCGGCTCATGGTGGAGCAGCCCCTTCCCTCGATGCAGCCGGTCGGGGTGTAGGCCCCCCTGCGGCTGTCCTAGAGGTGGGTGGGCGTGGCTGAGGCAGTCTGGGGTTGCTCTTTGGGAGGCGAGGACAGGTGGGCCAGCGGAGCCGGGTCTAGCGTCCCCTTTCCTCTGCAGAGTTCAGAGCAAGTTGACCCGGATGAAGATCAGAGCAGCAGCGTGTCCGGGGGTGGGCGCCCCAGCCGTCAGAGGCCTCGCAGTCTCCCTGAATGCTGCGGGCCGCTGGGAAAATAGAGCTGAGGGGAGGATCCGCTCAGGTGTCAATACCCAAAGGTGTGTGCAGGACGCATGTGTGAGATTTTCAGCTCTCTGCAGGGGCCACTGCACAGCAAAAGGAAACATGACAGTGAGGCTTTATCGGCGGAGCCAAGCGGACTGTTTTTCTTCCTGATGCGTTCGTACGTTTCTGGGCGGCTAGGGCCTACGGACCTCGGAGCAGGACCTGGGGCTGGCTCGTTTGCTACTGAGCATTTACCTGGCTCTGTTTCTTCCTGAGTCGTGTAGTAAGAAAGATTTGGAGCCATGTAGAGAAGGTCTGAGAAGTCAAGGTGTCTTAGGGTTACTGTCTCATTCTCCTGGCGTTTCTTTGGTTTATTGAGCACGTCTTATGTGCCCATCATCTTGTCGACGGACATTAGTGACAAGACACCCTTGATAGCTGCCTTCCTGGGCTCCCTGTCTGGAAGAGAAGGCCTACGAAAGAACAGCTACCAGGATAAATGCTGCGGGGGGGGGGGGGGCCCACAGGAGGCGCCCCCTGTGCGCGGTGGGCAAGGCGAGCTGCCAGAGACTGCAGTGTGTGAGCTAGGTCCACACTGCTGGGTCCGGCAGGATGGATAGGTGTTGGCCACGTGGGATGGGGAGGATGTTGCCGGCAGAAGGATCAGAGGCTCACTGCGTGGCCCTGTGTGGCCTCCGTGGGGAAATAAGTCACAGGGCCTGGCCTGAGGCGTGGGGGCAGGGAAGGGCCTTGAGCCAGGCCGTGCTGCTGTCAGAAGCCAGGGTGCCCTGTGTTGGCGTCCTGGGCTGCAGTAATGAAGAACCATGGACCTGGTGGCTTAAAGCAACAGAAACAATTCTCTCACAGGTCTGGAGCCTAGAAGTCTGCAATCAAGGTGCGGGCTCTGTGGAAGGCTCTGGGCGGGCTCCTTCCCTCCTCCTCCTCCGGCTTCTGGCCTTCACTGGCAGTTCTCTGCCGTTCTTGGCTTGTAGAGCATCTGCCCGGCCACATGGCCGTCCTTTCCCCGCCTTGACAGAGGGACCCTCTGTGCCTGCGTCCACATTTCCCCCTTTTCTAAGGGCACCACTCGTTCCGGGTTAGGGCCCGCCGTAGTGATTTGGCTTGAGTTTGGTTAGCTCTGTGAAGACGCCGTTTGCAAACAGTCACGTTCTGAGGTCCTGGGGTTAGGACTGCAGCATATCTTTTGGGGGGACACGATTCAGCCTGTCTGGCGGTGTGCTGGGGGGTCGGGCCAGCCCTGCAGCCTGGCACCCCACCAGTCCTGTGTGTTCTTCCGCAGAACCGGGCGGTAGGGCGGCCCAAGGGGAAGCTGGGCCCGGCCTCCGCGGTGAAGTTGGCCGCCAACCGGACGACGGCGGGAGCTCGCCGGCGCCGGACGCGATGCCGCAAGTGCGAGGCCTGCCTGCGGACCGAGTGCGGAGAGTGCCACTTCTGCAAGGACATGAAGAAGTTCGGCGGCCCGGGGCGGATGAAGCAGAGCTGCATCATGCGGCAGTGCATCGCGGTGAGTGGCGGCGCGGCCCCGAGCTCCAGCCCCTCCTGCCTCCAGGACCCCGGCCCTCCGAGTCGTTCCCCACCTCCCTCTGGGTCGGGCGGTTTGTCCCTGTGCTTCACGAGGACGCTCCAGCAGCAGGCCGCCGGAGAGACGCTCCCCTGGGAAGAAAGGGGGCGCAGCGGAGGGCTGTTTCGGACCCCGCGCGGCGGACCCCGCGGCCCTGCGCGCGCTCAGGCGCCTTTTTCTTCACCGTCTGATGGTCTCACGACTCCTTCTTTCCCTGGATGACCGGCTGCTTTGAAGTGTCTGCCATTAAAGGTGTCAGGGCAGCCTGTCCTGTCTGTGACCCCGTTGCCAACATTTACGGTCCAGCGCCTGGCGGTTCTAGGTCCTCCCTTCCTTCCTGTCCTGCCTTCAGAGTCAGAGGTCTGGGTGGAAGGTCAGCGCCCTCCTGCAGGGCTGCCCCGGTAGAGGGGGCTGATTTATGGTGCTCAGACCCCGGCCTCTGGGGATCCCGGCCGGCGCCGGCGGCCGCGCGCCTTGCCCCTCGCCTTGCCCTGGGACAGGGCAGAGGACGCGGCCGCTGCCGGCGTGGCACGGTCAGGGGTCTGCCTGCGCATCCCTCCCGCGCAAACACACACCTTGCTTTCCTGAGGCGCTGCTTCCGGGCCGAGGCCTCCCTGTGGGAGTCGCGGTCTCCCAAGGTGGGCAGGCCCAGCGGGAGGGGCAGGACCCTCCGGGCATCCATGAGCCTCTCTGTCTCGCTTTCTGCTGGGCCCCTCCAGGCCTAGGGGCACCTTCCCCTTCTCCCACCGCGCACGCTGTTCCTGGGGTTTTCTTGTGTTTAGTAAAAACACATAACATGAAATTGACCATCTTGACGATTTTCAAGTGTGCAGTGCCTGGATGCCCATTGCCGTGAGAATCCACCTCGAGAACTTTTTCGTCTTGACAAATGGAAACTCTGTGTCCATTGAACAACTTCTCTTTCCCCTTCCACCTCCCCTCCTCCCTAGCAACCCCCTTTCTACTTTGTTTCTCGGGGGAGGACTTTAGACACACGGTATAAATGATGTTGTTCGTAAGGTTCATCCATGTTACAGCCTGTCACAGGACGTCCTTTTTAAAGGCTGAATAATACTCCATTGCGTGCATACAATGCGTTTTCTTCATCCATTCATCCGTCGTTAGACACTTTGGTTGCTTCTGCATCTTGGCTATTGTGAATAATGCTCTGTGAACGTGGGGTGCCAGTATCTCTTTGAGGTCCTGTTTTGAATTCTTTTGGTTATAGAGCCAAAAGCGGGATTGCTGGATTATTTGATAATTTTATTTGACATACATACCATTTTCTGTAGAGGCTGCTCCATTTTACATTCCCGCCAGCAGTGTGCAAAGGTTCCAGTTTCTCCACGTTCCTCATTTGTCTCCACAATTTCTTGTTATTTTCCGGTGTTTTGATAGTGGCCATCGGAATGGGTGTGAGGGGGTATTTTATTACGGTTTTGATTTACATTTCTCTGATGATTTAGTGACGTTGAGCATCTTTTCATATGTTTGTTGGCCATCTGTGTAACTTCTTTAGAGAAGTGTCTACCGAAGTCCTTTGCCCATTTTTTAAATTGGATTGTTTGTATGTTGCTGTCGTGGGAGTTCATACAATCCGAACATTAACTTTGTCAGGTACGTGGTTTGTAAATATTTCCTCCTCCTCCATAGGTTGCCCTTTTGCTCTGTCGATTGTTTCCTTTGCTATGCCGAAGTTTTTAAGTTTCACTGCTTGTTGTTGTTACCTGTGCCCAGGTCATTTGAATGGATTTCAGGGAATTTGAGATCCCCCTTGAAATTAAATACAGATTTTTATCTGTGCCCGTGTGTATGTTGTGTGCATTTTTCTGGAGCGAGGGTCGTGTGACTGGTTTCATTCTGTCAGTATTTAAGAGAGGTCATCTGTAGGGACAGTTGGTTTTGAGAATAATGTCACCTAAAACTTGACATGTTGGCAATGACCCGGGACTGGCTCTTTTTCCTCTTTAGCCTTGTTTTCTCTTCCACCTCCTCTCTGTCACCCAGTGTCCCAGGCCCAGCGTAGGAAACCCGTCTCTGCTGTCACCTGTTCTTTGCGGCTCCGGTGCTAGCCCGGTGCCTGGCACAGTCAGTGCTGGTCGAAGGAAACCTCACCGGTGCGTGTCTCCTTTCCGCCATGACGCTCGCTTCTGGAACGGACAGCAAGTGCAGACTCGGCCAGACCCTCGGGGACCTTCTCACTCTTCTTCCAGCCTTTCCACTTTGTTGGGACACTTCTTGCCATGTTTTACCCACCTCTGACAGGCTCACCTCTCTTCCTTTTCCAAGCCCTTCTCTCGATGTGCCAGAGCTTCGGTCTCCCCATAAGCAGCCTCCCCCTCGCCCCCTCTCCACGAGGCTTCTTCCACAGACTACCCCTTCCCACCGTCCAGCACCTGGGCTTCTGTCCTGGACGGATCTCTGCGGCAGCTTCACTGAATTCTGCGTCTCTCTCTCACCACCCGTTTCAGAGTCAGCCTCCCCGCCAGCCTAGACCAGTGCCCCCTCTTCTCTCCTCGCTGCCTATAGGAGCCCACATTCCTCGGCCTACGAGCCCTGCAGCCACCAGCCGCTGCCGCTGCTCGCACGTGCACGGCCTTGCCCTGTTTCCCTGGAATTTCGATGCTGTCTGTCTCCATCTTCCCGCAGCTCGAGGAATCAGCTGTCTCTCTCTTCACTGTTCTCCTCTTGGCCACTTGCTTCAGGCTTTAGCAGATGTTTATTAAATGTTCGTTGAATGGTTTATGACTCTTCGACCTTCAGTTTAAAATTCTTTGAATTCAAATGTTTGTGCCATTTCGTAGACTTTTTCACTGGGACATACAGTGCAGTGTGTATCCCAGTTTATTTGAAGCTCCTCTAACTTAGTTTGATGAACGTTGGCTGTGTGTTTCCTCTGGCTCCTGGGCACCATGTCAAGTGCTGGGAGACGGGCCTTTGCTGGGGCGGAGTGGAAGGGTAGGGGGTTTGCAGCCCATTACACGTCAGGTCTCAAACTTTGTGGTCTCAGGACCTCTTTACTCTCTTAAAAATCATGAGGACCCTGAAAAGCTTTTGTTTATATGGGTTATTTGTTAATATTGTAGTAGCCAAAATTCACACTGGGAAATTGAGAAAATATTTTGAATTTACTTAAAAATAACAACCCACTACATGTTAATATAACATTTCTATGAGAAATTAACTGCATCTTCCAGAACAAAAATGATGAGTAGGAAGAGTGGCATCGTTTTATGTTTTTGTAAATCTCTTTTATGTCTGGTTTGTTAGAAAAACCTGGATTTTCACATCTGTTTCTATATTCATTCTGCCGGGCTGTGTTTTTTGGGGGAACTACATGAGTCAAATCTGGCCTCAGATATGTAGTTGGAGAAGGGAGGACTATTTTAATAGTCTTTTCACATGATGGCAGTTATTTGGTGGTACTCTACCAGAACTCAAAAGGTGGCAGTTTCTTAAAGGTTAGTTGCAATGTGGAATGCGAAACTGTGTCAGTGAACTTTTCATGTTGTTACATTAAAATTCATTAATCTTTTTACTCCTCCAATAGCTCATTTGCTGCTTATGCATGATATAACATCATGCATTGGTCATTTGGAAAATACTGGTTCACTGAGTCACACAGATTTGCTAAGTATTCTAAGTATAGTGTTATACAGTGTAAAAACAAACAAACAAACAAAAACAAAAACTCCTCCCACATTTGGTAACACCACCACCAACCTTGTCAGAAAAGTCTTTTTAAGTATAGGGACCAGTTTGTGGTGGCTAGTGTAAGTTTTCTAAA
>NW_011888804.1:1528695-1574242 GCF_000151845.1 Pteropus vampyrus
TTGTTACCTGTGCCCAGGTCATTTGAATGGATTTCAGGGAATTTGAGATCCCCCTTGAAATTAAATACAGATTTTTATCTGTGCCCGTGTGTATGTTGTGTGCATTTTTCTGGAGCGAGGGTCGTGTGACTGGTTTCATTCTGTCAGTATTTAAGAGAGGTCATCTGTAGGGACAGTTGGTTTTGAGAATAATGTCACCTAAAACTTGACATGTTGGCAATGACCCGGGACTGGCTCTTTTTCCTCTTTAGCCTTGTTTTCTCTTCCACCTCCTCTCTGTCACCCAGTGTCCCAGGCCCAGCGTAGGAAACCCGTCTCTGCTGTCACCTGTTCTTTGCGGCTCCGGTGCTAGCCCGGTGCCTGGCACAGTCAGTGCTGGTCGAAGGAAACCTCACCGGTGCGTGTCTCCTTTCCGCCATGACGCTCGCTTCTGGAACGGACAGCAAGTGCAGACTCGGCCAGACCCTCGGGGACCTTCTCACTCTTCTTCCAGCCTTTCCACTTTGTTGGGACACTTCTTGCCATGTTTTACCCACCTCTGACAGGCTCACCTCTCTTCCTTTTCCAAGCCCTTCTCTCGATGTGCCAGAGCTTCGGTCTCCCCATAAGCAGCCTCCCCCTCGCCCCCTCTCCACGAGGCTTCTTCCACAGACTACCCCTTCCCACCGTCCAGCACCTGGGCTTCTGTCCTGGACGGATCTCTGCGGCAGCTTCACTGAATTCTGCGTCTCTCTCTCACCACCCGTTTCAGAGTCAGCCTCCCCGCCAGCCTAGACCAGTGCCCCCTCTTCTCTCCTCGCTGCCTATAGGAGCCCACATTCCTCGGCCTACGAGCCCTGCAGCCACCAGCCGCTGCCGCTGCTCGCACGTGCACGGCCTTGCCCTGTTTCCCTGGAATTTCGATGCTGTCTGTCTCCATCTTCCCGCAGCTCGAGGAATCAGCTGTCTCTCTCTTCACTGTTCTCCTCTTGGCCACTTGCTTCAGGCTTTAGCAGATGTTTATTAAATGTTCGTTGAATGGTTTATGACTCTTCGACCTTCAGTTTAAAATTCTTTGAATTCAAATGTTTGTGCCATTTCGTAGACTTTTTCACTGGGACATACAGTGCAGTGTGTATCCCAGTTTATTTGAAGCTCCTCTAACTTAGTTTGATGAACGTTGGCTGTGTGTTTCCTCTGGCTCCTGGGCACCATGTCAAGTGCTGGGAGACGGGCCTTTGCTGGGGCGGAGTGGAAGGGTAGGGGGTTTGCAGCCCATTACACGTCAGGTCTCAAACTTTGTGGTCTCAGGACCTCTTTACTCTCTTAAAAATCATGAGGACCCTGAAAAGCTTTTGTTTATATGGGTTATTTGTTAATATTGTAGTAGCCAAAATTCACACTGGGAAATTGAGAAAATATTTTGAATTTACTTAAAAATAACAACCCACTACATGTTAATATAACATTTCTATGAGAAATTAACTGCATCTTCCAGAACAAAAATGATGAGTAGGAAGAGTGGCATCGTTTTATGTTTTTGTAAATCTCTTTTATGTCTGGTTTGTTAGAAAAACCTGGATTTTCACATCTGTTTCTATATTCATTCTGCCGGGCTGTGTTTTTTGGGGGAACTACATGAGTCAAATCTGGCCTCAGATATGTAGTTGGAGAAGGGAGGACTATTTTAATAGTCTTTTCACATGATGGCAGTTATTTGGTGGTACTCTACCAGAACTCAAAAGGTGGCAGTTTCTTAAAGGTTAGTTGCAATGTGGAATGCGAAACTGTGTCAGTGAACTTTTCATGTTGTTACATTAAAATTCATTAATCTTTTTACTCCTCCAATAGCTCATTTGCTGCTTATGCATGATATAACATCATGCATTGGTCATTTGGAAAATACTGGTTCACTGAGTCACACAGATTTGCTAAGTATTCTAAGTATAGTGTTATACAGTGTAAAAACAAACAAACAAACAAAAACAAAAACTCCTCCCACATTTGGTAACACCACCACCAACCTTGTCAGAAAAGTCTTTTTAAGTATAGGGACCAGTTTGTGGTGGCTAGTGTAAGTTTTCTAAACTTCTAATTGTTGTTTGAAAAGTAGAAATTTATCATTTGCAGCACATACTGTTAAGTTATTTTTCTGGAGAAGATATGCCAGTACCCTTGGGTTTTGGGGTTTTTTTTAGTCATTCTTCCAAGTAAAATGACGCTCTGTGGAGAAAGTGGCCAGTTTAGCCCACAGCTTGGTCACACGAGCGCTTTTCCTTCAGATGAACGTTGTCCTTTGCTTTGCAGCAGAAGTGCTTAGTGCATACTTCCCATTTTGTCACAAAAAAATAAAAGGATCAAGGGACAAAGCTTTAGTAAAATTAACCATTTTTACTACTCCATTAAAGACACTTAAATGAAACTGGCGATCTTTTTAGTGAGCAGGTGGCCAAGGAGTAGCCCAGTGACTGCCAGCGTGCCCTGGAGTCCTGTGCCACCATCCAGCAGTGCAAATGTTAGCACAGTGAAAATGTCAGATAATGTCTTCATATTATTCTGAAAGTGCTTTCGACCTCCCAGTACAGATCTTGGGGACCTCCGAGTCCATGGACTGTGCTTTGATACCCACTGGGGAGATGCAGCCTCAGCGCCCACAGATCTGGGCTCAGCTCACTCCCTACCTCCTTCAGGCCTTTCTTCAAACATGAGGCTGTCCCTGACCCGCACGTTTCAGATCAGCCCCTCTCCCCCCGCGCCCCTGGCCCTCCTTGCTGTTTTTTTCTCCATGTTCCTTGTCACCATGTAATATACTGTATCAGTCTCTATTTGGTCTTCCTCTTTCTACTAAGATGGAGGCTCAGGATGGCAGAGGTGTCAGTCTGTCTTGTTCACTGTATTCTTAGTACTTAGAGCGGTACCTGGCTTGTAGAGGTGATAGGTAGCCTGGTGAGTGAGGGAGTGAATGAATGAATGAGCGGATGAATGAACAAACGATAGCGCCAGGCCAGTTCTCTGCCATCTCCTGGCAGGTCTGAGAGCACTTCATTGCATTTGAACCCTTCCCCGTGGGGGTTCTGGCCCTGCTGACTTCTCTGCTCCCCGGCTCTCCAGCCAGTGCTGCCCCACACCGCCGTGTGCCTCGTGTGTGGCGAGGCGGGGAAGGAGGACACAGTGGAAGAGGAAGAGGGCAAGTTTAACCTCATGCTCATGGAGTGCTCCATCTGCAATGAAATCATCCACCCTGGATGCCTTAAGGTGAGCGCCCCTGGGGATATGGCTGTGCTGCCCGAGCCCCGATCCAGGGCCCCTGGTGGTGCTGAAGCTGGGCCTGGGGCGGTGAGGTGCTTGGATTCCGTCCCCAGACCAACCCCACGTATGGGGATTCTGTGTCGGGTGATGAGCTGAGGGCAGGAACGGTCTGGCGTAGCTCAGACCTTTGACCCGCGTCCTAGCGGGACTGAGCACACACACTCCACCTCCCACAGCGCAGAACCACAGGGTTCCCACAACCTCACACTGGCCCAGAGGGAAGGACTGGGTGGTCAGGCTGCTTGTGGCAACCCTGGCTTAGGGTTTCTGGGAGAACAGGGCCCGACCCGGTGAGGGCAGGTCCCAGAGCAACAGGGGGTTGATTTCCTGCTCCTATGTGCCAGGAACCTGCCCTCGGCGTGTCCAGGGCCAGGCTTGCTCCTCCTGGGGACTGCCGTGCTATACCTGCCTGTCTTGGGCAGCAGGTTCTGCTTTTGAAAGGAAGAGACTGCTCTGGGCTGGCGCATAGCTTCTGCCCCAAAAGAATGTCATCATACCTGGTACCGCCCTGTCAACCCAGGTGGCAGCCTGTGTGTATCTGTGTTTCAGAGAGATCAGGGTGGGCCTGCCGCAGATGGTACTTCCACTCTGAAGGGTCCCCTTTCCCTCTGGTGGGGGGGCGGTTGTTTTGATGCAGCCCCTCCCCCACCCCTCCCAATCTGATTTTCCCTAGTAGCTTTGGAAGTCAGACCTTCCAAAGTAGGCCTTCAGGTCTAGGTCGCCTGGCTCCCTAGGGACAGGTACAGCACGTCTGATTTGCTCACACGCAGCACTCCACACAGGGCTGCGAAATGGCTGAACAGTTCGTTGGGGCTCTTCTGGGTGCTGGGCCCTGAGCTCATCGCTCCACCCCGGCTATCTCATTGAATTTTCACAGGACTCCGGTAGGATAGGGACACTCCATTTTGTGGACCAGGGCACTGGCCCACAGGCAAGGATGGAGTGATTTGCCCAGGATCAACTGAGCTAGGAAGAGGCAAAATCAGGTTTTGAACCCTGGCTTGAATCCAGAGCCACCTGTCTTAACCACTCCGGTTTCTTTTTGGCCGAAGATGGGATGGAGATGGCATTTGGGAGCAGGGTGTTGATGTTCCTGGCGGAGGTGGCCCTCTCCGCCCCCTCCATGTTTGCTGACTGGCCTTGTTCCTTGCAGATTAAGGAGTCAGAGGGCGTGGTCAACGATGAGCTTCCGAACTGCTGGGAGTGTCCAAAGTGTAACCACGCCGGCAAGACCGGGAAAGTGAGTGCCGGGGCCCAGGCCCAGCGGTCAGCTCGGGCGGGGGGCCTTAGCTTTGCCAGACCCAGCCTGTCCCCACGTCACTGGCTGGTGGGTGCATGCGGGCTGAGGGAGGCGGGCTCGGCCAAAGATATACAGTTTGTTTGTTCCTTCTCTGTTTTTGGCCTACAAGCAAAAGCGTGGCCCTGGCTTTAAGTACGCCTCCAACCTGCCCGGCTCCCTGCTCAAGGAGCAGAAGATGAACCGGGACAACAAGGAAGGGCAGGAGCCTGCCAAGCGGAGGAGTGAGTGTGAAGAGGCGCCCCGGCGCAGGTCAGACGAGCACCCCAAGAAGGTGCCCCCTGACGGCATCCTACGCCGAAAGTCGGACGACGTGCACCTGAGGAGGAAGCGGAAATACGAGAAGCCCCAAGAGCCCAGTGGACGCAAACGAGTACGGATTGGGAGGACAGTGTGGGGCGGGGCGCGGCACCGGGTGGCCTGACCTGTCCTGCCGGGGGGCGGGGATGGGCAGTGGGGAGAGCGCAGGACCCTGGCCTCTGGCTGCCTTGAGCAGGTCACCTAAGCCCTGAGCGCCCGCCCAAAAGAAAGGAGGGGAAGCCAGCGCGTCACTCCTTCCCCCCTTCAGGTCTCGACGCTTCAGACGTCCCCCGGGTCCTCCTCTCACCTCTCGCCGAGGCCCCCTCTGGGCAGCAACCTCAGCCCTTGGTGGAGATCCAGTCTCACTTACTTCCAGCAGCAGGTGCTCCCATGTTGCCCCGCCCTCCCGAGGCCTTGGGGACTTGCACACCCGGGCCACCCTCACCCCTGCGCTGGTCCTCCCGCCCACTGCCACCGCCGTTCCCAGGCGCCTGTTCACGGGAGCTTCCCAGGCCTCAGCCCCAGGTCGCCGGCTCGCGGTTCTGGCATGGGGCCTGGGAAGCCCTGCGGATCAGGGGAACCTCGGAGGATCCCGGCCGCCCTGCTCCGCCCACCGGCCCTTCCGGCTTCTGCCACGAGGTGGCGCCGGGTCGTCTTCTCCCAGCTCTAGCCATTAAGGCTCGGCTGGGAATCCTGCAGGCTCTGCTTCCAGGACCGGCTCCCAGGGCCAAGTCCCACTGGAATGGGCCACTGCACATCTCTGGGTCTGCCCAAGGGTGGGAGGTCAGTTGGTTGGGGACAATTGGACCACACTCCTCCACTTCCAGCTGCTTCTTTAAAACCAGCAGGCAGGGCCCACCCGTCTGTTGAAGCGGAAGAGATGGGGTTTGTGGGAAGGCGCCCCTACTCTAGAGACTGAACTGGTGGTGGGGTTGGGTGTAGAGGGGACTAAAACCCACGAACCCTGGGAGCAAGCTCTGCACCCTTTTCTTCCTGTGACAGCTGAAACCTGGCAAAGAAGATAAGCTTTTCAGGAAAAAGGTACCATCTGCCTCTCCCCTTCCCTCACCCCAGGCCTGGTGCAGCAGGTCCCAGGAGGAGGGCGGGGAGGCCTGGGTGGGCGCAGCCCGAAGCCGGGGGCTCACCTGTCCTCGCTCCCCCTCCTCCCTCAGCGGCGGTCCTGGAAGAACGCCGAGGACCGGATGGCTCTAGCTAACAAGCCGCTCCGACGCTTCAAGCAAGAGCCAGAGGATGATCTGCCCGAGGCGCCCCCCAAGACCAGGGAGAGCGACCATTCTCGCTCCAGCTCCCCCACAGCCGGGCCCAGCACCGAGGGCACGGACGGCCCCGAGGAGAAGAAGAAGGTGAAGATGCGCCGGAAACGGCGGCTCCCCAACAAGGAGCTGAGCAAGGAGCTGAGCAAGGAGCTCAACCAGGAGATCCAGAAGACGGAGAGCAGCCTGGCAAGCGAAAACCACCAGCCCATCAAGTCGGAGCCCGAGAGTGAGAACGAGGAGCCCAAGCGGCCCCTGGGCCTCTGCGAACGCCCCCACCGCTTCAGCAAGGGGCTCAACGGCACCCCCCGGGAGCTGCGGCACCAGCTGGGGCCCGGCCTGCGCAGCCCACCCCGAGTCATCTCCCGGCCCCCTCCCTCCGTGTCCCCACCCAAGTGCATCCAGATGGAGCGACATGTGATCCGGCCGCCGCCCATCAGCCCCCCACCCGACTCGTTGCCCCTGGATGATGGGGCAGCGCACGTCATGCACAGGGAGGTGTGGATGGCCGTCTTCAGCTACCTCAGCCACCAAGACCTGTGCGTCTGCATGCGGGTTTGCAGGACCTGGAACCGCTGGTGAGGGGCCGCTGGCCGGGCTCGGACCGGGAGGCGGCAGGGGACTGGCCCTGTGTCAGGCTCTAGGCCGAGGCTGAGCCTGGACGAGGGATGGCAGGAGCGTGGCTCGCATCCCCACTTGAGGTGCTCGTCATGCTCTCGCCTCCTAAGCTCGGTCCAGGTTAATTATCCTCAGAGTCCCAGGCAGCTCCGCAGTCCGCTCAGCCTGGTCTCGTCAGAAGAGGTGAACCCCATTCGCTTTCCTGACGTAGCTCCTCAGAAGACGAGCCGAGGGCCAGGCGGAGTCCTGTCCGTAAAGTGTTAGCTCAGGTTTACAGCAGGGGTGCCGTTACTGACCTGAACCCCAGCTTTGACGTTTCCTGGCTTTCCGGCCACGGTACTTACCTTCGTCTGTGACTGGGTATGATACCTGCCTCGCAGGGTTGTTTTGTTTTGAGATACGGCTGTAGAGGGTGCAGTAAAGCCCCCATTGGTACTTGACACAGAGCAGGTGCCAGCACCTTCTGTGAGAGCCCTGTGGCAGTCAGAGCAGAGCTGCCCAGCTGTGGGCAGATGGGAGCCAAACAGAAGGTTCCAGAAGGTGGAATAGGGAGCCTCCCCCTGAGCTTGGTAGTTGGGGAGTTAATCACAGCCAGGCAGGGGGCACCCCGTGTGAGCCGGCATCTCTGATGGTGCCCCCTCTGCTGGGCTTGGCCTCCAGGTGCTGCGATAAGCGGTTATGGACCCGCATCGACCTGAACCACTGCAAGTCCATCACGCCCCTGATGCTGAGCGGCATCATCCGGCGACAGCCTGTCTCTCTGGACCTCAGCTGGACCAATATCTCCAAGAAACAGCTGAGCTGGCTTATCAACCGGTTGCCTGGTGAGCATGGACTGGGCACCCCAAAAGTGAGGAGTGGGGGCTGGGATATGTCATTTGACCTGCCATCCTTTTCTCTGTCCTCCCAGGGCTCCGAGACTTGGTGCTGTCGGGCTGCTCGTGGATCGCGGTCTCAGCCCTCTGTAGCTCCAGTTGTCCGTTGCTCCGGACCCTGGATGTCCAGTGGGTAGAAGGGCTAAAGGATGCCCAGATGCGGGACCTCCTGTCCCCGCCCACGGATAACAGGCCAGGTGAGCGGCCAGGTCTGGGGCGTGCCCTAGGGGCTCGCACAAAGGCGGTGGAAGCGAGCTGTGCCACTGGGTCTGGTTTTTACCACAGACCCTACCTGGTGTGTGTCCTCGAGCCTTCTCTGTCCTCGGCCCTTCTCCAGAGGGTGCAGATGGGCCCCGGCTGCTGTGTCCTGTCAGCTTCGGGCACTGAGGGGCCCTGAGGGGGCAGAGGCTCCTGTGCACACCCACTCTGGGGGCTCTGCACACATCCGACTGCTTCTCTGTTAATTTGTTCTCCATCGGCCTCAGGTCCCCGGGAACACCAGGGTCAGTGTGGTTGGACAGGGTCTCACAGGAGAGTTCAGGGGTCATCGCTCCCTGGCATCAGCTCAAACCCGTGGCGATCCAGGGACGCTGTGCTGTCTCTGCTCCAGTTGCCCCAGTCCTGCTGGTCGAAACTGTGGGCTCTCCCTACATCTTCTGATTGTTTAAAAATCTACAAGTGTAAAGTTTGATGTGGAATCTTCTGATTTTTAAATGTTGGAACTAATTCTGATCTTTTTGGTGAAACACTTAAGAGATGGCAAAATGAAACCCAAGCATTACAACTGGCTGGTAGGGCTTCCGTGTCATGTCAGGCTGACATGTCACCTCTCTCTTCCCTGCCCCGCTTCAGGTCAGATGGACAATCGGAGCAAGCTCCGGAACATCGTGGAGCTGCGTCTAGCAGGCCTGGACATCACGGACGCCTCCCTGCGGCTCATCATCCGCCACATGCCCTTGCTGTCCAAGCTCCACCTTAGTTACTGTAACCATGTTACTGACCAGTCCATCAACCTGCTCACTGCTGTAGGCACCACCACCCGAGACTCCTTAACTGAAATCAACCTGTCAGGTCAGTTGGGGGCACCTGGGCTGGGAATTTCACATTTGTGCCCTGGCTGTTATAGGGTTACAGTGTTGGGTGCCAGGACGTACCAGTGATGGAGACGGATACGCAGCCTAGTCTAGAAGGGAAACGGATATTAAACAAAGAAGTTATTACTAGGTTGGTAATGAGTGCTACCAAAAAATAGTGCTGGTAGCAGTGAGCGCATGTAGCAGTGGTTCCGGACCCAAAACACACACCATGGAAGCTTCTGTTGTTCTGTTGGGGCTGTGGATGGGCTGGCTCCGGGCAGCGGGGCCCGGGAGAATGGTGGGAAGCGAGGCCCAGCCAGACCGAGCAGGCATCCCCTGGTGCAGTAGGCTGCTGGTTTCTGCCATGGCTGTTTACGTGTACTTCTGGTGCACTCCTGACCTTGCCAAAGGGCCTGTGTTGGGAGAGAAGAAAAGCCCCCAGCTCGTGTCGTATGTCGCACACGCTGTTTAATTCTCACTTCGTCCACTTGCCGATGGTGCTGGAGTCGGCTCCTAAGGACCCGGGACATGAGGGCCGGTGAGGTGGACAGAGGCAATACTGTTCTCAGCCCAGCTAACCCAGTTTTCACCCGATAGCTCAGGAAGGTCGGATTGGGTCTGTGAGATGAGACCAAAAAAAAAAAAAAAAAACCCAAAAAAACCCTTTTTCTATCCAGAAATTTATCCAGTAATGATTACCTCATTTAAATTCCATTTGACACAGTTCAGTCTCATGTCGTACTCCATCAGGGGTCACGTGCTGATCGTTTGCCTCTCTTTGCATCCCACGTTTGTGCCTGATGAACACCTTCCTGTCACTAGTGCCATGTTCGAGCGGGAGTGGGGGGAGGTTTGGATGGCTGAGATAATTCTGGCCCTCAGGTCCTGGGAAGCCATTCCTCCTCGGGGAGTTTTGGTGGCGGGGTTGTGCCACTCCGTGGAAGCAGAGAACAGTCATGCTGGGGGAGGTGGTTTCACCAGGATCCCCGCTCATGGCGCATCTGGTGGTCTTGATGCTAGAGCATCTTGTTCTAAGCACTTGGTCTTATGTGGGTGCTTTTTTCCTATTCCAATTTAGTTCTTATGTCGAGCAGAGATCCCAGTACGAATCCACATCCCCTGCAGTGGGGTCCGTGGTGCATTTGTTTGTGTAAATCATCTTTTGCGTTGTTTTCCGCCACAATCCATTCAGGTCATCTTTTTTCTTAGTACATAACAGCTCTGCGTTCTTGTTAAGAGCTGTGAAGTCAAATCTCTATGCAGTCTCTTCTAGATTCTTTTCTTTTAGAGGTGATTTTCACATCACTGTAAGTAGTTAATGATAAAGTAAGTGTGCGTCACAGTATGGATGGCATTTGACATGGTTCAACTTCCTTGAACTTGGTTGGAGGATTTGGGCTAATGACAGAGTGAAGCCGCAGTTGTCTGGCTTTTGTTACCCCGGCCGAATTCCCTTGTAGAAATGTTGCCTGGGCAGCCGTTTGCTTTTCCCTCCCCTACCTGCTTCCCGTCCCCTGAGACAACTACCTGCATCTCTCGAGCGCTTTCTTCTAGTGTTTACCTCCATATTTCCAAATAGCAAACTTACGTTGCTATTTCTTGACTTTTTTTTCCATTCAGACATTGTGTGTAACACGAGGCTCCTACTCTTACATCCTCTCACTCCCCCTTTTTTCTCCCTCTTTCCAATTTGTGGTTAAGTCACTATTATTTCCCTTTTTCACAGCCACATAAGTATTGTCCACTGTTGGGCCAATTATGTATTATGAGTATGTTTCCTCTTTTGCACAGTTTTTTCCCCAAGTTAATAATGGCCTCATCTTTGCGTAGTTTCTGCGCAGACTGCAACAGACTCGAGCACTAGTCTTTCCCTGCACAGACGCACGGGGCCCCGACCAGCCTTCATGGACCACCATCCTGGATTTCTCCTCCCATTCTTTCTTCCTTCTGGGCTCCTGCCTCATGTCACCTGGCTGCTTCTTTCTGCCTGCCACGCAGCTGCCGTCCTGGGACTTCCCTTGGTCTCTCTTGTGCAGGGCCCCCATTTTCCTGACCCTGTACCTTCTTGTTTTTTTTTTTGTTTTTTTTTATAGTAGTTTTATTACACCCTCACATTTAATTGATAGCGTAGCTGGATATGTAATCTTCATTTAGGGACCATGTCATTTCAGAAAGTAGGAAGCACTGCTCTTTGCCTTCCTGAGCTGAAGTCCAAAGCCATTTCATTCTCCATCCTTCAGTGAATTTCCATTCATTAGAAGTTCGTAGGACATTTTGTCTCTAGTTTCCTGCGTTTTTGATAATGAGCTTTGCTTCGAGTCTCTTTTCATCCACACTGAACGCTTTCATGAGCCCCTTCAGTCTTTGTATCTGGAAATGTCTTTAGTTTTGGGAAATTTCCTTGAATTATTTAATTTCCTTCCCTTCAATTTTCTTTACTAGTCGTATGTTATCTTTTCTTTTTTATTTTCCTCCTGTTTTCCACCTTTGTGTCTTTTTGCTCTATGTTGAGGGAGTTTTCCTTCATTTTACCACACAATTCATACAGTGAGTTTCTCATTTCTGCTGTCATTAGGTTGAACCATGTGAAGCTGCTGTTTATCAGGCATTGGCAGTTTCTTATGGTTCAACCTGCATTTTCCATTTCACAGCTGTATTTTGTTCTCTGAACATTTGTAGAGTAGCCTGTTCTTGTTCTCTGAGTCTGGATAGTTTACGTCCCGGAGTTACGGATAGTTTTGTTTTCTTCTTGCACAAGCTGGTTCCTTCACGTGGGTGTAGTGTCCGTGCGTGGGTGTCTGCTCAGGGTGACTGGAGGTAGAGCTGGTGGTGCTGGCCTGCCATGCATATCAGTTGTTAAGTGGTCAGCGCATGTCATTTCTTTGGGGGGAAACCCACTTGAGACCTTACAGTCTTTCCTCTGAAGCTGGTCGGGCTTGCCGAAAGGACTTTCCTTGGTGTCCCAGCTGGAGGGGGAGGGAGGCTGGCGGTCTGAGTAGTCAGCAGCCAAGTTTCCTCAGAGCCCCTGATTCTGAGTGGGCGCCCCTGCCTGCCACGGTGCCTGGTGATGTCCAGTCGAGAGACTTCCTCTTACCTGTTGGAGACTAAAACTCCACTTCCAATGCACCTATTGCTTCCGGTACCTGAAACTTCGAGGTGTTTTATAGAGTAAATCTGCTTCTCTGCTTTTCCTTCAGCCAGTTTAGGATTAAGCGTTCTCAGGTCTGATGAATTGATACCTCTTCTCCAGCTTCCAAAATTTAAAGTAAAATTTATTGTGGTAAGATAACACATAGGACCATTTTAACCATTTTTAAGTGTAGTCAGTCAGCATTAAGGATATTCACGTTGCTGTACATCCGCCACCGCCATCACCACCACCATCTTCATTACTTCTTCCTCACCCCGTCAGGAGCTCTGCACCCACTGCGATAGCTCCCCACTCCCCGCCGTCGCCCGCCACCGGCAACCGCATCTTTCTGCTGGTATGAATCCTAGCACCTCATGTAAGTGGAATCACGTGGTAGTTGTCTTTTTTGTGACTAGCTTCTTAGCATAATGTCCTTAAGGTTTATCCACCATGTGGCATGTGTCAGAATTTCCTTCCTTTTCAAACCTGAATAGTGCTCTGTTATATGTGTAGACCGCATTTGGTTTATCCAGTCGTCCGTCAGTGGACACTTGGGTTGCTTCCATCTTGTGGCTGTTGTGAATAATTCTGCCATGAATGCGGGTGCACAGACACCTGCGTGAGTCCCCACTTTCAGTTTTTTCGGGTATACAGGCATATCTTGTTTTATTGTGCTTCAGATACTGCTGTTTTTTACAAATTGAAGGTAAGACCCTCCACCAGCAAAAAGATTACAACTCGCTGAAGGCTCAGGTAATGGTTAGCAATAAAGTAATTTTTAATTAAGGTGCATATATTGTTTTAGACATAATGCCATTGCATACTTAATAGACTACAGTATAGTATAAATGTAATTTCTGTATGCACTGGAAGATCAGAAAAGATGTGTGACTCGCTTTATTGCAGTATTTGCTTTATGGTGGTGATCTGGAACTGAACCCCTAATATCTGAGGTATGCCTGTACACCCAGAAATGGACTAGTTGGATCTTACACTGTTTTTAAGTAGCCGCTCACTATTCTAACAGGTGTAAAGATCTCAATGTAGTTTCAACTTGCATTTCCTTCATGATTAGTGACGTTGAGCATCTTCTCATTTGCTTATTTGCCATTTGTGTATCTTCTTTGAAGAAATGTCTGTTCACATCCATTGCCCATTTTTTAAACTAGGTTGTTTTTGTTGTCGAGTTGTAAGAGTTCTTTATAGATTCTGGATATTAGTCCTTTATCTGATACACGAATTTGCAAATATTTGCTCCATTTTGTGTAGTCTTCTCGCTCTTGTGTCTTTTGTACAGGTTTTTAATCTCGATGTTCAGTCTATTTTCCCTTTTGTTGCCATGTTTAAGAAATCATCGGCAAATCCAAGGTCTTGAAGATTTTCCTGTTTGTGGTGTACAGCTTATGGTTTTAGCTCCTATGTTAAAAGTCTGTGAATCATTTTGAGTGAATTTTCATAAATGGCGTGAAGTAGGGGTTCAACTTCATTCTTTTGCATGTAGATATCCCAGCATCTCAGTTTTCCCAGCATCATTTGTTGATACATCTGTCTTTTCCCCCCACTGAATTGTTTTGGTACCAGTCAAAAATCATTTGACCATTTGAGGGTTTATTTCTCAATTCTATTCCATTGATCTGTATATCTCTCTTGGTCAGTAACACACTGTGGCTTTTGTAGAAAGTTTTGAAATCAGGAAGTAGGAGTCTTCCAGTTTTTTCTTTTCCAAGATTGTTTTGGCAATTCAGGGTCCATTTCTACATTTTAGGATAAATGTTGTATTTCTGCAAAAGCACTGTTGGTATGTCATAGCAATTTCATTGAATCTGTAGATTGCTTTGGGTATATTGACATTTTAACAAAATGAAGTCTTTCAATCCATGAATGTGGGGTTTTTTCCCCATTTATTTATATTTTCTTAAAGTTATTTCAGCAATATTTTTTAGTTTTCAGTGTACAGACCTCTCACCTCATTAAATTTATTCCTAAGTATATTATTTTTGATGCTGTTGTAAATGGACTTGTTTTCGTTTTCTTTCAGATTGGTCACTGCTAGTCCATAGAAATACAACTGATTTTTTGTGAATCTTTTGTATCTTGCTGCAACTTAGCTAAATTCATTTATTAGTTCTAACAGTTTGTGAGCATGTGTGTGTAATCTTTAGCATTTTCATGTCATCTGCAAGCAGAGATTTTAATTCCTAAGTTATCACCTTATAAAATTGAATGCATCGATCTAGAATATATTTTGTAGTGAGGTCGGAGTTCATCTTTATAGGCCACATTGTTTGATACATACTTTTTTCCCTTTTGTTTAGTCATTTGAAATTCCAAACATTGTGACACTTGACCCCTAAACATCTCTAGATACTTCAGCGTGCATTTTCTGAGTATAAGGACATTCTCCTCACATAACTACAATAATAGCACAATCGCACCGAAGTAAAAGATTAAAGAGTAAAAACAACCAAATGTAATCTTAGTCTAGAACAGGGCCCTTAGTCTTTCCCCCCCCAGAGACTGACCTTTCAAAGTGTCCCCAGCATGGTTTTCTGAGGGACTGTCCCACGTTGGAGTTCGTTGCCATCACGGTGTCCTATAGCTTGTACTCAGTCCCCTGGAGCCCGCTCTGCCTCACACGGTGTCCTCTTCCCTGCAGACTGTAATAAGGTTACTGACCAGTGCCTGTCCTTCTTCAAACGCTGTGGAAATATCTGTCATATTGACCTGAGGTACTGCAAGCAAGTCACCAAGGAGGGCTGTGAGCAGTTCATAGCTGAAATGTCTGTGAGTGTCCAGTTTGGGCAAGTGGAAGAAAAACTCCTGCAAAAACTGAGTTAGTCCACGGACTAGGGTGTAAATACAGGGTGGGGCGGGGGAGGGGACACGGCAGGGGAGGGCAAGAGACTTCACAGAAACTAGGGCTTTTATTTTCAATTTGAAACTTGGGACAACAGACCACGGAACGATTCCATTTTAAAGTCTTGCCGAGGGATAAGCCAAGCTACCACTCGTTTTGGGGATGAGTGAGCCGGTCGCTTTCCCTTGGTCTGAATCGTAACTGCACTGCTTTCTGGACCATTTCTAAGGCGGCCTTTATCAAGAAGACATTCCTGCAGAGAGGAGGATGGACTGTGGGCAAATTCTCTCATTGAAGCATGAGCTTAGGAGTTCTTTGGTGGTGTTTGGTTTTGGACGCCTCATTCCTTGCACCTCCAGGGTTTTGGGTGTCAACATAAAGTGGACCACACACCACATCTGCCATCTTGATATATTTTGTTTGTTTGGTTTTGTTACATCTTATTATGCAGAACTATTTTTGTACAAATTGTTTAAAAGTTATTTATGCAAGGTTTGAATGCATACCAGTGTTTTTATTGTTTTATGATTGCCAACTTTCCTGGTTTCCTTAAGGTAGGAGAGAACTTAACCTGTACTTCAGCAACACAAATAATCCACCTACACGTGAGCCCAGATCTGGCAAAGCAGGCTAAGACCTTCCAGTTAAAAGCATGTTGATTGGAAGCTGAGAGCCTGCTTTGTACGTCAAGAAGTTACACAAGCATGTTGTGCATATATGTAAATTATAGTCGAAGTAAAATACTTTGCCAAGTTTCCTCTGTATAGAATTCACCTTTTTCTCAAAATTTTGAAATTCAGACTTCAGCCTTTGCACTCAGGAGGGTTTTGCTCCAGCATGAGCTCTTGTACTCTAGATCTAATTTATACAGAGTCAAGAAGTAGAATAAATGACCCACCGTAGCCTTTCTTTTCTTTTCTCTCCTTTGAAGTGTGAGTTGAGTTCTCTTTTGAGGTTTATAACATGGCTGTTTCCCAGTTGTAAAGTTATGCATTCATAAGTGCCATTGTTGTAAGGTGTTGTTTTCCTAGACCTTCCCTGACACAGTTTACCTTTCTTGAATTTGTATAAACAATTGTACAAAAAAAAGTTTTTGGACTTTGCGGGTTTCTGTTCTAGGAGGGGGCTGGCCATTTGATGGAAAGTCCAGAGGCAGTGGTCTCAACGCTAGTTTACGTTGTTTTGAAGCCAAACAAGCTCTGATTTCTTATTTGTCTGAGAAGTGCTGTGGCTCCTTCATACAGGTTTATGGCTAATAAAGGTAGGGGAAAGAACCTATGCCACACCGTGAGTGGCCATGTCTGGGAATTAGGCACCAAGTGCCTCAAGGGCTTAGCGGTTCGGGGCCTCTGACCGCCCCTGTATAAAACAATGTCCACAGGACGTGGTTCCATAGTGTAGCGGTGAGCACGTCTGCTTTACACGCAGAAGGTCCTGGGTTCGCGCCCCAGTGGAGCCATGGTCCATGGTCTACAGCCATGCCACCCTGGACAAGCCTGATCTCGGAAGCTAATTAGGGTCGGGTCTAGTACTTGGATGGGAGACCACCTAGGAAGACCAGCTGCTGTAGGCATAAATAATAAAGAATTAAAAATTAAAAAAAAAAAAATAATGTCCATGGCCGCATTTCCACCTTCCTTCCAGAGGCAACACTAGGTGGCCACATCCTGCACTTGGTAGCCTTGGGCTGCGGTGGCTGGAGATACTTGGTTATGAGGTGCCTTTCCCAGGTGGCAGACCCAGAAACCAGTGAAAAGGAATTTTAGATCACAGAATTTTTTTAGACAAGGCCCTGCAACCTCATACTAAGTACAGAAAAAACTGCTCTAGGGAATCTGAAAATGGAGAAGGTCCAACTTCATCAGTAATCAGGAGCAACGTGACTTGGATTTCATGGGACAAGCCTTTTCTGCAAATGGCAGTTTTCATATTGCTCCCTGCCCTTTTTGCCATGGCAAAGTGCTTTTAGAGCCCAGCTAGGTCCATGTCTCCTGTATATTTAAATCCAAAGGTCCTTTCTGACTTAAACTAGAGACATCTGAAGCTGTTGCACCCCAGAATTTGATTTAGGAGATGCACTTAACACAGGTAAGATTAGTTTAACACTCTATGGTTTATTTATGGCCATACCTTTGCAAGCCTGGTCATTCATCATAGAGTGTCCCCACATGAGGTCAAGTTTAGGTTTTCTTGACAGCCTACATCTTCTGATCCTCCGAGTAAGAGTTACCTTGATGTCCAGGAGAGGCATCATCTTCTTCCTTGGGAATTGTTTTCAGGGTCATAGTGGTTTCCAGGTGAATAGGCACTCAGAATTAGAGGTCCCTGATGCTCCTATAACATTTGAGGGAACACGCAGGCCTGCCAAGAGAGGAGGTGGAGGGCTGCCAGAACTGGGGAGCCAAAGCTACCATAGGGACATACCACAGAGCCAAAACACAGCATCTCTCCAGGCTTCAGGCCGGTTTCTGTCGTTCAGTGGTCACAGGTGAGCTCCCCCCAAGCGCACTGAAACATCTAGTTAAGATTCTACCCTAGCAGTCTCTGTATAGACCTCTTATTTAAAAAATGCACTTTAGATAAGGCCAGGCTAAGCTAGATGTTTGCAAACACCATATCTGATTATGTCATGAAAGTACCATAAAGCAGAGGGAGTGCTTCCTGTGTGGATCGCAGGTTCCTAACCCAGAAGAGAGGAGTCTCCCTCCCTCCTCTAGGGAAACTGATGTTTACAAAAGAAGACACCGTGGCACCACCAAAGCATCAAATGACATCCATGTCGTGAGGATAGGGACAAGGAGATACCATTGTATTCCATTTTAGACCTTCAGAATTTTATCTCTATGATGTATTACATATTAAGAAAATTAAAGAAGCATGCTAAGTCTGCTGCAAAACAGATTCCAGAGAGAGATGTTTATCCTCTGGCAAACAAGTGTCGTGTAATCCAGTTATTCCAAGTGTCAAGCTCACTAGGCTAAAAACTTAGCTTCTCACTAAACCAAGGTTACTTCAAAGCACCTAACAATCCACCAGTAAGTTTTTGTTCTTTTGCTAAAAATCACCTGAAACCATATATAAATCCAAGAGGAAAACATTAAACAAGCTGTTTTAAGCTGAGACTATGGGCAAATAAATGTTTTCTAATTTAACTTTAGACAAACCAGCACCTGCTGCTCAGCTTCTAAATGTGTTTATTATCACCTGCTGGATTTGAAGACTTCCCTCCACCAAATTAGCAATTCGTAGGGAAGGTTGAATTTCTGGAGTTAACTGTCTCCCAAGAAATACAGACAAGGTAAGTGTTCCTTAAGTTTCAACAAGGGCTGAGCTCTCACTGCTTCTGTAGGGAGATAATGATCTGCTCATAATGGTCAGAGTTGTGGCTGACACCCACCATGGGCTCTGCAGGCAGACGCGAAAAGAGGGTACTTGAACAGATCCAGGAGGCCTCGATTTACATGCTTTGACCCTCAAAACCAGAAAAGGTGGAAAGGCATGTTTTTCTTCACAACTGGCAAATCTGCTCTTTGCACACTGCTCTATGCAGGAGGCTTAGCGCACAGGAGCTATCTGCCTCCCTTGCTATAACTTTCAGGTCTATTGATTGACTTCTGGATCCTGAGCATCTGAAGGCATGTGTTACCCACTGCAGAGTCAAAAGATAAAAACCCACTAGGACTCAGCTGCCAAGTTAGGCATTTCTTTCAAACTCATTCTGTGAAGTCAACATTACCCTGAAACCAAAACCAGACAAAGATATTTCAAAAACAGAAAATTATAGGCCAGTATCTTTGATGAACATAGATGTGATTTTCAAAAAAAAAAAAAAAAAATTAGCAAACCAGAATCAACAATACATAAGGCGGCTTATTATACACCATGACCAAGTGGGATTTATACCAGGGATGCGAGGATGGTCCAGGACCTGTAAATGTAATACATCACATTAACTAAAAGATAAAAACCATGTGACATGTGATCATCTCAATAGATGCAGAAAAAGCACTTGACAAAATTCAACGTCCTTTCATGATTCAAACAAGTATAGAAGGAACATATCTCAACATAAAATGCCATATAGGACAAACACAGCTAACATATTCAATGGTGAAAGCTGACAGCTTTTCCTCTAAGATCAGAAACAAGACAAAGATGCCCACCATCACCACTTCCATTCAGCACAATATTGGACATCCCGGCCATAGCAATCAGAAAAGAAGAAAGCATCTAGTTTGGAAAGGAAGAAGTTAAAACATTTTGTGTAGATGGCATGATGCTATATAGAGAAAACCCTAAAGACTCCACCAAAAAGCTATTAGAATAAATGCAATCAGTAAAGTTGCAGGATACAGAATATATAGAAATGTTCTGTTGCTACACACCAGTAACAAACGATCAGAAATTGAGAAAATCTAATCTGAAACTATACGACAGTGAAGAAACAAGGTACAAATAAATGGAAGGATTAATAAAATAAAATGTCCTTGCTACCTAAAGCAATATTCAGATTCAACGTAATCCCTATCAAAATGCCAATGGCATTCTTAGAATTCTAAAATTTACATGGAATCTCAAGACTCCAAAAAGCCAAAGAAACTTTTAAGAACAAAGTGGGATGTGTGCTCCCTGATATCAAGCTACACTATAAAGCTACAATAATCAAAACAGTAAGCTACTGGAATGAAAATACAGATCAGTGGAATAGAGAGCCCAACATGGGTGGACCTAGAGTACATTAGGCTAAGATAAATCAGAAATACTGTATAATTTCACTTATATGTACAATCTTAAATAAAATGAACAAAATAGAAATGGACACAGAACAAGCTGATGGCTGTTAAAAAGTAAAAAATATATATACACACAACATGAATGTTGTCCAGCAATCAAAAAAAAACTGCAATGCAGTTTTACACCGAAAAAAAGCCATTTCTTAAAAACATACCTGCCCACTACCAGTGAGAAAGGAATCCACAGTCTCAGCTCAACTGCCCCCCCGCCCATTAGACTCAAATATTTCAAGTGACCAATGTCCCAAAAACCCCTTTGCATAAGTTAATGTCTCAGGTTTCTCATCTGATATGTGCTATAAAAACAGAAACACTGGTGAGTCTGTCCCCGGCTCTGCCGGGCTCCTGCCTCCATTCATTTGGTTGTGAGGAGCGGGGCGCAGTGCTGGAACTGACCCGTGGGCCCTTTCCTGTTCTTGATGGTTTTTATTCTTTTGTCTCTTACTCTTCTGTAAAGTACTTAAAAAAACACACGTTGGCATCGGAGCTAAGTTCAAATTTTGACATGGCCGCCTTTTAACAAATTTTAGGTAAGTTCTTTCTCAGAGGTTGGGATCCCCATCTGTGAAGGGAGGCAGTACCTATTTCAGAATGCTGGCGATAACCTTAAAGCTCCTAGCACAACACCTGGTCTCCGTCAGCAGTGACTCCTTAGGGAAACTTACTACGATGCAGCATTTCTGAAGGTGCACCCTCCCTTGGGAAGGAGAGTTCTAGATCTGGTGCAGATGCCCATTCGTGCTGTACCCAAGTGAATCAGAAACTGACCAGGACAATGTAAATAAAAACATTTTGAAAATCTAATTTTATTCCTAAAGTTCAAATTAGCTAGCGGTAGCACGGAAAATACACTTTCACTATACAAAACAGTGTAAACCAATTACACATTAATAAAGAATTTAACATAACACACTTCTCTAATGAAAAGCAGCTAGATGCAGCCCTTGCTATAAAAAGCTGTACCTGAACAAAAATGGACATGTTTAGTCTAAGGCCCTGGCAGTTGACTATAGAATGTCAGTTGCTTCCAATTACTTTTAAATGCAGAAATAGCAACAATGTGGAACTGTACATTCATCGAATAGTAGCATTTAAAATATACATGACTAACAAAAGTGAACATTCGGAGGTGGCACTGCTCACTGTGTACCGTGACGGTCACCATGTGGACAGTGATCTCATCCAGGGAACTGAAGATTCAAACATTTGAGTAATTTAAAACTAGGAGGAAGGAAAAAATAAGAGGATAAATGCCCTCCAAAGAGCGAGGAGCTGATGCCATAAGCAATCTGACTTCAGCAATTACTGATCACAGATGTGATGAAGCCGGGCCGAACCTGGGATGCTGAGCAAGTCCACAGGCTGACAGGCATATGGCATGGACCGATGTTGCTGTAATTTAGGATGAATCTCTGTCCCTAGTTAGTAGTGAAAATAACTTCTAAAAATAGCTTTGAACGGTAAGTGTCCAGGCCCTTCTGTGTACTGAAACATCTGGGCTCAGGCTCGGAGGCGAGTGTCCTATTGGGGACCTGCGTCCTGTTGGGACAGCCTCTGCTTCAGGACTTGAACACATGCACAGCGCGCACCACATACTGCCGGCAGATGGGACACTCGCTCATGCGCTTGCCACACTTGGTGCAGGTGACCATGTGGCCACACTCGAGCAGGACACAGTCGATGACGGCATCCATGCAGATACGGCACAGGCTGTCATCCTCCTCATCCTGCAGCTGCAGCCGCTCACCATCTGAAAGGCAACAGAGAGCTGGGACTGCCGACAAGGACTCCTGACAGGCGGAAAGCCACCTGCTGAGTGACCGTGGCAGGCCCAGAGTGACCCTACCGTAAGAAATAACTTACCCAATTTCTCTGCACTTCCCTCCACTAGAAATGGCAATAATACAGCCTAAAATAATACAAGTAGGGTGTTCTGTGATGGATAAAGGAGACATGCTTAGCTTAGGGTCAGGAATGAGATGCCCAACAAATGTTAGCTATTTGATTCTATATATAATCCAAGGTTTTTGTTAAAAGGACAGACTGTCTCTGTAAATAACAACAAAGAAACCCTAAGTTGTCCTAAACATGGACTATGGAGTCAGAATACCACTGGCCTGTCCAGCCCACTCATGTGGCCTTGAGAAAGCTGCAGTCTCGGGAGCCTCCTCCCAGTAGGAAGAGGAGCTGTTCATCCCCACTGATAGGGAAGTGACGAGGGGCGGTGCATGGAGTAGCCTACACACCCCAACACATCTCCTGGCCTTGGAAGCATCTCGAAAGCTGTCTGTGTTTCTGGCCATCACGGTACTGGTGGAGTCTAACTCAAAAAGGATGGGCCATCCTGGCTCTGGCTCAGATTAGGTTCTAAGAAAATCCAGAATCTGAATAAGAAAGGTTGTGAATGAGTTTAAAAAGTTCTTTTCAGCCTGAGTTTTGGCTACAGAGCTTTGCCTACTGAGGCTTCCCTTTCTATAGGTCACAGAAAGGCTCAATGGGAATCCTGAATATGGTTAGAATATGGCTAAAAACAGGAATTCAAGCTTGAAAAGCTAGTAGTACCCGGATTTAAGAAAAATAAACATTGTCGAGATTACTGTAAACTGGTTCATGGCCCATGCCACTACTAGAGGGTAGGTAGGAAGGATCCATGGGATAAGATGACAGATGAGCTGATGGAGAAGACAGTAGAAGGCTTTTGAGAGTTAAGTCTGGGCTTTGGTTTCCTCTCCTGTATGGAAGGTTCCTTCCAACTCTTACAACTTCTGAACATACAGCAGAGGAGCCAGAGTCTGCCAAAGCTATTGGGTAAGGGTACTGGGGTGAATCTCGTCCTGAATGGCTGAAGCCAGTCAGGCTAAGAAAGATTCCAGCTGTGCTCAAAACAAAATGTGTTCCATGAGCTTGGAGATTGGACCAGTGATAGATTGAGCAGTGAGTTAACTGAGAAAGGCACTTAGGCAGCCATGCATGTCATGGCCGCCTCTACCATAAACTCCCTGAGGGTGGGAGAGGCCGCACTGCCAGCAAGCACTGTGCACAGTTGGCATTTACATTTTCTATGTAAACCGACCTCCCCTCACTACCAGGATGCCATTTCCCAGCCACAGCCCACAACCTCAGGAGGCTCTGAGGATTAAGAGTCCTTTATCTACCACTGTAGCATCATCTCAGGAATAGGTGTGCCAAAATACTTTCTACATATTCTACGCATAAACTCATTGGTCAACAAATGCTGTATTATAAAAACCAGCTTTTAAAGATGATAAAAAGTTAATGATGGTAGGGGAGTGTTTCTGGTTAAGTTCAGATAAGAACACAATATTTGTCAGTCAACATCACAGAATTCTTTTTTCTTGCCTATAAATGCTCTGTGGCTTGGCCCTTGTTAGCCACTGAGGATTCCCGCTCCACGCTTCAATAAATACTTCAGAAGTTCTAAACCTCGGATTTTTTGCAACTTACACAGAAACCTACTAATACTTGATGCTGATAAATACTTAACATCTTGGCCTAGGGAATTATTTTTCCACAGTTAGGATTTAAAAGGTAAACTGAAATAACCAAAATATTGGCCTACCTGAAGGGTTAGTGAGAAAGCAAGCATTTTTGTAGATACAGGAATTTCATTAGACTTCTAATATATTATGGCAAGAAAAACCAGACTGAGCAAATGATTATCTAACTCACTTGGCAATGGTGGTCTCAGAGCCAGCATCACAGAATGAATTTAAAATTTAAAAGATCTGTAAATGTTCATATAACTAAGTCGCACTCAGTTAAATGATACATAATTTTCTCAGAAATTAATCTGACTTAATTGTGACAGAAACAGCCCAGTTTCTAAAGCCTAAGTAAGGATACTATAGGGGGAAAAGGAAAAATTAACTTACATGACTTTTGGTTTTCTTCATTCTCTTTGTACAACCGGTTGACTTTCTCTACCAGCTCCCATTTTTCACAGCAGCCAGAATAGTTGACAAAATTCCGAGCCAGGATTTCCTTCAGCTGGCGCACGCTCATCCCTTCCACGTCCTCAAGGCTGGACAGGTCAGACAGCGAAGCTCTCACTCTTTTCTTAGAGAGGCCAGGCATCTGAAATCAAAAAGCACTTCTATTTCCTCTGTCCCTTTAAATCCAGACCTCCCACAGCAAGGAAAGCGACATGCTTCCCTCACCCCATAGTTATCACTGGCCCTGGACAGTGCTTTCGGACTTGTCAGTCCTTAAAGTATTTTATACGTGTGCTATATTCAAAACAGAGGAACATTCTGTGCTAATCTAGCAAAAGTGCACATAGGTATTTTTCCTCCCTGCCAGGGTGACATGTCAGGAAAACCAAATTTTATAGGATATCTCACCGGTTCCTCCAAGTTTTCTTCATCATCATCATCGTCATCGTCGTCATCGTCGTCATCGTCATCATCATCTTCTGTGTTTGCTGAGGCTATTTCACTCTGTACCTATACACATAATGGAGCTAGTTGAGTCCAGAATCACATTTTCCTATTGACCCATATTTACCACTGGAGAAAACCTTCCCACAGACCCTCCCCAAGAAGGCCCCCACACCGGGTACACTACGCAACTCCTCTGGATCCTGAGTGCTGCCTCGCCTCCCAAAAAATTGGGCCCCACGCGATTCCGTAAACACCCCTTCCACAAAGTTACCGCAAAAGCCAAATTCCTCGGTGTGTATGAATTTATAAAACCTAACCAGGATACATCAACTCCCCTCGGAAGATCCCAACACGGAACGCCAAAGCCGTAAGTGTATGGAATTGTAATGAGTCACTACCAAAGGACCTGCATGTGGATAGTTTTAACTGGAGCCTCTAAGATACAGAAAGAAACTAAAGCTCTAATATCAGCCCAAGTGTCGGGTATTTGAAAGATCTCAATCCTAATTCCAAAGGATACTTTCTGGACTTGGCTAATGGCTGATGCTAGTTCTAGTTTTTAGAAATTCCGCAACAGTCAGAGGTACTCTTTTCTTTAGGAAGAACAGAAATCCCTTTGATTTGGTGTATGTACTTCTTTCATATCTTTCTCCTTTGGCTTTTTTTTTTTTTACCATAGCTCTACAATAGTCTAAGTCAGTTCCCAATTTCAAATATTCCACTCCACTGGTTCACAAGCACCATATGGCAGCATCCGAAGACCCATACCTCATGTGTGATGCCCCAAAACTCAGTCTTGTCTTGTCTTTGCCTAATAATTATGCCAGCTCTCATTTGAGAAATGATAAAACTTTTAGCTTGGCCTTTTCAAATTTGACTATTTAGAAGACAGACATACAAATAGTCCCATGAATGTTTATATGCTACTTTTTAGTCATTTCAATAGTTAGTATTTAAGATAGGGAAACTGAGGTAAACAAGGTCAAGACTGATGAGTTGTTTTGGGGCCCTTCAGATAGCTGACTTTGGGGTCACCTAGCATCTAAGCTCAGAGACTCACATTAAGAGAGCCTATAAGCACAGAGATCAGGAGCATGTGGAACCTCTGCTTCCATGAGGAGCCATCAAGCCCCAAAGGGCCCCCCGCACATGGCTGAGAACAGAAAGGCCAGGCCCTCGGGGTAATGACTCCCTCGTACCTGTGCCAGCGCTCCAGATCTTAAGGTCCAGTCTCCACCCATAAGCTCCCCCTGAAACGAAGACATGGTAGCAGAAGGGGCTGTATAGTTTGAAAAAAATGAATGTGTGTTGAAAAAGCTAGAATTCTGGGACCTTGAAGAATTCAGACTGCTCGTGTCCAGGCCGTCCTCAGAGCCCAGCCCGTGATGGCACAGTACTAGATCTACCAAGTCTTCCTTCTCCCGACAGGTGTCAGTTGGTATGTTTCTAAGAACGAGATACTGCCGCAGATCCTTCACTTTCAGTCGCATTAACTGAGGGCGCTGAAAGGCCGTCTGTTGTAGTAAGTGACAAGTGGAACATCTACGAAGATTTTCTTGTAAGACCGAACAAAGAGAGCAAAAATCCTTCTTGCAGTCACAGCATACATGCTGAAGAAACAGAAAAGAAGCATTTAATAACAGCCAGATACGAGCCATCGTGAAAGCATTCGTTTTCTTTCTTTTTGCCTTGTATTAAAATTCAATTCTAGTTCTTATGAAGTCCTCTGTGGTACTAGACTATTCTCGCAGGCGTTTTTGTGTTCCAAAAGCCATGAAAATTCAGTCACTGCTAAAGCAGTTTGGATACACAGAAGTTCAAATACAGCCCTTTAAGAAAAATATACACTCTCGTGTTAATGAATTAGAACCTTTCCACCCCTTGGTGCAAACATGTAATTAGCAGAAGAGAGCTGACTTGAACCACATGGAGCACAAAGCGCAACCACAAACTCTTCCTGCTCTTTCATATATGAACAATTTCCCCATTTAAAAAGGGGGTGGGGAAGCACAGCAGAAAGAGGCAACTGATCTCTCAAGGTCAATCCAAGCAAATAGAGCACAAAACTGATATCAGTAATCTGCACCCTACACAGCCTTAATCACAAAGCCATTCCACTAGCAAAACTTAAAGAAGACCCTAAGATGTGGTCATTTCTGCTTGGTGCATTGTTCCCACAAGCTAACAACTCGTTCCTTAAGCATTTCAAAGGACTGAATTGACAATCAAAGACTGTGAGATGGCCAGCAATATGATGGTTCTCAGAAAAAAAGACGTTCTGTCCTAGAGAAAATAACTGTTAACCCAAGTGTTTCATGTTGAATTTCTAAACAGTAGTTAACATTTATATTCATTTCTTCAGTCGATTTAATAATATAGGTAGGGACATATTTTTTGAAACTTGAGATCAGTTATAGTAAATCATCTCTGAACAAAACTACAGACTAATATCTCTTGCTTCAGAACACAAGCACCATCAGGAGGAATCAAAGTGTACAAACAGGCCAGAGATCAGGAGAAAGGATGCCTGCGCACCAATATCTAGTCAGAAAACTTGATAGTAATATATAGTCCCTTCAACTGAGTACTCTTCTAAATAGGAAATGGTTAATAAAAGTAACTTTGATATTTTTATTAAAAGAAATGGTTCATAAGATTTCAAAATTATATAAAATTAAGAACTGATATATATATCTTTTGTATGTAACATTTAATCAACTCACCTTCTTTCTAAAGACTGAAAATGAAAGTCCACAGGCTTTGCAAACTATATTAGGCCCTTCTGTAGGTGCTGGTGGGTAAGTGGAAAAACTCGAGTTTGTAAATCTGAATGGACCAGTGCCTCCAGCAAATCCTGACTGCTGGCCCCTGACAGCTCCAGTTCCCATGACTTCATTCAGCAGCCCACAGCATGAAGCCCACATAGAGGTGGCACCCGCCTGGAAAGGGAACACAAGTAGAGACCAGTTGAAAGTTAAGTAGAACCTGGGCTCTCTGGGATCCTCGGGGTGTGCCATTCTGGAGAGATAGGTTTGTCCTAAATAACTCTTGAAGTTTTTCTTTTAAGCATCAAAATTTTAAGCTATTTCGAAAGAGATAACTTTCTGATATTTGAAAAAAATATTTGGCATTGGGAATATTCATGATATATTGTTAAACCGAGGGAAAGACAGAAGATGAACCAAAGTATATTAAAAAACAAAACCAACACATTCAGAGAGACATGTGCACGCACATAGGAAAAAAATGACTGGATAGAAGTATAATATACTGTGCAATACTTGGGGTGTGTTTTCAAAATATTTTTCTTATCTGAAACTCAAATTTAATTGTGCATCCTGTGTTCTACCTGACTACCATACTAGAAAGCGCAGTTCTATAGGCTGAGGCAGATTTCCCCAGCTATCATTTAGTAGAAATAATATAATTTCAAGTTACTTAATTTCATTAAGCTTCTGTTCTCTCATTTGTAGCTGGGCATAATAAACTATGGCACATATAAAATTTTAATTTTAAAAAAATGGCTGGGAAAACATCAAAATGCCAACTTAGGCTCTCTAGGTTTTAATGGATCTTGTATATTTTGAGTTTTTATCTACTTTCCAAATTTTTTTATAAAGTATGTCTTAATTTGACATTAAGGAAAATATTTTTAAAAAGCAGTTTTCCTACCTTTTTAAACTGAAAATACTGAACATAATTTTTGATGACCTAAGAACCATAAAGACTTCCCAAAGTGTATGAGCTATTTGCTACTCCACTAAATGGCCTGAAACAAATATACTGCCTTTCATAGATTTATCTCTCATCTCTTCTCTTTCTATGAACCACCAGTGCTATCACTATACCAACATCTAGCAACTTATCTCCTTTTTTACTGCAGACTCAGAAACCTGATAACCAAGCTTGTTAGAAATATAGATATTTGTTTAGTGAGGACACAAGGCATTTTCCATGCTTAAAGTATAAAAGTTATAGTGTTTGGAACCAATGGGCTTTTACCCCTTGTCCTAATTCTTAAGCATATTCTAGACTCTAGATCATGTGATAGGTAATGAAGTCCAGGCAGGTGAGGTCTTAATAGTTAAAATGGCAGCACATGACAGTGGCACAGTTCATTTAATTCTCTGCCAAACATTCACTGTTTGTCCAACAAGCTCTTAAAAAAATTTTTTTTTTTTTAACAATCTTGAAAGGCTATTTGGAATGCTACGGAAGGATCATGCTATTCTTAATACCCAGAAGTAAAACGCTGTATTAAATTTAGGGAAAGGAGAAGGCAAAGCAATAAGAAACCACAATATAAGGTTCAAATGGTAATAAGTATCAGGGTCACTGACTTAAGTATTATATAACTTCACGCTCTATAATTCTCAAGAAATAGTGATGCCTTTAAAGGTCAGGCTAAATTGTAGTTAATAGTTCATACCTTTAAACAAATATATTATCTCAGACTCTAGTGCCATGGTTTGTTTAAATATAAAAGGATGAAAATCCAGATTTACTAACAGTTCATTTTAAGTGATTGTTCTTTTACCAAAGGATTCATCTACAGTGCTTCAAACAGTGAGCTCTTAAAACTGAATATGTTTTAAAACATTCAATTTGCACATAACGTTTTTTGGGGGGGTTATACCTCAACTGTAGAACGTACCACTGGGATAAACTATTCTTCATTCCAGGAGTTTAAAGAAGTAAAGTTTTGGAGAAGCTTCAGCTTCCTGCTGACCTAGCTACTGAACAATTCAACAGCTGACCTAGCTACTAAACAATTTTATCCCCTTTTTGATTTCCTGGGAGATGATGTCTCCCCAGCTCCAGTGAAAGTTCCTTTCTTTCTTCCACAGCATCTAGTTCTACCATCACAACTGATAAGTATATAACTATGTAAAGGTTTCTTTACCTCTTTAAAGGCAATGTAATATTATTTAAATTTTCTGCGCTACTTTGAAAGTTCGAATTGTCTTACTGAGAAAGAGTAATAAAGGTAAAAAATGATTCTGACCTAGCATGCTAAAATCTCAAATGATATTCCCTTTTAACAGCAGCAGTCAGACATTTTGTTCGATCAGAATCAGCTTCACAATGAGAGTTAATCCACGCTAATGAATATATATGATCATTAAATTCTAGGCTGAAAACATTCACAGCTCATGTAAAGGGAACAGAAGGATTTATTTTGGGAACACAGTGGAATCTCTGTGTAGACATCAATACTGGAGGGTAACAATTTTGTCCCACTCCTCATGTTTCTATAAAGAGGAGGGAATTTCATCTTTATTCCCCAGAAGGGAAAACAGTGAAAAGAACACTCTTATCTTCTTTTGGTCACCTTATCATAAAATAAAAATTAAAAAAGAGCCCAAGCCAACCCCAGACTGTTGTTGCTATAACCTAATATTTGGTACAACTCAACCGAAGACCATAGCAGGAGAAAAGAGTAATCACTGAAATATCTAGGGTTTGCTCTTAGATTTGTGAACTTAAATTTGGACAAAACCTCCCAATAAGAGAATACTCTCAGCATTCTCTTGAAGGGTAAGTCTTTCTACCTGTACTGTTATCCTGACAGTAGCACTGGAAACTCCAGCCTTCTTAAAAGGTCAGAAATTTGAAACAGTGGAAGCCCCAGTCATTAGTTTTATTTTCCATGCAGCATATTTTCAAAACTTAATTTCCATTTCTCCTTTAATCCTTGTGTTTTCTAGCACCCCAGTGCTCAAATGAAGGTGCTTTCTTTTGTGATTTCAACCTCCCCAACTTCTCTGGAGCAGTTATTTTTAGTCCTGTACCACAGTGGTTGCTGTTGCTGCCTCTTGCTAAGGAAATGCCTGGGCCTGTGAAACCACCCTTAAGACAGTGGTTCACCACCACCAGGGGAGCCTTAAAAAATACTGATGCCTGGGTCCCAGCCAGAGATTCTGACTTAACTAGTCTTGGTACAGCCTGGGCATCAGAATTTTTTCAAAATTCTCCATGTGATTTGAATGTACAGCTGGGGTTAAAAGGTTAACAACTGCTCAGTCTAGGGGATTTCTCTTTCCTGCCTACACGGTTTTAGCTGGAGAATCACTTGCAGCAGATTCCTGAACACAGGGGGTCTATAGTTACTTCTGAAGCCTATGTCTCTAGAACTCTAAAACCAACAATCTCAGCCATATGCTCCTCATGACCTGCCTACATTTTTTCCTGCTGAAGTCGTGGGACTTGCCTCTAGTGTTTCTTTCTATGGTTTCCCCTAATCCTTTCAAAAAGGCTCAGCTGAGTGTTAACTTAATCTGATTCTTAAATTAGTTCCTTTCTTTTTACCACATATTGGCCTGAAACTTGCTGGAATTTGGTGCCTGCCTTCATTTACTTGAGCTTTGCTTTTTGGTCCAAACTTTGTATTTCCTAACTTATTCTTCCACAGGTTTTCTTGTGTGAAATCTCCAATACTGAGAGAAAGACAATGATCATTAGGTCTGCCAAAAACAGCCAGTATTCTAACTATTTTTGTCCTCCTTCATCTCTAAGTTGGAAGAATCTACCTAGAAGATGAATCCTCCCAGGCTTGGGCTCCATCTCCCCACCTCCCCACCCGCTTTAGTATGTGTTGTCCATGTAACGATGACTGAAGTATCACCCCCTTTAGTATGTGATGTTCATGTAATGATGATTGAAGTATCCTATACCGACTTTTTCAGATTTGTCCAAATTTTCTTACTACTTGATACAACAGTCCCCATTTTCAAGTAACAAAATCTATAAAAACAATCGGGGAACTATTTGAGAGTATTTTCCAAAAGTTTATTAAATGCGGGCTCTTGACAGGTGGGGGGCATGCCAATTTATTCTCTGAGCTCTTAACTCTCTGACTCTGTTATATTTCCCAGTTATCATATCTGGTCGGGTAATGACCAAAAAGCTTCCCCTTTTTGTACCCTCCCTTTAAACGTTTTAGAGACCTAAGTTCATTGTTCTTTCCATTTGTCTTCCCTACCCTCTAAGATCTTCTGTCAGTTCAATCAGCCTGAATTCCTGTATTTTTATTTTATTCGCTCTCTGCTCAACTTTTGGTACTAAATTGAAGAATATTTTCCAAACTACTCCTAGATTGCCTAGTTTCCTAAGCAAACAAGGCACAGGCCTTTGACTCTTTGAATTTGCAGTAAATTCACTGAGTCGTTGCTCTGCCTTAATTTCAAAGAGGTCTATTTGTTACAGACGGGTGTCACCATGCATCTTTTATTTGCTTATTTAAAAAAGAACACTTACTGCCCTCCACGAATGAAGCCAAAGCCTAGATTGCTGAAAACTGAAGCTATGATCTGGACCTATGTGACTTAACCATTCTAAATCCTACTTGGGACCATGGTTGGGAGGACTTTACAAACAAGCTAAACTACATGAATCCAAGAGGTTAGAAAGAATAATCTGTAAAGATGTCTACATTTCCTACTTTAACCGTGAATGCAGTTCAGAACAGAGAGAATAACCAAAACAGGCAACTATCTACCTACGCCTGGCACAAAACTCCCAGCGGAAGGAATTTAGCTATATTTACAGTTTATTTTCTAGCCATCAGTGGCTACTGAAAATAAACGACTTTGATAACTGAATCCCTTTCCGACACTGCCTCTTAGGCCAAAATTGGTCCTGAATAGATTAGCTCTGGGACCATGGCCTGCCTAAGTTTTATGTTAAGAACCAGGTACCATATTAAAAAACTTACATGGCCCATAGTAAGAAATTAAATTTTAAAGCCTCCTGTCTAGACTGCCACAGACACTTAGATTTCCTCATCTTATTTTGATATCCAGTGCCAGTTACTGTGGTTTTTTTCAAAGCCAGTGCACTAAGATTTTTGAGAACCAATTACACTACCTTTTTTTCACTCCCAATTTGGAACTAGTCAAAAAAATAAGACAGAAATAGGTCTAGATAATACAACATCCAGTCACCACCACAGCTGACCAACAGCAGCCTAACATATAGTTGACCAGCCTGCCATCCCCCTACAAGATAATCTGAGAAGGTCCCAGAAAGTACTGAGCCCAAGCATATTTAGCTTCTTTGCTAAAACTCACCAACATAAAAGTTCCTCTTTTCTCTCTGCTAGCAGAAAAGCTGAAAGTTTTGTTTCCTATTTGTAGTTCCTCTATTGTTTTCCTAGAGAATGAATTAGAAAATCCCTCCCCTCAGTAGGAGTATAAAGGAGGGGGAGTGTTATCCACAAACCTAAACAATTTGTATGAGCTGGACTGACAGTTTCCAGTGCTGTGACACTTACTTTCACAATAAACTACCAATTTTATAAGCACCCAGGTTCCTGAGTCAGATTCACATAACACAAGCCCATTCTGAATCACAGTTTCAGTCAACAAAGCAAGAGGAAATGTGTATGTTTCTTTGCAATAGCAGCAGCCCATTCTTTCTGGCGGAGTGCCAGGTTTCAAATGGCCTCAAAGTTCAGCTGTCTTTGATTGTGTGTATGTGTATGATCTAATGTGCTTTTAGAATCCCTGTAAGGGGAGAGGGGATACTTCCAAAATGCTCAATTTAAAGAATTAACAAAAAGTTTACTACAAATTTTGAATCCTATTCTAAACTACATCAGGATGTGATCCCTTTTAAAGATTCTACCAAATGTAACAGAAACCAGGCAAATTAGAATGAAGATAAAAGTTATGGTGGCTTCTATGAAGATTAAATGCCAGCCAGAGAGAGAAAGTTGATGGGTTTGAAAACAGTAGAAAACTAAATGATCATAGTCTATATCATTTGCTTTAGATTAAACTAGATAAGCAGCAGTAATCATAATGCCACCTCCTAAGAGTTGCTTGTCACAACCCTAAATTAAATATGGTAATATTTTACACAGTAATTTTAAGGATAAACCTACAAGTTTCAAATTCAAGAACATTTTTCTTGGATGTTGTAAGAAGCTACAAGGACCTGGCAGGGATTTAGTGCTAAAAGCATCCTCAGAGAATTCAACCACTAAAGGCTTTGTTTTAAACTCCAAACAACTTTTAGTTTGCTAAAACTCAATGTCCCTGGTGCTAAACAATAGGAAAAGATGTTTCAAATCTTAAAACCAGTAATATAAAACAATAAGTTTTACAGTTTAAATTTCGCTTAGGTTAAATTTTCCTTCAGAAGTTAAAACAGAAGAAACGGTTGAAATAATAAGCAAAAATCTTTACCCTTTTTAGAGCTACTGTGGAAACAGTATGCTCCTTAAAATGTTAAAGGATTTACTGAAACTGCTGCTTCAACTGAAATACAATATACAAAGAACTCTGCTATATTAATGACCAAATATCAAACCATATACCACAAAGGAGGAAATTCTACCTACATCCTAAATTATTTTTTTAATACCATTTAGACATTAAGCAGGTTGCAAAAACAGATGCTGATCTTAAAAATGTAATATTTTTAGGCAAGACATCTGGTCAAATTGATAAGAGTTTTACAATAACATGTTCTGGAGATCATACCTTCCTCATGTTTGGATTTTGTTTTCTTTTTCTAAAACAGTATACTTGATCCTTAGCACCAATCCCCCACCTTTCAGAGAAAAAAAAGAAAAGGAAATTACAGTCAAAGATTACTCTCTCCTTGATATTTCATTTTGAGCATAGGAGAATGAACACGATTAGTACAATTAAAAAAGGGTGAGAGCAATATAAATATGGAAAAACAAGTGGATTAAATCAAATGAACATAAAACATCAATTTTGATTTTTTAAAAAAAAATCTGTTATAGGGAGTTAATTAGATGCTACTCTAAGATTAAACAATTACTTGATTCTTGAGACCTATAACATCTCAAAACATCAGTTTCTAAACAAACGAGTTAAAGTAAGAAAGGAGATACCCATTCCACACATATACCAAAATCAGCTGCTCTTGGATTTGAGTGAAGATGTATTTATCTGACTGGTTAGCTTTCAAAGTAATTTTAATTTCACTGAAAGAAGTACTTGCTCAGATGAACATTCACATTTTAAAATTCCATTAAATCAGGAATCACTTACCCTACCCAGACACCTACAGATGAGCATACCCTACAATTAAACAATTTCAGTATAAAACATCAAGTTGAATAAAGATCCCAAACCCTAAATTTTGTTAATTGTTTTCATAAAAACAAATGAAAAACAGAATCTTCATGATTGTCATCTCACTCAGACTGATGTCTATTTAGGTCTGCATTTTGCTTCATAAAATACACATCTTTTCTATATGTTTTAACTGCCATCAAACTTTGTTTCTGAAATTCCAACTCTTCCACCTAAATTCAAAAACACTTGTTTTTAAAGAACTTGATTAACAAAATTCAACACTGGATCTGTTCCTAATTCTCTCTTTCTACATCTAGTTCCTTGATGGCCCATAAATTTAATACTAATAGAGATACTGACATTCTTTGAGGCATTATATGTAAAGATCTCGACTTTGTTTTTTGGTCTTAACACAGAAAGGTAATGGTTCAGAAAAAAAAAAAGCTAGTTTTAGACATTTTAATAGGTATTCTAAGTCGAAATATTTTATAACTAAACTGGGAAGTTTAAAATAAGTTCCTCCGATAGCCTCATACTTTAATGCACAGTCCAAAAGGTACTGATTCCAAAAAGCTTCCTTGTTTCCTGCAGCCAGAAATATTCTTTCTTGCTCCTAAGGGTTTCATCACATTTTTTTTTCATAATGTGGTAACTTGAGAATGTCTCTTCTCTTTTGACTGGCAAACTCCTAAAGGCTGGGATTGTATTCTTAATTACTCCTACTCACACTATCTCACTCTGAGCTAACACACAAGAAAAGTTCAACAGAATATTTGTTAAATTTCTCTAGCTACTTGACACTCCTTTATTCGTCTTCCACAATAAATCTTTGGGACTTCGTGAAGGTCGAATTTTAAGGAAGCAGCTCATTCTGCTGTTTTTCTTACCCACATCAAGCGCACCTCTTCATTGAGATTAATGAAATCATCTGTCTGAAATAACATCACCTTATGACTCATCCCACTTGGTTTGAGTTCGGCAAATGAATCGATACCTGAATTGCCTGTTGTACAAAGTTCCTGAGAATTCTCAGCTCCCCAAAGTAGGCCAGAATCTCCCCCCTTCTCTTAAACTTCTCTCTCAGTGATGCTCCCACGCTCTCACTCCCACCCACCTTGGAACACTCAGCTGCTGTCAAATTACTTGCTGCGTACCTAGTGGTGATGGAGACACGCAGTTTGCTAGCGCTCTAGGTCACGGCCCCCATGTTAAGCCCACGAAGGAATCCTTCGGGATGAAATCCCTGCCCTGAGGCATTTCTAACCTGTTAGCCCGGCCCCAGCCTCACGCCTCCTCGCACCACTCCAACTCCCGTCGTCCCGCACTTTGCATCCTGCGACAGTCCTGTGGTGTCCCCGACATTTGGGTTAGTTCAAGGACTCAGGGCGGGAGAATGCACGCTACGGGCAAAGGCGCGGAGGGCTGAGGCGAGCACTCGTGGGTCTGCCTCAGGCCCCCGAGGACGCGGACAGGGCCCGGCGCAGGAAGGGGGCCCCCGGGCGTGAGCGCTGGGGCCGCCCGGCCTCTTCCCCCCTCCTCGGGCTCGCGGACGGGAAATGCTGTGGGAACTAGGTAAGTCCAGGTGCCCAGGATCTCCGCCCTGGGCCGGCCAGGGACCTAGACGCCGGCCGGGGGCGCCTCTCGGCAGAGCTCTCCGGAAAAGTGCCGGCGGGGAAACCGCTGAGGCGAAAAGAAGGCAATTCGAGCGCCCCGACCGGATAGGAGAGGAAGGACTGCCCTGCTCCACCGGTCGCTCACCTTCATGGCCGGGACCGCCAGGTCTCGGTCGGCTCTGCCCGGGAACTCAACACCATAGCAGCCCCTCGCGCAGACGCCCTCCTTCTTTCTGGGCGGCGATCCCTGGGCCCCCGGAGAAATCTTAGCGTCCGGACGTAAGGGGCGTGACCACGCCCGCCGCGCGCCTCTGGGAAGAGCGCCGAGCGGCAGCCGAGCCGGCCAACCCAGAGCCGCCATTCTGGGGGGAAGGTCACCAGAGCCAATAGAACGGTGGGAATAGGGCGGGGCCTCCGGCGCGGCCGGTGGGCGGAGGAAGACTCCATCCGGCCGCGAGCCGAGGCGGGCGGATCTGGGCGTGGCGGGAGGCTTTCTCCTGGCCGTTTTCTTCGTTGGGTCACTGAAATAGGAGTCAGCGCTCCCTGAGGAAACTGTGTGGCAGAGATTCGGCTTTAGATCAAATTCGCCCGGCGGTGAGGGCGGGAAGGGGCGTGGTAAATTTGAAAACGCCGGTTGGTTTGAAGGCTTTTGTTATAATCGTCTGTGCAGGGCCCCAAATTTCCTCCCGAGACTTTTAAGCCTCTCACACGCGGTAATGACCTCAGGTCTCCTCACCCGAGGGTCCCGTGAGCAGCCGCAGCTGCGCACGCACAGACGAGGTTTTAAAAACGAGGTTTTATTGAAACACTTCGACTAACGGTTCTCAGATCACAGCTGCTCTTTTAGAGAGCTATTCAAAACACCCAAACTCTAGCACAACGAGAGAATCGGGGTGAGCCCTTGGAGCTGACTTTATTTGAACAGAAGTGAGGCTGAAAATAAAGTATCGAGTTTTTCAGCCTGATTGGATGGATGACAGTTGGTTTTCCTGCACTTCTTCCTTTCTCTCCCCTCTGGTGCAACCAGTATTTAAATAAAGAGACATAGAGATACCAAGTCACTTCTCGAGGACCTAAGTTGTATTCCTTTTTAATAGATTTGCTTACATGTACTGTCAGATTAAAACACAAAGCCTACCACTTCCTTAGACTGAAATAATACTTCCTTTTGAGCTTATTTTTCTTGCTTCAAGCACCGCTCAGATAATGTAATTTAACTTCTTGTCTAGTGTAGCCCTGGATTTTCTTCTTTGTAAAATGCAAAGAAAGCCTTTCCTTCACTATGTTGTAGTAGCAGCTGAGCTTCACTGGAAAAGAAAGTATTCTAATCTAGGCACAAAGAAACGCAGTAAAAATGTGCTAGTGATACAAAGCCTTTTCTCTCTCTGATTAGAAAGGAAGCTGGCAGTTCTACCTCAAAAGTTAATGAATAAGCCCAGGAAAAGAAGATCAACATCATTAGCCATCAGGGAAATGCAGATCAAAACCACAATGAGATACCACTTCATACCCATTAGGATTGCTAAATTAAAAAAAGACAGACGAGTATTGAGGATGTGGAGAAACTGGAACCTTAGTACATTGCTGGTGGGACTGTAAAATGGGGCAGCTGCTTTGGAAAACAGTCTGGCAGCTCCTCAAAATGTTAAACATAGAGTTACCATGTGACCCAGCGATTACACTTATAGTTATAAACCCAAGAAAAAGGAAAACACATGTCCATACACACACAAAAAAAGCCCTAAATGTGCAAGTTCGTAGCAGGATATTCATAATATCTAAAAAGTGGAAACAACTTGAATGTCCATTATTTGAGGAATGGATAAATAACCATATTGGCCAAAATAGGAATGAAGTACTGGCACATGCTACAGAAAGGATGAACCTTGAAAACGATACCAAGTGAAAAAAGCCCGTCATAAAAGACCACATACTGTATGATTCTATACATATGAAATGTCCAAAATAGGTAAATCCACAGAGACAGAAAGTAGAGCAGCTGTTGCCTAGAGTTGAGAGGGTTAGGGGGAAATAAAGTGACTCCTAATGGGCACAAGAGTTTCTTTTTGGGGTGATGAAAATGTTCTAAAATTGACTGTGGTGATGGTTGCACAACTGTAAATATAATAAAAACTACTGAATTCTACAATTTGAGTGAATTGTATGATATGGGAATTATATCTCATAAAGTTGTTATAGTAATGATAATAGATGCTGAGAAACAACTCACACAAAACAGAGTTAATGCAGCTGAAGGGTGGCCAGAGAAAAACAATTAGAACAATAAAACAATCAAGGGTAAGGAGAAATTTAAGTATTGGAGACCATTTAAAAACTGTTCTTGAGGAAGACTTGTCTTATTTTGTGCCCAGCAAACAAATATTTGGGTGAATTCTTCTGGAAGACTGGGAAGGAATATGATATTGAAGAAAAAAAAAAAAAAGAGTAAATAGAATACAGATGAGTTCAGTCTCTAAATACTTGAAACTGGGACCTCCTGAAGCTTGAGAGGCATTTTGTGCTTAAACATACTTTTTCAATAATAGAGATGCATTATATTATCAACTTTTTTCTTTGTTTCAAATATTATATAATAACATCTTTTTTCAGTACTAATTATGTACTAATTGCGCCAATTGTGGTTCAGGAAAATTTGGTCTGTTTGTTCATGTAGTCAACAGCGGAATACTTTGTATTTCAGCGTCAAAAAGTTTTACCATGACACATAGGGTAATTTATTGCAGCTCAACTACTTGCTTAGGCTATAATGGGGCTGTTCTCTGAGTTTGTTTTTTTAATCTCTCAAAAAAATTCTTTCATTGAATTCACGACGTGCTATAAGTCAATGAAATAATGTCAAAACCTCTCTCAAATGCAAGAAGCAGCAAAAGTTTCATCTAAAATTTTTTTAAGTTGCTGAATAATCTGTTTCTTTCAACATCATGTGTACTCATAAGACAAGAGGGTAGAAAGCTGGCTATTTTTATTCTAACAATGGACTCTCTCAATAATACATCATGGAAAACCACATGAACCTTTTGCAAAGTTGGTTAACAACTTCCTATACTAAGCCATTTCTTGGAAAATTTCAAACACATATGAAGCAAATAAAATGGAGTAATGGACTCCCCTGTATCGATGACCAGTTTTAACGGTTCTCTGTATTGTCATTCTAGTCTCATCTCCAGCACTTGCATCTCTCCACCCACTCCCACCCACCCCCCATCTGAGTTAAGATGCATCATTAGATTAGTACATGACTGGTTGCCTAGCTATGAGCCAAATGAAAGTATCTGAGAACGGGATCTGGTTTGCTATGTTGTGTTTATTCTTGGTCATCTTCACAAATATAACTATTTTACCCAGAGTAATCCATCTTTTCTGTGGCCATTGCTTAAATTTTGTAACTTAAAAGACCAAAAAGGATCACCCTCATTTAACGTGAGTTTGCAAATGCCAAGGTTGTAGACAGGTCATAAAATCTCATTGGTAGAATGAAAAAGCATGTCTTCATGAGAATGCATAAGCCAGGTCTTATCTGAATTCCAGCTGTCTGATTTCCGTAACAGTAAAAAAAGGTTTCGACAATACTTACTGTGCTCTAGAGAGCCCTTGGTTCCACAGAATCAGTTTGTTTTGGACTCAGAATCTTTTTAGAATTCTCCTGGTAAATTACTTTGCTGACTTGAATATATAACCCTCTTCTGCCTTAAGTGTCTCCATCTGTAAAATGGATATAATGATTATTAACTGGAAGCTTTGGCTTACACTTTGCTAAATAGTTGAAGAATCCTGATGCTGAAAGTGAAAAAGAAACAGAACTTTAAACTGGTTTCCAGAGAGTAAAGCAAATAATGTAGGGCCATTTTATATTTCTCTTAAATAAGATGGAGCACTTTACCGGCTGCCCCCTTCCCCCACCATGATCTTCCTTACTTAGGCAGAAAGGGGACGGGATTTTCTTTCAAGCCTTGGGAAACTGAGCCACAGAAGTGAGCTCTCTTGCCTGAGGCTTATGAAGCAGTGATGAAAGTCAGAATAGCTGCCAAGGCTCCTATCCCAAGCCCAATATATGCTCACCTATATTACTATTCTTCTAATAAAGAGACAGACCTTGCAAAACAAGTTAATTCTTGTACATTACACCTGCATTCACCTATAACTTCTTTATGGGTACTATAACATTATATAGATGGGGCAACAATTCACCTACCACCGAAAGATGGAGTCAGTACAATTTCCCACTGGTACTGATATTTCATATCATTTGATATATATTAAGCATCCGCTATGCACCAGGCACTGGAAAGAGGGGCATAGCCCTTCTCTTCATGGAGCTTAAATGGCCATGATAAAAGAAAAATGTCAGAAGTGGTGTACTGGTTTCCTGCAGCTGCCATATCAAAAAACCACAAACTTGGTGTCTTAAAACAGCAGAATGGACTTCTCAAGGGTTAACGTTGTGAACTTTAATAACAATAGTACCTGAGACAATGTTTATAGATTTTCTCAGAATAGTATTTCCTGATCTGACCATCGACTCTGTACTCTTGCTAAACTCACACACACTTATAGAACCTTACTTCAAGTTTATAATTTTAAGGAACTCCAAATCGAAGGTTTCTGCTTTCCTAGATTTTTTTAAAAATGTTATTATTAAGTGCTTTTGTAGATGTTTGTTAAACCTCATACAGCAGTTATTAGCATATGGGATCAAGTGAAATAAAACTAAATGCTATTGTACCAAGTCAATAATAAACAGAGCAGAAAATAGAAGTGCTCTGTCTCCCCAGGGCTTTGTCCAGGTTCTACATCTGTGCTGGCAACAAGAAACTTGTCTATCTTAAAATTCAAGGATTAAAAAAAAAAAAAGAAAGAAAGAAAGAAAGAAATCAAGGATTAAGCATCCCCATCCCCAATCGCAATTGTTAAAGTCAAAATAGAGCATTGTAATTCTCCATTTATTCAAAGGCCCTTCGAATTCTACTAACTTTGAATTTCATACTGTAGTGAATCAAATTTTAAAACATATTTATTTCAAGTCAAGTTGCCAAGTATATATAATAATATCACATCAGCTACAGAAATGTGAAAATATGACATTTCAAACTGGAGTGTTTTCTAACAACACTGAGCAACTCTCCAATTCTCACTGGATCCCGACTGGGTGTCGACAAATTTAACTTAGTTCTGACACTATCTATCTGGAAATAGCATCAGATCCCACAGGTTAAGGACACAGTCCCACAAGACTGACCCCGTTTCAGATGCCAGTTGCAAGTCCAGGTTGTCATTTGCATTTCTGACCAAGTGGCTATAACTAAGGTTCCCATGATCCCCTCGGCTGGTCTAATAATTTGGCAGAATGGCTCAAAGGCTCAGGGAAACATTTATTTACATTTATCAGTGTATTATAAAGGATAAAGGATACAGGTGAACATCTGACGAAGAGGGTGAGGCCTAGAAGGGTCCCGAGCGTAGGAGCGTCTGTCCCGGTGGAACTGAGGTGTGCCACCCTCCCAGCATGTGTTCATCAAACCCAGAATCCCATCAAATCGTATTCAAGAAATTTTATAGAACTTAATCTCCAGCCTCACCCACCTTCCCAGAGGTTGGTGGAGGGGCTAAAAATTCCAACCCTCTAATCACTTTGGTCTTTCTGGTGACCAGCTCCATCTTAAGTCGTTCTATGTTACCTCATTACTGTAAACTCAGGTGTGCCTAAAAGGGGCTCCTTGTGAACAACAAAATACACCCCCATCACTCAGGAAATTCCAAAGGTTTTAAGGGCTCTGTGCCAGGAACCTGGAGACAAAGACCAAATATATTTCTCATTATATCACACACACATTCACTGATAGACATCACTGATAGGCCTCAGTTATCACACTCAGCATTTGCTTCTGGCCTAACAATGTATGAAAAGTAAATCACGACAACTTTCCCCATCCCCTTGAGAAGTGCTGGCAGGATCAAGAAGGCAATAAATGGCACTAAGCCTCCTCCCAAAGGTCATAATAAACACAATTATTAACTCTCTAATTGTGTGCGGTGCTATGCCATGCTAAATGATTCACAGAGAGAATTAGCTAAACTTTGCCTCTTCTAACAGTTTACAGTCCAAGGCAGACTGGCTGACGCTCATTCACATTTACAGACCAGCTGGACACTGGAATACAAACATTAAGTCAACTCATAAATGAACAAGGCAAATGTTCAGAGATGGAAATATTCCGATGGTTGAGATAAGAGGAGTTGTCCTAAAATATTCCAGATTCTGGCTATGCAAGATAAAAAGCTTAGTATTTTTCTCTCTTCATCACCACATTCATTTACAATCATATAAGAATATATAGGTGCCTCAAAATTGTTCCTTAAAATGTCAATCTTTTGTCCATCCTCATTCTAAAACTCTAACACCTTCTAAGGTCATGATGCTTGTAGTAATTGTGTATAGATCACAATTTTCAAATGATATTCCCAGACACACATCCGACTATCTTTGCTAAAATAAAATAGCCTTTTCTTTTGAGCACTGGAAGATTTTTTTGTTTCAACTGACTCAATTCTATTTGATTCTTATCTTTTCTAATTCAAGGCCACTTTTCATTTAGAATAGCCTCTTTTGTTTGAATGGTTAATTATTTCATCATTTGATGCTTGAAAAAATACTTTCCTGGGAAGTAAGACAAATCCCACTTCACAGGGAGGAAGGATGGATTTAAGAGAGGAATGTTATATTATTTGAGATTTGGCATCTTGTTCAATGAGCCATGACTGAAGAAATATGGGCATGACCAACGTTTGAAACAGTTGTGCTTGATTTTAAATTACTTATGATCTAGTGTATTGTCTGGCTATATGAAGATACAGAAAGAAAGCAGCCATCTGCAAGCCAGGAAGAGAGCTGTCACTAGAAACCTTGATCTTGCACCTTGATCTTAGACTTGCCGGTGTCCAGAACTGTAAGAAAATAAATTTCTGTTGTTTAAGCCACCAAGTCTACGGTCTTTTGTTATGGCAGCTAGAGCTGACTAATACAACATGTAAGGAAAAGATTGATATTCTTCTCAAATCTTCTCACCCAGAAGACAAATGCTGTTAACACCATTTCCTTCCAGATTTTCTTTTTCTTTCTCATCCAACATCTCTGTAGTCTTGTATACTTGTCCTCTCATGCTTCCCCCTTCTTCCCAAATTAGTTTTACTGGACATAAAATGTTTTCCCTGATCAAATTCATCTAAATCTGTCTACACTTGAGGCTTTTTTTGTCTGGATTCTGTCAGCATGAGGTTGGAAGAGATGTTAGAAATCATCTTGTTCAATTCCTACGAGAGCATAAACCCACACTAGTATTTTTTGATATAAAATAAAATTGCAACAATTTGCATCGATTGAGAAAATGCCTCTCAGAATTAGTGAGAAGTCTGAATTATGATAATTTTGAAAGACACATGATTTTAGCACATTCGAGTAAGTGCAATAACTCTGAATAGGCCAAACAAAATTTAGGGAAATTGAAATTCTTGGAAATTTGATTTTATGACTAGATAAATATAATTTCCCCTGCATTCAATAACAAGTTTATGTCTATATAGTGCTTTATCATTTTCAAAACACTTTGCCTTTATTATTTATTTTGATCCTCAGCCTCAGAAGTAGGAGAGACTGCTATTACAGTTTCCATTTTAGAGGTAACAGGAAAACTAGCGGCTGACTTGGAATAGGTAAAAAAAAATCACCGGCCTTACCAGTTTTTATAATGCAATGATAGTAACTGCTAACATTTGTTATAGTTTACCAAGTCCCAGGCACTAGTCTAAGGACTTATCATCTATCTTCTTATTTAATGCTTATAATAACCCCTGAGGTTTGTACCATTTTTATTTCCATTTTATAAACAAGAAAATTGAGGCATAGAGGATTAAGTAACTTGCCCAAAGTCCCATGATGGTCAGTGGTAGGGCTGGGTTCAAATCCAGGCAGTCTGATTCTAGGGCCCATGCCTCTAAACCATGATCTTAACAGCAGTAAGCTCACTATGGATATTTCTGAAGGGCAGAGGCGTTATGTTTCAAATCGGTTAGGAGGTACGTACTGTGGACTGGTATACATGGTTCATTTACTTAGAATTGTTTGCCATGCAATGAGTGAAGACTCCTCAGAGCTGATTGTCCAAATAAAAGCAGGATTCATGGACTCTTGGTTAATGACATGTAACTGTACTCCATTTTTCGTACAGAGGGTTCTGCATTAGATCATTTGCACTCGTGTGACAATACTGTTTCCCCAAGCAGATCGCTGGTATTGAGGTGTAGATCTTGATCTCTGGTTTCTTGCTACCCAATAAAATGCTGTGTTTGAAACTGGTTTTTGTCCCATTGGCTGAGGTAAGGAAATGTAAGGATTAGGAAATAAGGCCTCTGGGCCCTATTCTGCCACCAAAGAGCTGAATGACCTCGAGGCCTCAGTTTCCTCAACCTATAGACCTCAAATTAATTTTGAGATCACCAGCAAGTAGCTTTCACTAGAAGATGCAGATATCCTTATTTTTTTTGTGGGAATATTCACGTAACATAAAATTCACCATGTTAACCATTTCAAATTATACAGTTCAGTGGCATTTAGTACATTCACAATTTTGGGCAACCATCGCCATTATCTAGTTCCAGAACACTTTCATCTGGATGGGAAATAACCAGAGGAGCTAAAATCCATAGAGGTAGAAAGCGACATTGCTGTGCCATATGGTAACTCTATGTTTAGCTTTTTAAGCGACTGCCAGACGTTTCCATTCTCGCCAGTAAAGCATGAGAGTTTCAATTTCTACACGACCTTGCCAACTTCGTTATTGTCCATCTTTTTGATTACAGCTGTCCTAGTGGTGTGAAGTCAAGTCTCGTTGTGGTTGTCTCCACTTATGGCTTGTCTGTGTCTGAACTAGACTGTGACTTTGGTGACAGCCTGAACTGAATGTATGTCAATCACCGCAGTTTTACCAGTGTCTAGCTAAAGTACCCAGCACATACGAGATGATGACGAAAGATCTGGTGAATAAAGAATTAACAGCCACAGTTATTTTTGTGTCACCCTCCTAGACGTTTCCTCTGTCATACGTAAGTGCTGCAGAGGCTGCTCAGAAACATCTCTAAACATAAAGCAGTTAAGAAAAGAAATGAGTTTCGGTGTGAAAGTCTCCACATCCAGTTTTTATTCCATAAATTCTCATACAGTGATATTAACATTTTTCCGATCGAAGATTTATCAATAATGCTCTTGTCATGAGATACTGATTAGGTTGAACGACAGTTTGCTTGCATGCCTGTTCCAGGGACTGCACCTCTGGAGGTGCAGATGGGGTAGGCAGCCAGGCCACAAACAGATCACGAATGTCTCAGCCTGTCTTTAACATCCTCTCTGAACAAATTAATCTCGTCTTTTCTCTCGGATAATGGCTTTCTTTTTGGAAACCTTTCTCTCTTCTTAAAAATGTCTATTCTTTTACTCATTAATTGACACGAATTAAGATCTTGAAGTTTCCTCTCTTTCTTTCTCTCCTACAAATACAATGAATAAAACACCTATTTGAAGAACTTCGAGTGAACAGGATTTGGGAGATGTGCTCTGGCAATGTAACTGCTTTTGTGGTTCAAGGCCATTAAGAGCCTGAAAATATAGAATGAAAGAAGCATGCCATTTTTCAGATTGAATAAATAATGCTCGGAAGTTCCAGATGCTTATGGGAAAGATGACCTCCGATGCTTTGGCTGGGAAGCATGAAACCACTTTGAATTTCCAACAGATCTGGCTTGACAAGGACTGGTTAATCAAGCCCTTAAGCTTTAGATCAAGCGAAGCTTTAGACCAAGTCTATCTTACATCCTGAACTCGAGTAGAAATAGCTATGTTTTAGAAGACTAAATAAGAAATACTGTGGATATGTTCTGATTGATCTCTGAGGCTCCAAAGTTAA
>NW_011888804.1:1575682-1578339 GCF_000151845.1 Pteropus vampyrus
AAGAAATGAAAACGGTGAGCATAAAATGCACTCATATACTTGGGAAAATTACGTAATGCTTATTATTTTTTGCTTACCAGCACTAAAGATAATGGAAAGTAGGTTCAAGCAAATGATTGTTGACAACAGAAATATAAACTCAGCCCCAATTAATTAGTTTATTGATCCTTCCAGCTGCAGATAGCGAGATCTACTTTGGAAAAAATAGGAGGTCCAGAGACAACACGGAGAGCTTCTTTCCCTTGGGAGCAAGGTCAATTCAGTTCGTGAGCTTTGAGAAGCTGGACTGTTACCTTGGGTCTGGAAATACTTAGTGATGCTTGTCAGAGTAGAGATCAAGTTTCCCCAGCAGCTCAGTTAATTACCCAGAACTTTCTGTATTGATTGAGCTCTGAGACTCTGCATGACTCTCTCAAAGTCGGGGCTCATTTTATTCAATAGGAGGTATTTTCTCCCCTCTCAGCTGGATTTTCTGGGATTATCAAAAGAGAGCGTTTATACATGCACACAGGAGACCTGGCTTACACATTATATATTTCTCTCATTCAGAGCCATCAGAGCAATTATCTATTTCCTCGAACATGATGTCTTAGGATTGCACAGCAATCAAAGTTAGGATTTGTCATTTTCAGAAGCTGTGGATCTGATCAGCAGGTAAAGCATGCATTCTGTAACCCTGTTGGCTTTCCCATCTGTCCTGGGAGCTGCAGATGATGTGTCAGCACTGAGCTGCTGGTGAGCTACTGTCTAATGAGCAATGGGGAAAAATGGTTCTACTGGGCACAATTCTGCTTAGGGTGTAGTGTTCAGAGATACATAAAATCATGGCTACAGTCATCCATTCCTTGGAATAACTTAAACATCTTTGATAATTATTCAGTTCTTTCATAATCATGACACTGCTAATCACAATTCCTGATTAAATAGCAAGCTGGTCTCCTGATCTTCATTAAAATGTAGAGGCCACCTTCATTCATTGCTGGTGGAAATGTGAAATGGTGGAAAAGAGCCTGGCGGTTCCTCAAAAAGTGAAACAGAGTTACCACCTGACCCAGAAATTCTACTCAGAGGTACATATATACCCAAGAGACCCGAAAACATATGTCTACACAAAATATGTGTGTGAATGTTCACAGCAGCATGATTCATAATCGCCAAAAGGTGGAAACAACCCAAAAGTCCACTGACAGACGAACAGGTGACCAAAACATAGTCTACCCATACGATGGAATATATTCAGCTATGAGAAAAAATGAAGCACTGACATGCTATAATGTGGACACATCTGGGAAACATCATGCGAATAAAAAAAGTGAACACTAAAGGCCACATGCTGTATGATTCCACTTACATAAAGTGTCCAGAATATGAAAATCTATAGAGACAGAAAGAATATTAGTAGTTGCCGGGGTCTGGGGGCAGGGGCAATGGGGAGTCACTGCTAATGGGTATGCGGTTTTTTGGGGGAGTCATTAAAACGTTCTGGAATTAGATAGTGGTGATGCTCGAAGGCTTCCTTTCCCAGCATCTGAGTCAACCAGCTGGGCTGAACTAATAATTGACTCTGGAGGGTGACTGGAGGGTGGGAGAAAGGGAAAGAGCCATGGTATTTCTTGCCCTCTCTCTCTACCTCAGGCAACATTTTCCTGCAGTGGCTGCATTTGCCCACAGCTCCAGCTCCCACCCAGAGGCCCCTGGGCTCTGGTAACCACCTCTTTTCCTGGTCCCTTCTGTCCTGGGAATGGTAACATCTTCTTGTTATTGCTAATTTCTATCTCCTGGTTGGCGTCTCAGATTTTTTATCGCCTGTAGAGCCAACTGTCTGTACAAGGTCCCCTCTGTTTGAAACATTTAGAGTGGCTTCTCTTTTCTACTAAGGGCTCTACCAACTTATATTCCTTCCAGGAGTATGTGAAACTGCCAGTTTCTCCAAACCTCACTAATACCGTGTAGTACCATCATATGATGAATGGAGAGTTATCGCTAACGCATATGTTTTCTTTTTGGGGTGATGAAAAAGTTCCGGCACTAGATAGTAATGAATGTCGCACATCGTTGTAAATGTACTTAACGCCACTGAACTGTACACTTCAAGTGGTTAAAATGGTCAATTTTTATGTTTTGTGTTACTTACCACCATTAAAAATTGTTTGAATGAAAATAAAGAGTAACAACTCATTGGAGTTGTTACTGCAGAGGACTTAACACGTCATCCAACCCCAAACTTTCTTTGTTAATGCGACTGACTCAAGTTCCAGGGACGACGAAGTGGCTCACAGAGTGAACCACAGAGCTAGTTAGTTACAAGGACAAGACTAGAACCTGGGGGTTCTGACTCTCAACTTTCTTCTTGTTTCATCAATCATGACTATATGTGAATCATCTTTTCTGATGGGCAGGAGAGTACTTGGTGACTGGGGAGAAAGCGGTCAGTCGCTGAATAAAACATAAGATGAGATAAAGGCTCATATAAGAACAATCAAGGAGCCTGAAGATCTTTCTGGGGATTAAACTGTTCTGGCAGGATGAACTGCTTTCAGTGCTTTCAATTATATATTAATAAAGATGACTTTGGTTACAAGAGCCAAAACCTTGATCAGGCTAAAGCAAAAAGCAAAAAACAAAACAAAACCTGAAACTAAACCAATAAGTATTTG
>NW_011888804.1:1578389-1580326 GCF_000151845.1 Pteropus vampyrus
CTACTAAGGGCTCTACCAACTTATATTCCTTCCAGGAGTATGTGAAACTGCCAGTTTCTCCAAACCTCACTAATACCGTGTAGTACCATCATATGATGAATGGAGAGTTATCGCTAACGCATATGTTTTCCTTTTGGGGTGATGAAAAAGTTCCGGCACTAGATAGTAATGAATGTCGCACATCGTTGTAAATGTACTTAACGCCACTGAACTGTACACTTCAAGTGGTTAAAATGGTCAATTTTTATGTTTTGTGTTACTTACCACCATTAAAAATTGTTTGAATGAAAATAAAGAGTAACAACTCATTGGAGTTGTTACTGCAGAGGACTTAACACGTCATCCAACCCCAAACTTTCTTTGTTAATGCGACTGACTCAAGTTCCAGGGACGACGAAGTGGCTCACAGAGTGAACCACAGAGCTAGTTAGTTACAAGGACAAGACTAGAACCTGGGGGTTCTGACTCTCAACTTTCTTCTTGTTTCATCAATCATGACTATATGTGAATCATCTTTTCTGATGGGCAGGAGAGTACTTGGTGACTGGGGAGAAAGCGGTCAGTCGCTGAATAAAACATAAGATGAGATAAAGGCTCATATAAGAACAATCAAGGAGCCTGAAGATCTTTCTGGGGATTAAACTGTTCTGGCAGGATGAACTGCTTTCAGTGCTTTCAATTATATATTAATAAAGATGACTTTGGTTACAAGAGCCAAAACCTTGATCAGGCTAAAGCAAAAAGCAAAAAACAAAACAAAACCTGAAACTAAACCAATAAGTATTTGCTAATTGCTGTGGTTGCGGAATTATGTGCTAGGCAAGCCAATAGAGCCGAAGAAAAAGCTACAAAAACTACGGTCTCAAGATAGAAACAGAACTCAATGGACCAGAGCTGTCTATTTCTCTCTCTTTCCAACCTCAGTTCTGCTGGATTCTGTTTTTCTTTGCAAATTGGCCTTGTTCTCTCTTCCTACAGGTAGTCTTTCTCTGACAGTAGGGAATAGGCATCGACAGCCTTGCCTAAAAATCTTTAGAGAAAGATGGCTCTTCTTTCTCTAAAGTGTATATAGCAATCCCAGAGAAGGATCTGATTGGCTCTCCTAGGGCCATATGCCCATCCCTATATTCAGAGGAGCATGTTCTGTAACTTTGCTCAAATTAAAGACGACACATTTGTGGGGAGGACAAAATAAATAAACCAAAGTCCAGTAAACGTTATAAATCCCTGCTCTTTTATTGGGTTGGAGGGCTGATTTGAAATGTAAAAGGTGAAGGAGATCAGCATTAAGTTTTCACCGTTAAAAGTAGGAGAGACCAACCATATGTTTATAACAGCAGGTCCTTCTTAGTCTCTTGGAGATAGGCTGATTCTTCGAAGGGATTTTTGACTTGTGTTTTATGCTACCTTTTTTTCTCTATGAGGTCAAATAAGTAGTTTGTATATTAACTGCTGTTAATATATTAACTCTAGGACTTGGCACAATATCTGGCATAGGTACTCGAAAATATTTGTGGAGTGAATTTTAAGGATTTGAAACACAGCTGACAAAGAAATCTTGGCAATAATTGAGTACATACCAGATGCCAGGAACTTGGGTCAGAAATTAAGGCTGCAAAATGCCAAAGGTTAAAGACAAGGAAAGAATCCTAGAAGCAGTAAGAGAAAGGCAGCTAGTTACTTACAAGGGAGCTCCCATAACACTGTCAGCTGATTTCTTGACAGCAGCTTCGCAGGCCAGAAGGGACTGGCATGAAATATTCAAAGTGATGAAAAGCAAGGACCTACAACCAAGACTACTCTACCCAGCAAAGCTATCATTTAGAATCAAAGGACACATAAAGAGCTTCCCAGACAAGAAAAAGCTAAAGGAGTTTACCAACACCAAACCATTACAAGAAATATTAAAGGGACCTCATTAAGAAGAAGAAAAAAAT
>NW_011888804.1:1581551-1624740 GCF_000151845.1 Pteropus vampyrus
ATGAAATATTCAAAGTGATGAAAAGCAAGGACCTACAACCAAGACTACTCTACCCAGCAAAGCTATCATTTAGAATCAAAGGACACATAAAGAGCTTCCCAGACAAGAAAAAGCTAAAGGAGTTTACCAACACCAAACCATTACAAGAAATATTAAAGGGACCTCATTAAGAAGAAGAAAAAAATCAAAAATATGAATAATAAAATGGCAATAACTATGTACCCATCAATAATCACTTTAAATGTAAATGGATTAAATTCTCCAATCAAAAGACATAGGGTAGCTGAATGGATAAGAAAACAAGACCCATACATATGCTGTCTACAAGAGATACACTTCGAATCAAAAGACACACAGACTGAAAGTAAAGGTATGGAAAAAGATATTTCATGCAAACAGAAATGAAAAAAAAAAAGCTGGGGTAGCCATACTTATATCAGACAAAACAGACTTTAAAACAAAGGCTATCCTAAGAGACAAAGAAGGACATTACATGATAAAGGGATCAATTCAACAAGAGGACATAACCCTAGTAAACACTTATGTACCCAACACAGGAGCATCTAAATATGTAAATACTGACCAACATAAAGGAAGAGATCGACTGTCATACAGACATAGTAGGGGACTTTAACATCCCATCAACGCCAATGGACAGATCTTCCAGACAGAAAATCAACAAGGAAACAGCAGCCTTAAATGACACACTAGACCACATGGACTTAATTGATATTTTTTGAGCATTTCACCCCAAAGCAGCAGGAAAAAAAAAAAGAAAGAAAGAAATTAATGCTGCAAAGGCTAAAAAAAAACAAAACCTGGTTCCTGCCCTTAAGGCACTCACAGTCCATCTGAGGAGGTAGCTACTTCTCTAAGTCACTGATATAAAATCATACACGTAATAAACGAGGTTTGAACAAAGTGCTATGGAAACAGTCACATAATCTCTAAGCAGTAACACCCTAAGAATTCAAATGACTTCAGGATTTTGATAATATTTAGTCATGTTCTTAAAATCAGATATATACAAATGGAAGGGGCTAACACAGGACTTTCTAACTCAAATGCTGGGTGAGTGGGTAAAGCAAAATAAATGGGTGACACGCGCTGCCTTTTAAGAGTGATGAATGGCCACAACTGCAGTGATCTGGGGATGTCATGCCCTGAATAAAACTGGCTCTTGCTACTTATAGCCAGTCAATTATTACTATGAAGGAATAAACCATGTTGCCAAATTTTCTAATTTTTTAAGTGAAGCTGGAAATATAGATTTGGGGGGGGGAGGAGCTGAAATTTCTCAATTGTTAAATGTTGGCAAACACTATGCAAAGTAAATATAACACATCAAATGGACCATATTTGGTTCAGAGGTCATCAGTTTGCAACTTCTGGTCTAGAAGTTCACTCCATTTTATTTCCAGCACCTAGAACAGGGCATTGAACACAGTAGGAGCTCGTCATATATTTATTCAATAAATGAATGAATGACTTGAAATCCTTACCAATTGAGAGTAAAATTGTTATTTAGGATTTTATAAAAAATACTTTTCTCTTTATAGTCAGTAAAGTGTTTCTATTCAGGATTTCAAAGTTGACTAGAAGTTTATTCCACAAATACCCTTTGCCAAACCTTTTTTGTGCAATACCCACTATGCAAAAAGATCGTCAAAGAGCTGTGAAATTTTAAGTATGGTTTTTCATTAAAAAGGGGGGAAGTACAAGTATAAAGTGAGGCAAAGGAAGAAGTATTAAATTTCCTGCAAAAAGCCAGTTTCCCCTTTTACAAATAAAAGACAGTTACATAAGAATTGTATGTGCTAAAATATACCAAGTTGTATGTCTAAAATATATGTAATTGTATGTTTAAAATGTACAGAGTTCTCAAGATATGAAGGTTAGGCCTTTTATTCCAAGCTATCAATGCCTTCTTTTCTGGCACAGTTACGTAGTCTATATGTATCTGCCTCCTTGTTTGTTTTTGTGAACTAAAAAACCACATAGTCATTCATTATTCATTGAACAGTGATTGAAACAACAAAAAGGCTCTAGGCACAGTGTATGCGTGTGTGTAGATGGTTTCTTTCATACAGTGTAGTACGGAAAGCAAATCATTATTAATATAATTCAGGCTACAGAGAAGTGTCTTGAGAGAGGTACAAATGAATGAGAGTTGTTAAAAATCTTTTTGAAATATCGTCTGGCGACTGATTATGGATGGCTATGAATGCCAGACTACGGACTTTGTAGTTTATTAGAAAGGCAACAGAGACTCACCACACTGAGGTATCTTCTATTTCACGTAAGGATACAAAGGCATTTGCAACCTGACCTGGCTGTCTCCAAATGGCATTTGTGAAATCTGAGGGAAAAAAATGTTTATTCACGTCTTAAAAGAGGTAAATGAAAATCCAAACTCTGAGTTTAAATATTAACATAATGAAAGCAAATACAAAATTAAAGGTGCAAATTTAATTTCGCTGCTTTTAAACACAATCTTTTTTAAAATTCAATTTTAATTGTTTTCAAATTAAATGAACAAACAGCAGCCCCCAAGTCGTTCAGCCCCGGCCCCCAACCGTGGACTCACTTTCATTCCATGCTAGTTAAAGTCGCTCGGGAACGTCTCTCCTTTCGTAAGTGTTTTTGTAGGGACTCAGTTTTTAGGTGCAGCGCCTTTGTCGCCCCGCCTCCAACACGCAGCACTCCTGGATATTCTGATTGGCTGTAGCCCTCCCATGTGCTTTGCTCTGCTTCTCTGATTGGCCGACGGCATACCGCGAGCGCGAAGTCCGTTTCCTGGGATACGGTGTCGGCGGGCCGGACGTAGAGCAAGTCGTGATGTTCCCTGCGCCGGAACTTGAGCGTTAGTGGCCTCCGGGACCCTGGGTTTAGTCTCGGGGCGCCATGGCCAGCGTCCACGAGAGCCTCTACTTCAACCCCATGATGACCAATGGGGTGGTGCACGCCAACGTGTTCGGCATCAAGGACTGGGTGACGCCGTATAAGATCGCGGTGCTGGTGCTGCTGAACGAGATGGGCCGCACGGGCGAGGCTGCGGTCAGCCTCATGGAGCGGCGGAGGCTCAACCAGCTGCTCCTGCCACTGCTGCAGGTGAGGGGCCCTCGCCGGCTCCCGCTCTTTCAGCAAACCTTTACTGAGCACCTACTTTGTGCCGGACATCTACGTGGGCTTGGGGCTATAGGAGTTCATTAGATTACCTTTTCAGTCCTGGAGGGCTGCACATAAATGTAGTTAATACAGCCAGCTAACACGTAATGAGTGCTTACGATGAACCAGGCGCTTTATATACTTTTTTTTTGCAGGCTCTTATCTGGCTCTCATTTGTGAGCTGAGTGACTGATGGAAGACTTACTTTCTCAGACCCTCCGTCTTCTGTAAAATAGGGCTACACATTGGAGACGGATGAATCATACAGGCTCCGTATCCTAGAGGACCTTAATAAGTAGTAATAATGGCATAAAACTAACAGCGAACATCGATTGAACACTTACTGTGTGCTAAGCATTTTACATGTTTTCTTCCATTTTGCAGACTCAGGTTGTAGCTCTACCACTTACTAGCAATGCTACTCAGGCAAGTTCCCTAGCCTATTTGGGTCTCTGGTTTCTATAAAATGGGAACATTAATAAAAAAATGTGTCGTGGGGTGGCTGTATTAAATTAGAAGATTCATGGGAAGCTCTTTACAGTGTGTGGCACATAGTAAATGCTCAGTGTTAACTGTTTTCATTTTATTTTCTAGGTGGTGTACCTTTCCTTGTATCAGTTGTTTTTCCATTTATTGTGTGATTATATGACTGACATCTCTCCCTCACTAGGCTATAACCCCTGAGGGCAGAGTTTTATCCAGTTTTTGTTCATTCTTGTTTCCGGGGAGCCCAGTATAGTCTTTAAATAAATATGTGGAACTAGCGAAATGGGGCATACCTTTTTGTGGTGAATGGGGAAGACTTCTTAGAGTAAGCCCAGTGTTAAGCTGGAGCTTGAAGAATGAGCAACTGTCTTTAAAGGAACAGTGGTGGCAGAAACAACGATCTGAGGTCCTGGGCCCTCAAATTATAGTATCTGAAGAGATAAATCTAATAAAATTAGAATCCATGAGTTGCATTCTTGCAAGTCAATATTGTTCATAAAGGGCTTTTTAAATTCATCACCTGTGTTTGTTTGGGAGAGTAGGGGTACTGAGGACACAGAAGTTAAGTGTCTTCCCAGTTAGTTAAATAAAAGGAGTGGGTTCTCTATAATTTGTAGCTCCCAGTACTTTCTTCATTATTATTATTATAATTGCATTTTCCTCATTAGTCAAATAAAAGTCATAATACGAAAAAATTTGGTAAATAGAAGAAAGAAAGCAGTAATTCTGGTGTCTTAACACACACCTTTCTGCCTTTGCTCATGCTGTTTTTTTCTGTCTTGAATTCTCTTTTCTGGTTCTTTACCTGGCTAACTACTATATAGTTTTAATCAAAGTGTATGTAGAATTCGTCTAGTAAGGTCCCAATCAGATCCCAACCACTTTACTTATTAGTTGGCTTCAAAAATTAGAAACTTCAGATGATACTAAAATTGATGAGTGAAAGCTTATGGTTCTTCATGCCCTCCAATCTTTTCCCTTTTGAGATTATCACTGTTAACATTCATTCACTTAACTATTGAGTAACAGTTAAGAATGGATCTTTCTGGACCTTTGGCTATATGTATGTGTATATAAATAGGTAGATGCATCTGATTATAAGTATCCTTTTAACTTTGCTTAAATTTTTTTTTTTTTTTTTACACAATTGCTACTTCTGTCCTGCAGCTTGTTTCTTTCATTTAACAAGTCTTGGAGATCTTTCCATGTCAGCACATGTGACTAGATCTGTTTCATTCTTTTTAATGGCTGCATTGTATTCCACAGAAAAGAATCATAATTTTAATATTAAAATTTATAATTTATTATAAATTAATTATTGATGGACATAGGTTCTTTTCAGTTTTTGTTTATTTCAATCAATGCATACTGAACATACCTTCCGTAGGAGTGTAATTGCTGGTTATCTACATCGAAATATGGCATATATACTGTCAACTTATTCTCCAAAAAAAAATTGTTTTTAGTTTAAATCTCAATTAGATTGTAGTCTTCTTGATAACTGAGGTTGCATACTCTCTCTCTAACGGTACCTTAGTTGAACTTGGGTACACAGTATGTCTGCCTACCTTACAAGGTTTGGGGAAAAGTTAAATGAGATTACATTAATGAAAATGAGAAACCTGTGTTTGTGTAGTTTTTCCAGTTTGCAGAGCACTTTACAGTATCTTCATCTTTGCCACAACCGAGGACGATGATTATCATCTCCATTTTACTGACATAGGGCTCGGGGAGGCTACAACTTCCCTGCGATTACAAAACTAAGGAGGAGGGAATGGTAGATCTTTGGACTACAGATCCTATGCTTTTTCCCCCCATTTTAAGCCATTCCACTGACTAAACAAGAATGCTATGTGAATGTCTGGTATTACTTTAGCATTTTAGATGGATAGGTTTTTTCCCCCTTCCTGATTTGAGATTTAATGTTTGAGTCATTGTTAAAGCAGACGTTGATAAGTGAATTCATGTTTGCAGCTGTTTATCATTCTACAGCTCTTTAAAATTTACCCATAACCTCCCTTTCTTCTTTACCCAGGGCCCAGATATTACACTGTCAAAACTATACAAGTTAATCGAAGAATCTTGTCCTCAGCTAGCAAATTCAGTACAGATCAGGTAAAGTTCATTTTTTTTGTTGTTGTTAATTTTATTATTATTTATGCCTACAGCACCTGGTCTTCCTAGGTGGTCTCCCATCCAAGTACTACTAACCAGGCCTGACCCTGCTTAACTTCCAAGATCAGACATTGAGCTTGTTCAGGGTGGCATGGCCATGGACCATGGACCGTGGCTCCACTGGGGCGTGTACCTGGGACCTTCTGTGTGTAAAGCAGACGTGCTAACTGCTACACTATGGAACCACGTCAGTTCATTTTCTGTATATATGAAAAGATGTCAAAATAGATGAAAGTTAGAAAAGGGCACATAATTAAAACATAGCTTTATTCTAGATTGTTTTCCTAAGTACTTTAATTTTTCTTTTTTTTTTGGAAAAATAGTTAATATTAAACATACTGCTTTAAAATGTATTTTTCTGTCTGGATCTATCTCTTTTTAGCTGTTGCAGAGAATTCTGTTTTTACTGCGATGTGTTACTTTGACAAATTTTATGATCAAGAAAACATCAGCGATGATACTTTTCAGAATATGGGAGTGACATTATAGATTATCAAGTTTGTTTTATGTGCCACCATCTCATATGAATCTCTGCATTGCTTTTAAAATATCTTTGTTTTGATAATTGTGGAATGTGAAATCTGGGAAGATGTTCAAAGGGCCATGCTAAAATACGTACTTCAATTTTCTCATTCAGAATCAAACTGATGGCCGAAGGCGAATTGAAGGATATGGAACAATTTTTTGATGACCTTTCAGATTCTTTTTCTGGAACTGAACCAGAGGTTCACAAAACAAGTGTAGTAGGTATGAAGCTCTTCCAAGGAGAGCAGAGAATATTTTCATTGAAATGAGCAGCTTTCTAAATCACATCTGTCATTACTCTTATATCTGAACAAACACAGTGGGGGTGTTAGACATGTTTTAGTTTGTATATATTGCCTTGCCATTTTGATCTATGTTTAAATAATTGTCTAATGGAAAAACATCTCCTGTTTTGTCTATAATAGTCAAGGAATAAGCCTGGTCCAGGGGGCTTTTTGGAGTTTCTCAGCTCTTTCTTACAGTCCTCTGGATCACTTCTCTGCATTGTACAATTTTAAGTCAGGGTCACCAGCTAAACTTTTAGAAAGAGAGATAGGTCAGAATGTGTTATTGATATAGTTTATAAGGTGAGGGGTTACATGAAATATCTTGATGCCTTTCTATTAGCTTTATATTTCTGCTTCATCCATCTGGCTTTTTTGTCTGCTAGCCTTTGTAATTCGACACGTTATTTATTAATCTCTTATGTACCAGAATATGGACTTACAAAATAGACATGGATCTTCTTTTTATGGAGATTACATTCTGATAGGATGGTAAAAGATAATTTCAGATAGTTATTACACCCATGAAAAAAATATGTTGGGTGGATAAAGATGGTGGAGTGTGGGTGGGAGGACTGAGTCCTGAATAAGAAGAAACCAGATTTGTAAAGGATGGGAGAAGAACATTCTAGGCAGAGGGAATAGCAACTGCAAATGTCTCTTTTTGATTCTTTTGAAGGAAGAATTGCAACAGTCATCAAATTTGTGTAGCCTGATTTCATTTAATGCCTTCGCCTTGTCTGTGTCTTATTTTGTAGGTTTATTTCTGCGTCACATGATCTTGGCCTACAGTAAGCTTTCTTTCAGTCAGGTGTTTAAACTATACACTGCCCTTCAACAGTACTTCCAAAATGGTGAGAAAAAGCCAGTGGAGGACGCTGATATGGAACTGACCGGCAGAGAAGAGGGCGAAAGAAAAATGGAAAAAGAAGAACTTGATGTATCTATAAGGTAACCTGGGTTTTTCTGACAGGGATCCCCTCTTGCGAAATAGCACAATTACGGATGCGGTAAATCCCCATTCGTTCAGAGTTCTTGTGCCGGCTGGCCGGCATCTTCCTGCCCCTGCAGATCCAGGAAGATGACTCAGATGGGGCTACATCATTGGGCTCCTGGCCCCCTGACTTCTGAGTGGGATGCACTGGTGGGAAATCCAGGGGTCCAGGGAGGACTGTGTCAGGGCACTGATTCACTGGTGGGCCGGCTTTAAGGCCACAGCTTCTATCAGGTGGCCCTCTCTGTAATCCTCTGGGGTCCAGTAACTAGGAAGATGTCCCGGGCCCGGTGTGTAAGGTGCCTCACTCTTACCAGCCTCAGGCACTGTATTGTCCCTTATGGTTTCTCTGTCCCCTGCCCCTATTTCTGTAAGTGGTCCTTTAGTAAACTCTTTTCAGGTTACCCCATTTAAACGTGCCATTTGCTTTCTGCTGGGACCCTGACTGGTAGTGTTCAGGACTTCTGAGTAAATTAAATTAACAATTGATTAATTCAGTGCCCTGGGGATGTGGTGCTGCTGCCCACCTGGTCGTTCAGGCGCGAACCCCAGGAGTGGCCTTGCTCCCGCCTCCCCTCTGCCCTGACGGTAGCCAGTCCTCCAGCCGGTCCAGGCAGTCCTTCCTCCAGAGCGCGTCCGGGATTAGTTCACTTCTCCCCATGGCCCCTGCCACCCCCTGACTCTTTCCTGGATGACCTCTAGTGTCTTAACTGGTCTCCTTGCCTCCACTCCTGTCTCCCGACAATCTGTAGTGAGCCCCGTGGGAACCTCTGCAGATATAAATCACACCATGGCACTCTTCTGCCCCAAACCCTCACTGACCTTGCAATTCAGACAGAAATCCAGGCCGACCACGGCCTGGTGCCTGCATGGTCTGCACAGCCCTGTCACCCTCCCCGCCTTTTCTCCTTACTCTCCCTTCGCTCTCAGCAGCCTCACTACTCGGCTTGCTTTCAGTTCTTGAGTCTCCCAAGCTGATTTCTGCCTCAGGCAGCCTGCCATGCGCTTCCCTGGCTTCTCACCTGGCTTGTTCCCTTTCGCCGTTCAGATCTCACGCCCATGTCCTCGCACAGGCCTTCCCTAACCACATATCTGAAGGAACCTCCATCCTAAATATTTTCAGCTTCTTTATTTTCTTCATGGCTTTCATCAATAAGTAACTTTTTACGTTTGCTTGCTTGTTTGTATCTGTGTCCTCTGCCTTTGCACTCCGTCAGAGCTAAGACCCTTTCTGTCTTGTTTCACATTTTCCCCAGCGCTTGGTACAGTGTCTGACTCATAGAACGTGCCTGTAAATATGTGTCAGAGGAAGAAATGCAGGAGATCAAAATTTATGGTCTATCAGCCCACACTGGTAACTGACCCCATGACACACTTTTCATTGATTTCCTTCCTTTCGCTGTCTCACTTCACTCCCCAGTTGTTGCCTGGGATCACCTCCCAAATAAACTACTTGTACTTGGAGTGAAAAACGTGTGTGTGTGTGTGTGTGTGTGTGTGTGTTTCCCCATATCTAAAGGAGCCGACAGTATGGTGAGGAAGGTTGTCACATGAACAGTTGCAATCCGGTGTGCTCAGGGCTCTGATTTAAGTCAGCCCGACCCGCCCTTAGCAGGCTGGCCAAGCCCCTCGGAAGGTGGGGAGCCACTGTGTGTAGAGAATGCGTTCCTAGGAGTGGTGTTTGTACTGCTACGTGATTTGTTCAGCGCATACTCAGAACAAGATTATAGTACCACTAACTACTTCCAGAAGCTCACTCGCTTCGAGTTGCTTCCAAATGCTTCTTGTCTCTTGGAAAGGCAGTGCAGTGCGGGTTAAAGGGTCTGGCTCTGGAGTCAGACCCCTGGATTTGAATTCTGGCTTCTTCCCTTATTCCTTGTGAGACCTTGGGCCAGTCACTCACCCTCTCTGTGCTTCGGTTTCCCCATGCAGTAAACATTCAACAAACATTCACGATTGTTCTCTAATTTCTCCTTCAGTTAAGTCCCCTAAGGAAGGCTTCCAGGCAGCAGTCCTTGTTCTAGCTACTTTATGTGCTTAAAATAGCAGAATGTCACTTATTCCGAAAAGTTAAATTCACGTTTTTATTATTATGGTTTGGCTTTCTCCTAAATTAATCTGATTTAATTAGGTCTAACTGCATCTTTTTGTTTCTATCCTATTCTAAGAATTCATTTATGTGTAATCCATTTGTGTGTTAAGGTATATGGTTTCAGAAAATAGTGCACACGTAGTAGACTGTATTTCATCACCGGAATGAAAGAAATATATTATTTAAATGTTATTTCAATTAAATAGTATAATTCTTTGTCCAGAAAGAAATTATTTTACTTGTTATGGGATATTTTTTATTTTACAAGATGTATTTACATATATTTTTTCATTCTTTTAAAAAGGAAAATTTCATGTTTTTCTTTTTGTGATCTTTTCTGATGTTTTATTGCATTTTGAGAAGCTGCTCACTTTCGCCCTTTCAATTTTTTTCCTAGAATTTTTATTAAAATATTAAAGGCGAAAATAATATTACATAGCTTGCAAATCTCCCATCTTACAATGAAATTATTCCTATTTGAAAATGGGAATCCAACTATTAATTTGGAAGAGAGGGAATAAATATTCAGTCAACAAATGCTTAGCAGGTGTGTTTAAAAATCCAATTACGTAAGAAAGTGCAAACTGAAACTCAGCTTCAGTTTTGTTTGCTCCTTGCTGCTAAGGGGCAGCTGTGCGTCCTGTGGTGACACGTCAGGCTCATAGGGTTACACCACGTGTGGGTGCTGTGGAGGCTGCTAGTCTGCAAGCTGCTGGAACTACATCTCTGTGCTTCTAAAAGGACCCAACAAAAGTAGAAATTCTCTGATATTTCTTCACTTGCCAGTGATTTAATATAAATCTCCCCAAAACATTAAATATATCCGATAGATATATTTGTCTTATTGAGTGTTTCCTGTGTGCCAGGCACGATGTTAGGTGCTACGCTGTCAGAGAAGAGGGCAGAGTCTCTTTCCTCGTCGGGTTATGTGGGGTTATCTCTCAGATAATAGAGAGGTAACTAAATAAGTAGTGTGATTTCAGGGAGTCAGTGCAATAAAGAGAAAATGAGACACAAGGATAGAGAGCAACTGGGGTGCTGCTAGGGACGGCCTCTCTAAGACTGGGAGCTGGGTGATGAAGGCAGCTGCCCTGAGAAGAGTTGCCAGAGTGAGCACACGGCAGACACAGCTCCCGAGACAGGACAGGCTGACGTACTGGAGAGACGGAGGGAGGACAGTGTGGCCTGAGTGCATGAGGCCGGGGAGGAGGGGCTGGGTCACCCACTCCGGTCGCACACCTCGGCAGGGCTCAGGTCCTCGTGGGCTCCTGGATGTTTAGGAACTGTTCTCTGTCTCGGTCCCTCCCCTCCCCTGTTTTCGTCCTGCACTACCCTGCTCAGTCTCCGAGCCTGGTGTTTGGGGCCTCCCGCAGCTGACCTTTCTGACCTTACCCTCTGCTCTCAGCTTAGATCCTTCCCCCAGCCTTTTCCCATTTTGCCTCTTTTGTTTTCTTTTCTTGGAATACCTTCTTTCCTTGTCATTTCCCCACTCCTTCCCAATTTTCAAGTTCCTCAACCACTCTAGCTGCAATGATTTCTCCCTTTTCTAAGTACAGAATTTATATTCATCCTTGGCATTTTCTGTTTGCTGCCATCTTTTCACATGGCCGGGTCTTAGCCTTCACCAAGACTAAGCCCATTAAGGCGTTGTATTCCCCTCCCCCTGACCTTGACTAGTGTTTCATGCATTGCAAATATTTAAAAAAACAAAACCAAAAAACTTTGTTAATTGATCAATCCTATGTTATATTTTTAAATTTTCAGTTATAATGGTAGATTTAAGCCATGTACTATTTCCACATTAAAAATGCACATCCATGAAAACTTTGCTTGTAGTTTTACAAAGTACATGGACTCCTTAAAGCCCATCCATGGACCCAGGGCGAATGCTCTTCATTTATAGCACTAGTAAGTCTAAAATTCTCTCCAGCTGATAACAGGTATACTTGAGCCCTTTTCCTAAACTCAATAATTCTGTGGCTTCTTAAGAGTTACTTTCTCCTGCATGCATTTGTGAGGCCCTGCAGGAGCAAAGGAGGAGTCAGTAAAAGATGTTTGGGCCACAATATATATGTATTTTTTTTTATGCCTACAGCACCTGATCTTCCTAGGTGGTCTCCCATCCATGTACTAACCAGGCCTGACCCTGCTTAGCTTCCAAGATCAGACGAGATTGGGCTTGTTCAGGGTGTCATGGTCGTGGACTGGGCCATGATATTTTTATTTGCTCATCCCAAGCTTGTTCCCATTGGCCACGGTTGCCACCATGGAAGCCAAAGCCAATTCGATTTATAATAACTATGTGCCTTCATTTGTAGCAATTTTACTCTGTGTGATTCTGATTTTTTTGTTGGTGTTAACCTGTTGCTCCTATGTCCTTTATTATGAGTTACCCCAAATCTCTTTTTGGAAAGGATTTAAATAAGTAAAGCACTTGGACTGATTGTCATTCTTATTACCCAAATACTTCACTGTTTTCCATTTGAGGACTTGGCCTGTGAATTTTTTCCTTTTCCCTCTAGGTTGCTGTTGTATTACTGGTCTTTTAGACCTGGGTCGGGGCTGGTTCTTGGCAGCTCCAATAATTGCAGAAGCTGATACACTGCCTTGGGGATTGTTAGGTCATATTTACTGGAAATAAAACCAAGAGGATACTAGAGCAGCTCTTCCCCAAGTGTTTTCTATGGAATACTCGTGCTTCTTGAGAGATGTGAGGAAAGCATTCTTTGTACAAATGAGTTTGGGAAATGGCACGTTAAACAAAAGTAAATAAAGTTCGTGTTGAATTTCTCTAATGTGCATCACTAATCTCAAAGCAAAATAGAGTATACAACTTTCCCCAAATTATTTAACCTCAGAAACATTATTTTTGAATACCTGCTTACATATCATTTGCATGAGACAGCTTGAGAACTGCTGTATTAGACACAGTGCTTATATAAATATTTATGTAGGAGTAAATATTGATTTTTATACTTATTGTAATCCTATATAGAGAAGCTATTTCTTCAGTCATCTGTAAAAGGGTAATATTCATACTTTGCCCTCAGAATAAGACTTTTATATTGTGCACGTATAGATTTGTCAAGTCTAGATTTATATTAGTACGTTTCTTGTTCATTGGTTCTGTGTAATCTAAACTTCCAGGCAAATGGTTATTTCTTAGATGAAGCCTCTTTTTCCTGCTCTTGAATACAGTGCCATCTTGTATCTACAGCATGGAGTCAGAAACGCTTTGTTCATTCATTTCCCAGACTCTGAGTGCCCGTGTAAATGCAGCAAGCTCAGCAATACGTAGTGTGTGATAAGCATCTCTAGGAGACAGTGGGAGCTCAAATGAGAGATTTCAGGAGAGATTCTTGGAGGATGTGACACTTGAGGTAATCTTCAGTGATGGGTGGTGTGCAACAGTCCAACAGTGGGTGAGAAAATGGGTCCTGCAGGCTGAGGAAGCAGTGGGGGCATCTTGTCATGATCGGGGACCTGTAAGGAGTTCATCGTGGCTGGGGTTTAGGTGAGAAAGAGAAGGCGAAGGAGAGAGTCAGGAGGTAGGACCACGCGTGAAGCATCGCACCTGCCCTGCTGAGCAGCGTGGACTTTATTTTGGAAGGTGAGGGGATACTACTGAAGGGCTTTAAATTGGGGATGGCTTGATAGATACGCATTTTAGGAAGCTCACGCTGAGAGCTGTGTAGAATGTAGACCTATATCTGTCCATAATTACATCGTTTGAACTTTGGCATGTCATTCAACATCACTTTTTAAGTATGTCTTTTCTATTCCTGAGGAGAGAGAATTAATTTTAAAAGTTTTGAACTCTTCTGATAAGGATTCTATTTGACTTTTAAGCATTGGCGTAATTCTTTATATTATTTTTATTTTTTCTAGAGAAGAGGAGGTATCTTGCAGTGGGCCGCTGTCCCAAAAACAAGCAGAATTTTTTCTTTCTCAACAGGTATGTTAACTCTAATTTATCATGAACTTTCTTTTTAATCGTGTGACATTGTATGTCATGACATATGCCTGTTATGATGGTTTATTTTTTAAACCCATTTAGTAGGTTTATTGGCAAATCTGTATTGTCCCTTACTCTTGGTCCTCTTTTCTTCACTAATAATGCAGATGTTGCTATGTGTCCCTTCCTATTTTGTGAGTAATTTTATTTTTCTATTAAAGTTATAACGCAGGTTTATTTAGTAATGGTGTGCAACTAACACAGCCCCAAACACGTGATTTAGAAAACTTACTTCCCTTTCTCCAATATTTTATTATTTTGTTATGGACATTTCCAAATAGAAAGAAAAGTTGAAAAGCTTTGTACAGTGAATACCCATGTACCCATCTCCTACATTCTACAAGAAATATTGCTCTGTTTATCACGTGTCTACCTATCCTCTATCCAGCCGCCATTTCTTTTCTTTTTTTTATGCATTTTAAGTTGCAGATATCAGTACGCTTTACCCCAAACATTTTTTTTTAATAAACGTATTTATTTAAATTAGTTTCAAGTATACAACACATAGGTTAAACATCTATAATGTTTATAAAACGATCCCCCCAATTGCTCCCTCCCTCCCCGGGCCCTCCACTTAGCCATCACGTTAATGCTGACTGCATTCCTCCTTCCGTGCTCCCCGTGACCAACTATCAACTACTAATTTGTACTTGTTTAACCCTTCACCCCATTCTCTCAGCCTCCCAAACCCCCGTCCCTCTGTCCATCACCAAATTGTCTACTATATTTGTGAGTCTATTTTTGATTAGTTTGTTCTTTTGTTCCTCAGATACCACATATGAGTGAAATCATATGGTACCTATCTTTCTCTGTCTGACTTATTTCACTCAACATAATAACCTGTAGGTCCATCCATGTCATTGCAAATGGTAGGATTTCATTTTTTTTTTAATGGCTGAGTAATATTTCATTGTATATATGAACCATAATTTCTTTATCTAGTCGTCTGTTGATGGGCATTTAGGTTGCTTCCATATCTTGGCTATTGTAAATTGTGCAGCCATGAATATTGGAGTGCATAGATCTTTATGAATTATTGTTTTGGTTTTCTTTGGATAAATACCTAGAAGTGCAATTGCTGGGTCAAAGGGTATATCCATGTTTAATTTTTTGAGGAACTTCCATACTGTTTTCCATAGTGGCTGTACTAATTTGCAGTTCTACCAACAATGTATGAGGGTTCCTTTTTCTCCACATCCTCGCCAACACTTTCTGTTTTTTGATTTATTGATGATGGCCATTCTGACAGATGTGAGGTGATGTCTCATTGCGGTTTTAATTTGCATTTCTCTAATGATTAGGAACCTTGAGCATCTTTTCATATGTCTGTTAGCCATCTGTATTTCCTCTTTGGAGAAATATCTGTTCAGGTCTTCTGCTTATTTTTTAATTGGATTGTTTGTTTTTTATTGTTGTTGAGTTATATAAGTTCTTTATAAATTTTGGATATTAACCCCTTATAAAATGTATCATTAGCGAATATCTTCTTCCAGTTGGTTGTCTTTTTGTTTTGTTGATGGTTTCCTTTGCTGTACAAAACCTTTTCAATTTGGTGTAGTCCCACCCCAAACATTTTTTTGCTGGTGTTTTTCAGCCATACTTTTTCATTTTCTCAGTAACATAAGCTGAACATTTTTCTCTTATTTTCAAGCATAGAATTTTTATTTCTGTGCTCGACTTTCCTATTTTCCCTAATTTTGTTCTTAAATTTTTTTCTGCAGAAAGATGTAATGTTTAGATCTAGATAAAAGTGATCGAAACACCCCTACAGATGAATTTCAGACAGTTTAGGAAAACTGTCTAGACAATCGATTAACTATAGAGGAGAAAATATGGCTGATCCTCACCTCATCTTCATTCCTCAATATATTACAGGTGGATTAAAGGGGGTAAATGTAAATACTTAAAGCTGTAATTAAACTAGATGGAACTACATATTAAGTTTTAACTGATCTCTGGATGAGGAAAGACTTTCTAAACATAAAAGCTGTGGAAGAAACACGTAGGAGATTATTTGATTTTTCAGCATAAAAATTTTAAATGTCTGCACGTCAGAACATGTTTTAACAAAATTAAAAAGCATACAACAAAATGGGGTAAGTACTTGCAGTAAATGTGACAAAAGGTTAATATTTTTGTTTTAAAAATCATTTTCAAAGACTATTTGATGAGATAGTTTGTAATATACTATTAAATGAAAAGAGTAGGAAGTTAGGTGTTCTAATTTTGTTAAAAACGGTATATATATATGTATGTATACATGCATATGTATGTACATGCATATATGCACATAGAAAAAAGACACTGGAATAAGATTCACTGAAGAATTAATAGTGTTATTTCTGGTGGAGGGATTACAGAGTTTTGTTTTTTGTATGCTTGTTCATATTTTTGGAATCTTCTTTAATGACATAATGAATTAAAACAAAATTACTTGCAGAAATTATTACTTATAGAGAAAAAATTTGTCTAGGTAGAATTGAAGTAGTGTATATAGCCCAGTCAAGTACTAATATTTAATTTGGAACTGGTTTTCTACATATTTTATATAATTGTTGCTGATACCACCCATATGAAGTAAATAACCAGGAGTAGCGCAACTGGGAGCCGTGAGGCCCTTTGTGGGCGCTGTGATACACACTGCCTGCCTGAGGGTGCTTTCGGTTTGTGGGTGGGGTTAAACTGGCCCTTTCACTCTAGCTTGGTAAGTACTGTAGGAAGGGTTAGTGGAGGGGGCTTGTGGGAGCACTAGGGGCTTATAGGACCTTATCTAGGCTACAGAGTGATAGGAGCAGTTCTCTCTAAATTGGTGCCCGAGGGATTAGCAGGGGTTTGCATGGGAGGAGTGTGTGGACGGGGAGCGATGTCTAGGAGACTTACTGGTGCAGGAAGAGGGAACCATGTTCCTTATGGTCAAGAAGAGAGAGTAGCTGCAGAAAAGAAAATAATGAGATGATGCTATTTAGTATAACATTTCCATATGTTCATTGGTCATTTCTTTCTACTGAGTTGTCATTTTTAAATTTCAGGCTTCTTTGTTAAAGAATGATGAGACCAAAGCCCTCACTCCAGCTTCTTTGCAGAAGGAATTGAACAATTTGTTGAAATTTAACCCTGATTTTGCTGAAGCGGTGAGTCTTTTCCAGAATTTGTTGCTGAGTTGAAAAGGAATGACAAGGCTCCTCTTCTTGTTGAGTTGCCTTGCAAACAAGGATAGGCCTGTTGGCCCAAGATCTTGGAGAGAAATCCTGTCGTGGGCAAGTCAGCAGCCAAGCCTGGGTTGCTGCCACTCCCGCCCACCCTTGTGCCAGTAGCGTTTCTTCAGGCGAACGTGTCCTTTTCTCTGACGTTGTGAATTATGGACAGACGATAGAGTAGACTGTTTAAAAAATTTGGCCTAAAAATTCTTTCCTTTCTCTGTTTTTGTCAGTGTGGTTTTTGTTTTGTTTTGTTTTTTAAGTTCAAATAATACCATTCCTCAATGGATTTTTTTTTCCCGGATAACTTTCTTAATAGTACCTGGATTTGATGTCTGGCTTAATCCACAGGTAGAAAAATAACTGTTTTGCTCCCTAGTAACTGGAATCTGCCTGTTTGGAGGGAAGTTTAATTCAGTGATTAAACAAAATGAAAACGTTTTCAAAATAAAAGATAATGAATTTAATAAACTAGTAAAAGTCTCACTGTTTGAACTTGGACATTTAGAAAAAATAATTTTATAATTTTTATATGAATTTAGGTTTTAAAATCTTTATTTTTGAACTTGTGTTATTCCTTAATACCCGAGCGAGGTGAACTTCCCCTCCACCCTCACGTATCACCTAGTATAACCAGTGACGTAGTGCATGTATATTTAGGATAAAACACTGTCACAAATTCTAATGGAACTCCTGTTTTTCATTTGGGGACTCCCTCTGGGAGGAAACAAACAATTGTATCTTGAACCTGTTTTTCTGTTTTTTCTGCCTATGGGGAAAAAAACGAACCTAAACTATGACCATCTTGTTAGAAGGGTGGGGGACACACGGGCATGTGCAGCCGTTGGAACTCTGAATTAGTCTTACACAAGAGAAAGCGGCATGTTTACAATGTGTGGATTGCTTCTTGTTTTAGCATTATCTGAGCTACTTAAACAACCTCCGGGTCCAGGATGTTTTCAGTTCAACTCACAGCCTCCTGCATTATTTCGACCGCTTGATTCTAACTGGAGCCGAAAGCAAAAGTAACGGGGAAGAGGGCTATGGCCGGAGCCTGAGGTACGCCGCCCTGAACCTGGCCGCCCTGCACTGCCGCTTCGGACACTAGTAAGTTCATGGGTTTGTATCCATGCGGAAATTGAAGACAATGACTCGCAAATGTTAATTTAGATGGAAATTTTTCTAAAATTCTGTATTAAAAAGAAGAAAGAGAAGAAGAAAAGAAAGGAAAGAAGCAGGCTGTTTGATCTGGACTTGTCAATAACTTCCAAAAGGGAGGCTTTTCTCCTGGACGGAAGTTCACGAAAACCTTCTGCTTAAACAGCCTGCCCCCTGGTGCCGCTGTGCCACAGGGCTGCCCTCGTCCGGGGCCTCCGATTACTTCTAAGAACAACAGCCGTTGAATGAAAAGGAAATTAGGTCATTAGGCCAGAGAGTCCCAGAAGGACTTTTTGGAGTTAATAATCGGGATGCAAAAGCTATTTTAAGTATTTCAAAAAGCCAAAAGGAAGTTGTTGTGCCTTTACTTGGTAAAAGACTGCACTGGCTTATTAAAAGTCACATGTTTGTGCTTTTAGATGGAATTCAGGCAGCTCAGTCAGGTGACACTTGGCTTACGTCATTGCTAAGGTATGCCTATGATTTTAATGAATAAAAATAGGAAAATTGACCAATTATTTGGTAAATAGAGTTAAGTGGAAAAAATCTTTCAAAACATGGAAGCTATTTTGGAAACCACGAAATAATGTGAATAATGAAAAAGTTAAGAGATTACTGATTCAAAGAGTCTCCCCATCTCCTGTGGCTTTTTTCCATTTGAGAGGAATGTGGTTTCTGCTATAGGCATCTTCGAATAGAGACTTGAGGGGGTAGTGATGGAAAAAGAAAGACCAGAGTTCAAGAATTGAGAGGAGTTCTTCCCCTTCCTGTATGGCCCAGGCAACACCCAGGAAGTTCTGTTAACTTCTGGTCATCACATTTTAAAAGGGACATTGACAAGCTGGTCTCGGAGGCATTCAGAGCCATACCATATAAACTATATGGGAAAGTTGGGAGACTGTTTAGCCTGAAGAAAAATGATTTAGCTAAGCACGTGTCTGGCATCTTCATGTACTACAAGGCTGTGTGAAAAGGGCTTAGTTGATTGAGTTCGTGACCACTAGGAGATCAGTGAGAGGTGGTCAGTGCAAGTGAAGGGGCAGAATATTCTCCCTCCTTACAAGGACGCCGTTTCTGCGGCAGAATCCTTTGAGAAAGGTGCCAGTGCCGTTCCGAAGCCTAGACCAGGGACATCATTAAGGCCGCTGAGGCAGCAGGTCTGTAGATGCGCCCGATGGTGTTCGAGGATGCTGCAAACTCCATGACTTTGTGAGATCCGATACTGTCTTTTAATAATCAACTTCTTTTTGTCTGCCTAGCTTTAATGACCTCTTAATCAGAGCCTTTCCTTTTTTGTGTGTGCTCATGATAAAGAGCAACACCATTTGTAATATTTACCAGTGACCTATTTCAGTGTTCAAAACAGCTTCCCCTGGGGTTTGGAAATTTGTATACAGCCTTCTAGATACAAGTAACCTGTTGATGTACAGAATTTCTTTATTTTTACAGTATTATCAATGGATGGGCAGCTAATTGCATGGAATTTCATTGGCAACTAATTCCTGATTTATTCAGGTCTTGTCTTTGTTTCTTGTCTTGGCACTATGGTCCTGCCTAAGCCTTTGTGACTAGCTAATAGGATTGTGGCGATTTCTTGAAAATCTTGAGAGTTTATTGAGCATGTACTGTGTACTAGGCACTGTTGTAGGTAATAATGAGATGATGCTATTTAGTATAACATTTCCATATGTTCATTGGTCATTTCTTTCTACTGAGTTGTCATTTTTAAATTTCAGGCTTCTTTGTTAAAGAATGATGAGACCAAAGCCCTCACTCCAGCTTCTTTGCAGAAGGAATTGAACAATTTGTTGAAATTTAACCCTGATTTTGCTGAAGCGGTGAGTCTTTTCCAGAATTTGTTGCTGAGTTGAAAAGGAATGACAAGGCTCCTCTTCTTGTTGAGTTGCCTTGCAAACAAGGATAGGCCTGTTGGCCCAAGATCTTGGAGAGAAATCCTGTCGTGGGCAAGTCAGCAGCCAAGCCTGGGTTGCTGCCACTCCCGCCCACCCTTGTGCCAGTAGCGTTTCTTCAGTCGAACGTGTCCTTTTCTCTGACGTTGTGAATTATGGACAGACGATAGAGTAGACTGTTTAAAAAATTTGGCCTAAAAATTCTTTCCTTTCTCTGTTTTTGTCAGTGTGGTTTTTGTTTTGTTTTGTTTTTTAAGTTCAAATAATACCATTCCTCAATGGATTTTTTTTTCCCGGATAACTTTCTTAATAGTACCTGGATTTGATGTCTGGCTTAATCCACAGGTAGAAAAATAACTGTTTTGCTCCCTAGTAACTGGAATCTGCCTGTTTGGAGGGAAGTTTAATTCAGTGATTAAACAAAATGAAAACGTTTTCAAAATAAAAGATAATGAATTTAATAAACTAGTAAAAGTCTCACTGTTTGAACTTGGACATTTAGAAAAAATAATTTTATAATTTTTATATGAATTTAGGTTTTAAAATCTTTATTTTTGAACTTGTGTTATTCCTTAATACCCGAGCGAGGTGAACTTCCCCTCCACCCTCACGTATCACCTAGTATAACCAGTGACGTAGTGCATGTATATTTAGGATAAAACACTGTCACAAATTCTAATGGAACTCCTGTTTTTCATTTGGGGACTCCCTCTGGGAGGAAACAAACAATTGTATCTTGAACCTGTTTTTCTGTTTTTTCTGCCTATGGGGAAAAAAACGAACCTAAACTATGACCATCTTGTTAGAAGGGTGGGGGACACACGGGCATGTGCAGCCGTTGGAACTCTGAATTAGTCTTACACAAGAGAAAGCGGCATGTTTACAATGTGTGGATTGCTTCTTGTTTTAGCATTATCTGAGCTACTTAAACAACCTCCGGGTCCAGGATGTTTTCAGTTCAACTCACAGCCTCCTGCATTATTTCGACCGCTTGATTCTAACTGGAGCCGAAAGCAAAAGTAACGGGGAAGAGGGCTATGGCCGGAGCCTGAGGTACGCCGCCCTGAACCTGGCCGCCCTGCACTGCCGCTTCGGACACTAGTAAGTTCATGGGTTTGTATCCATGCGGAAATTGAAGACAATGACTCGCAAATGTTAATTTAGATGGAAATTTTTCTAAAATTCTGTATTAAAAAGAAGAAAGAGAAGAAGAAAAGAAAGGAAAGAAGCAGGCTGTTTGATCTGGACTTGTCAATAACTTCCAAAAGGGAGGCTTTTCTCCTGGACGGAAGTTCACGAAAACCTTCTGCTTAAACAGCCTGCCCCCTGGTGCCGCTGTGCCACAGGGCTGCCCTCGTCCGGGGCCTCCGATTACTTCTAAGAACAACAGCCGTTGAATGAAAAGGAAATTAGGTCATTAGGCCAGAGAGTCCCAGAAGGACTTTTTGGAGTTAATAATCGGGATGCAAAAGCTATTTTAAGTATTTCAAAAAGCCAAAAGGAAGTTGTTGTGCCTTTACTTGGTAAAAGACTGCACTGGCTTATTAAAAGTCACATGTTTGTGCTTTTAGATGGAATTCAGGCAGCTCAGTCAGGTGACACTTGGCTTACGTCATTGCTAAGGTATGCCTATGATTTTAATGAATAAAAATAGGAAAATTGACCAATTATTTGGTAAATAGAGTTAAGTGGAAAAAATCTTTCAAAACATGGAAGCTATTTTGGAAACCACGAAATAATGTGAATAATGAAAAAGTTAAGAGATTACTGATTCAAAGAGTCTCCCCATCTCCTGTGGCTTTTTTCCATTTGAGAGGAATGTGGTTTCTGCTATAGGCATCTTCGAATAGAGACTTGAGGGGGTAGTGATGGAAAAAGAAAGACCAGAGTTCAAGAATTGAGAGGAGTTCTTCCCCTTCCTGTATGGCCCAGGCAACACCCAGGAAGTTCTGTTAACTTCTGGTCATCACATTTTAAAAGGGACATTGACAAGCTGGTCTCGGAGGCATTCAGAGCCATACCATATAAACTATATGGGAAAGTTGGGAGACTGTTTAGCCTGAAGAAAAATGATTTAGCTAAGCACGTGTCTGGCATCTTCATGTACTACAAGGCTGTGTGAAAAGGGCTTAGTTGATTGAGTTCGTGACCACTAGGAGATCAGTGAGAGGTGGTCAGTGCAAGTGAAGGGGCAGAATATTCTCCCTCCTTACAAGGACGCCGTTTCCGCGGCAGAATCCTTTGAGAAAGGTGCCAGTGCCGTTCCGAAGCCTAGACCAGGGACATCATTAAGGCCGCTGAGGCAGCAGGTCTGTAGATGCGCCCGATGGTGTTCGAGGATGCTGCAAACTCCATGACTTTGTGAGATCCGATACTGTCTTTTAATAATCAACTTCTTTTTGTCTGCCTAGCTTTAATGACCTCTTAATCAGAGCCTTTCCTTTTTTGTGTGTGCTCATGATAAAGAGCAACACCATTTGTAATATTTACCAGTGACCTATTTCAGTGTTCAAAACAGCTTCCCCTGGGGTTTGGAAATTTGTATACAGCCTTCTAGATACAAGTAACCTGTTGATGTACAGAATTTCTTTATTTTTACAGTATTATCAATGGATGGGCAGCTAATTGCATGGAATTTCATTGGTAACTAATTCCTGATTTATTCAGGTCTTGTCTTTGTTTCTTGTCTTGGCACTATGGTCCTGCCTAAGCCTTTGTGACTAGCTAATAGGATTGTGGCGATTTCTTGAAAATCTTGAGAGTTTATTGAACATGTACTGTGTACTAGGCACTGTTGTAGGTGCGGGGAATATAATAGTGAGAACAGAGGAAAAAGCCCCTGTTTTCATGGAGCTTACAGCGGGAGGGATAAAGAAGTAGCGCTAAACATATATCAAGTCGTAGTAGATCAGGATACGGGTTAGAGAGCGATGACGGAGATGCCGTCGATTTCATGAGGAACACGCTTCCTCCAGCTGTACGCACAGATCTTGCACTTCCACAGTCTGCCCTCCCTGACCTCTGAGATGTAAAGGAATTGAGGCGGTGAGTGATCTGTCAGCTGGAACAGCAAGTGCAAAGGCCCTGAGGCAGTAGTTTACTTAGCATCTGAGGGGGAGCAAGTGGTACAGTTAGAGTGCTCTAAGGGGGAAATAGAAGAAGACAAAGGCATGAGATTGCAGGGGTCAGGGCATTTAGGGTCCTGTAGGCCCAATGTGGACTTTGGCTTTTACCATGAATGATATAGGAAGCTGTTGTTTAGAGGCAACAGAACTTTCTGCTCTGGCATTTGAAAACAGTAGATAGCCAGTGCATTTCAGGTATTATAAGCATTTTGCTTCTTGCCCTGTTGCTGAAAATTTTTATCAGAGGTGTTTCTACTTAGCAGCAGTGGAAAACCATAAGGTCCTTTGAGGATTTGCCTGACCTGAAGTTTCTGTGTTGATAAACTACCTTTTCTTCCTACCTGGGAAAAGTAGCCTCTCTTTAGTCCTGTTTTAGCATGCAGTTCTCCCAAAAGCCTTTTTTCTAACATATCATTTGTTTGGTTTTCATTATATAAATAAGTGATACCCATAGCATTTATTTTGAGATCCTCAGTGACCCAGCATTGATAGGACTTCTCTTCTATGACTTGCCATTGAGAAATGCGAAGTTTAAGACGTTACCCATGTTCTCTACAGATTTATAAACTAGTTAAAAAATAAAATTAACGCAGGTTAAATGAAGAAGGTGATACATAGTAGTATTTAATTACACATTACAGAGTGGGGTATGGATAGCATTTCCGTGGGAATTCTCAGAAGTGAGAGTTCAGTGGAGCCAAGAATATTTGGCTGAATTTCCACCGAAGTTGAGAAGTTGGGAGAGACATCCCAGATGGAGGGGAACCACATGAGCAGGAAAAAAAATTTCACAAGTGGATAATCCTCAAAATCCTTTTAAAAACTAGTTTTGAAAAAATTATAAAGTATCAAATGCCATAGTAAAGAAAAATTTCAAATAATGCGGAAGGGAATGCAATGGAAAGTAAAACACTGTGTTTCCTTCCTCGCCCTTCCCCTCAGCCGTAGACCGCTAAAATAAAACTCTTAGGAGTGGAGATCAGGTAAAGCTGATCCTCGATGCCCCTTTTGGTAGAAATCCACCTCAGAAGGAGCGTGTTCTGTATTTCCTCTGTTAATGTTTCTTGCTGCTGGGGGAGGGGAGTGCCCGTGAGGGAATAATCCCATAGTTACAGCTTCCAACCCAAAGGCCTGTACTCGGATAAAGTACAGCACAGATGACGTCCTGCTACCGTTTGTTGCTTGTGCATTTTGTGATCGTTAATGAGATGAACGTTCGTTCTGTCATCAGTCAACAGGCAGAGCTTGCCCTGCAGGAGGCGATTAGGATTGCCCAGGAGTCCAACGATCACGTGTGTCTCCAGCATTGCTTGGTGAGGCCACCCCCTGCCTTGGGGATTCTGTGCATGAGTGAGGTGGACTTCGGAAGGCCCCGTTCAAATTGGGTTGTTTTGTAGTTGGAGCAAAGGTCCTTAGCAGTGACGGGAAACTAGTTAGGTAGTCGCAGTAATTCAGGAAAGGCAGCCCATATTTATTTATCTCTCTTAATTTATGACATCTGTTTTGCTTTGGTGGCATTTCTTATCTACAAATTTTAGTACATCTTGCCATGAGAAACTATCACATTAAACGTCAGCATTAACAAAAGGTGTGTACCACACCTCGTAGCTGGATACAACGTTGTCCTGTAAAAGGATAATCAACAAGTGCAAGTAGAACACAGAATTCATTTAACAATCACCTGAGAATCTCATTTTCTCAATAAAAGGCCATATGGGGGTTTCGTGCTTTTTTCTGGAACATTTGCCACTCACTGCTATCAGGAGAAGATCAGTGACTGGGTTATTTGTCTTGGGAGTTTTTGTGTGTTTGATAGGTTTCATTTAGAGTCATAATTCATGAAAGAGTGTGTTAGAGGATTTATTTTGTCCCTGGTTAATTCTTTCTTACAACCATGCTGATGTTTTAATAGAACATTAACCGTTACCATTGTCAGGATATATTTTGATGGTTTCTCTTACCAGAGCTGGCTTTATGTGCTGGGGCAGAAGAGATCTGATAGCTACGTTCTGCTAGAGCATTCTGTGAAGAAAGCAGTACATTTTGGGTTACCGGTAAGGCTCATTTTCCATTGTTTAAATAAATGGTGTGGTTTTATTCTTGGTAGTTTCATATGACCTTAATATTAATTAAACCACTAAATTCTGTCTGATTTCTCGCTGCTCCCTTTATCCTAATAACATCTGTGAAAGTTCCATTTGTCAATTTGATGAGACTTTTTTTTTTTAGTTTATTGATCAACATTAATTTCCACATATTTACTTGGAAAATTTTCAGAAAAGGCTTATTTTTAAACCAGGGATTGGCAAACTCTCTAGCCCTTGGGCCACACTGGCTCACATCCTGCTTATGTATGGCCCTTAAGCTAAGAATGGGTTGTACATTTTTAAACAGTTGGGGAAAAAACAACAAAGAAGAATATGCAACAGAGACCAAATGTGGTCTGCAAAACCTAAGTTATTTACTGTCTGTTCTTTTATAGAACAAGTTTGCCGATCCTGTTTTAACAATAAAGCCAGCAACTAGTCGTAAACCAGATAGTTAGATTTGTCTTTTCTCATTTTGAGTGACAGGGGAGGACCTGAATTATAATTCAGTTTTCAATGACAAATACTGAGGGGCATTGAAAGGGTATAGTCTGCACACATGAAATCATAATGGCTGTTAGAATCTAGATTGCCATTGCACAAAGAACCTTATTTCATCTCAAAAACATCTGCTGAAAATGGACCATGGGCAGTGGGACTGCTTACGCATCTGTTTGCAGCAAATTCCAGTAAAATTGAAAGTAATTGTGTGTGTGTAATAATTTAAAGTATATGCTTTTCAAATCTGTAAATTGTCCATTTGACTCATTTCTGGGAAAGTTATATGTACAGAATTGATTCTAATGACAAAAGTAAGTGGCTCCTTAAAATAGATGATAGACTTCTTAATTACAATTTTTGTTATGGATTTAACAAAATCCTATTTTAGTTGAGCTTTCATCGTTGAAAATTATACTAAAAGTTAATGAAAAGATAATTTTGCTCACGATGAGCATCCTTTCTTAATCCCCTGCTACATCATGTGCCCAGCACTGTTTGACATACTAATTCATTTTAATCCTCACAACAGTTCTTTATAATAGGTTTGATGCCTGTTTTGAAGGTGAGAAAGCTAGGTTTGGCTAAGCACCACGTGGCTGGCTGCAGGTCACATAGTATGTGGCAGAGGCGCTGTTTAAGCTCTGGTCCATTTAATGCCAAAGCCCTGGCTATTCCCACCGAACCAACAACCTGTCTTCCAGCCTGTTTTTCAGGAACACAGCTCCCGTGGGTCAGGGTCAGGCTATAGGTACTTTCTAAGTAGTGCCATCACTATGTTTATGCTAACATGTGAAATATGGCAAATTTCTGAAGAAAAAAAAACACGTTCTGTCATGTAATCTCTATCTTGGGTTGTGGGTATATCCGCCCCCTCAGTACCTCGCCTCCTTGGGGATACAGTCCCTCGTTCAGCAGAGGGCTTTTGCTGGGAAGACGGCAAACAAGCTGATGGATGCGCTGAAGGACTCCGACCTCCTGCACTGGAAACACAGCCTGTCGGAGCTCATCGACATCAGCATCGCACAGAAAACAGCCATCTGGAGGCTCTATGGCCGCAGGTGGGTCTTAAGGCGGAAGGTCAGGGCCGTGGGGGCATGACTTCTTTTGCAGACAAGCATTTGCTAGCAAATGGGTTCTGTGAAGGACCAGACAGGTCTTTCTTTCTTTGATGAAAGTTGTTCGTGCTTTATAGTTTCAAAATATTTTGTGCTTTGCACAGACCTTGCAGAGTTTTTTCCCAGGCCCATTCTTATTTATGCCTCCCAATGGCTCTGAGGTGACTGGTGGGTGATCTCCATTTTAGGATGCATAAACCAAGGTTCACACATCTGACCTGCCTGAGATCACAAGTGTAGTTAATAAGTGACAGAGCCAGGACGCCGAGCACCGCCCCCTTGCTCTGTGAGTCAGGAACCTCCTCCCTTTCACAGGAGGTGTGGGCTAGGGTCCCTCAAGGTGAGCATCCCCTGGACCCCAAACTGTTATGTAGAGAAAGAGGTGTCCTCGGAATAGCTCCAGCCTTGGGTTTAATTTTCATTTAGCCTCCTTTGGCTTGGAATAAACTTCTGAACCGGATTTTTAACCCTGGAGCCCTGCCACTACCTCACTGCTCACCTAGACAGTCTGCTGTTTTCGGGATTTCAGTAACGAAAGAAAATGCCCACTTTACCAATCTCGTTTCTGTAGCTGCGACCGCTTTTTGGCACAGCGTGGTCTGAAACAGCTGCAGACACTGGCCACAGTTTAGATTGCCAGAGCAGCTGGTGCCAGGACAGCATCAGGTCTGAGTTTAGCCGTGAAGACTGTCAGACGTGGGGGGGACCGCAAGGAGAACCCGAGTCGGCGGGGGGCTGGAGCTCGGTGCCCCGTTGGCGTCACCGGCGTCTCCTGTGGCACAGCTCACACGGGAAGCTTTCCCGCTCTGCAGTGGTGGCAGCTGCTCCCACAAGCCTTCCCTTTCCGCGCAATCACGGCGGGCTGTGGCCGAGGGGCAGCCTGGCCCCGACTGACGGGTCCCTTCCCCTCCCCGCCAGCACCATGGCGCTGCAGCAGGCCCAGATGCTGCTGAGCATGAACAGCCTGGAGGCGGCGAACGCGGGCGCGCAGCAGAACAACACTGAGTCGTTCGCCGTGGCGCTCTGCCACCTCGCAGAGCTGCACGCCGAGCAGGTAGGCCGCGACAACGCTCTGCCATTCCTTTTCTCTAGTGCTCCAGAGAGAGCAGGACAGGTCTGGGTGGCTGCGGGTGGCGGAGAGGGTGCAGTGGACTGGGTGCCGGGTTCGCAAAGCCTGTTGTAGGTGGGACCCCTTTCGGCATCGGTGAAGCGAGTAAGAGGTGAGCTGTCTCGGTGTGTCGACGGGAAGGAGGGTGACGGCAGAGCCGCGGGTGTTTACAGGAGAGCGGGAGCGTAATTCGGGGATTGTTAAAACGGTGACAGCACAGGTCCCAGGCCAGGCCCTGCGCTCGGATTTTCACGCGTGTCGTCTCACTGAATCCTTATCAAGAGCCCCACGAGGTCAGCTTTATTATTATCTCTGTTTCGCAGAACAAGAAACTGAGATCCAGGGAGCAAAGCCCTGTACCCACAACCGGTACCTGTCAGTCAGGTCTCCAACCCAAGTCTGAGCGACTCCAAGGAGGACAGTGGGAACATGACATAAACTTGATTTACGCCCAAGTAACTTGAGTGGTTCTCCTGACAGGGGTTTGACAGCAGGGTCTCGTGCTGCTCTGAGCTGCCTCTCCCCTCTCAGGAAAGAGCTCAGGGAAACCTCTTCTCTAAGCCCTCTGGTGCAGTAGACACTGCCCAGCTGTACGCGGCTTCCTCGATCATACTGTTTTTCTCCATCTTCGCGGTGGCCTTTGTCGTTAGGTCGCATCATAACGCTCGGTATTTCCTCATCTGCAGCCTGAAGGTCTTTGGGTGGCTCCACCCCTCTCAGAAGCCTTCCCCGTGTTTCGGCCTTTTGCAGTCCTTCGGGTAGCTGTGTAAACTGAGCGGGTGGGTGGGCTCTGGCCGGGGGTTCCCAGCCACCTTCATCAGCGCTTTCCTCCGGTACCCGGGACGCCTCGCTCCAGCTGTCTGACCTCAGAACAGCAGGCCGGCGTTCTCGCTGCGTGCTTTCCTCCAGCTTCATCAGCTTCTTGGTTTTTTCCCCTCCTAGCGGCACTGGAATTTCTTTCACATCCTTCTTTTCTTCTCTGGGTGCTACATGGAGCATTTGGTAACAGATGAGTCAGTGAACCTTCGGTCAGGTATTTGGTGTGACCCCCATGCAACTTTTTTTTCCCCAGCAGCTTTATTGAGATATAATTCATATGCCATACTGTTCACCCATTTGAAGTGTCCCCATGTGACTTTCTGAAGTTGAATTGTCTCCACTGACCCCAACCTTAAATACTGGAGTGACTTCCCTTCAGTTCTCTTTGTACGGTAGAAATGACTTCTTTTCTACTGTAATAGAAAAACTCCTGGACAGAAATCTTGTCTTGGCTAAATTCTTTAGCCTTGAAACTTTCTCTAAGGCCCATTGTTAGCATTCTGTGATTTTTTTCCTGGGGGTAAGACCTTGAAAAGTAACCGTGCTCTTTGAATCTACATTACTATTTCTTGTCTTCACCCCGCTTTCATCTCTGGGCTTATGTGAGGGACCCGCTGGTCCATCGTCGCCTGGCTCCGGTGGCCAGGATGTATCGGCAAAACCTTCAGTTGCAGAAGAAGATAGCAACCCATTTATTTCAGTTCTATCTCTTCCCCCCTTTCCATAATCTGCCTTAGAAAGACCTTTCTAGTGTTATAACATCAGCCATGCAGGTATACTCACTGGACTGATGACTGTCACATTTTTAATTACATAGGTTGGACTCACACCTGTGAAATTAAGTTTGGCCAACTGCGGAGAAGGCTGCTTTATCATGAGTCTCCATTTGCTCTTTTATTTCCTTTGTATGTGCTTCCAATTGTGTTCCGAAATTGATCTCCAAATAAATTGGATGTTGCCCTTAGGGTACGGCAGTGACTGGGGCTTGGGTAGGCCTATGAAGAATCTATGGGCTCTGAACTGCAACTTCCGAGCTTCCTCCTGTAACCCAAAGGCTAGAGGAAGTACAGCCCCCTTTGCTCTTTCTGCATAATTCTGATTCCTCATGAATCATTCCTCTCTCCTAGCCTCAGGGATGGCAGGCCTCAGTGGGAATGTTTTGAGGGAACATACAGCATGAGCACTGTTCTCTCTGCTCAGCCTAAATGTTTGACAGCAACTCATCTAAATCCACGTACCCAACTCCCTATGGCAGTCATGAAAATAATTGGCAAGACTGGCCAGTTAAAATCACAAGAATAAAGAAATTAATGATCTTTTATTGTAATTCAGTGTAATTTCCGTTTTAAATAACAGTTCACTTGCAGCCTGAGCTTCCGTATGGACAGAGGATGCATTAGCTGATCAAAGATTAAGACAAATTGAACAGCTTTTGGAGTCAATAGGGTGAACAACAATAACAACAATAAACTTCCCAACAATATGTTTAAAAAAGACATAAATATGCATTCACAGAAAAAGCGTAAGTTTAGACCCCAAAAATGAAAAATTTAAAATTTGGTCATTAAAAAAATTCACATTAATACAATAAAATATTAATTTCACCAATTAAATAGGCAGAGATGCTTAAGTATCAGGGGAGGAGAGAGGCACAGAGTGCTGGTGTGAAAGTACTTGCTACTTTTCTGGAGGGCGATTAGGAATATATGTCAGAGCTAAAAAGTGCCTGTCATTTTGCTCAGCAATTCAGCTTCTCAGGTTTTTAGCCTAAGGAAATAATTAGATAAGTATGCAGAGATATATGCACCAAGATAGTCATTGTAGCAGTTTTTAAAGTAGAAAAAATTAGAAATAACCAAAATATCCCAAACCATGAGATTATTTTGGTATACCATAGTCTCTTTACCTAATATTTCGATGCTATAGGTTTGTATTTGACACTGGAAAGATTCATTCATTGAAAAACTACTGAGTGCCTACCATGTGGTAAACAGTGCTATAGGCAATTTATAAAAATATGTATATCTATTTTTTGAATATTCGTGTTTTATATTTATGTTCATAAGTCTAGAAAGATATGTATCAAAACATTAACTATGATTTTGTTTGATGGGATCAAAAATAATTTGTCTTTTTCTTGTTTACATGTATTTTGTAAGTTTTTTCTAGAGAGAAGATGAATTAAATGTATGATTTAACAAATAAAATATATTAGAGCCTAAAATATGGCCCTTTGAGATTTGACAGGCTCTGCCTAGTGGCTTCCAGGGTACTGCACCAAGAACAGGTGACTCACGTCTGCATCCTGGGTGCGGGTGCGGCAGGTGTGGTTTCAACACAGCCGTGCTCATCTCGTCCTTTCTGTTTAGGGCTGTTTCGCTGCAGCTTCAGAAGTGTTAAAGCATCTGAAGGAACGATTCCCACCTAACAGTCAGCATGCCCAGGTAACCTGTCTTTTGCATGGCATTGGATTTATTTCTGAAAAGATTATTTTTACTATGTGGTTGTCAGAGTGGGGTATCTTAGAGTCGCCCCTTGGTTTCTCGTGTCTTGGTCCCTTTCTGTGACATCTGTGCATCGAGGTTACCATAGCTACTCAGGAGACTCTGTAAGCTCTCTTCTAGAAGGCTGAGAGATAAGCTCTGAGAAAAGATTTAAAGTCGGGTACTTTTTTTCTTCCTGTCTCCAAATATGGTTTTAAGTTAGTATTCTTTATATCTCTAACTGTATGGGAGTAAGAAAAGAAATCATCAGTGTCCTTCCGATAACTCGAGAATTAGGTTTCAGTTACGTTATTTTGTCTCACACTTTGCATCTCTAATCTTTCCCTCCCAGAACTGAGTGACCTTTTGGGAAGATGCTGCACTCAGAGGGAATGAACGTTATAAAGCAGTTCGAGGCCCTCTGTTCCTTATTGCACCAACTTTTTACCTCTGACGGTGCTGAGAAAACTGTTACAAGGGGCCTCTTTCTCTTCCCTCCCTTAACGAGTTTCGTCTTCAGTGGGTTAGGGAATTTGAAATCATAAGAGGCCTCAGCCTGGGATCTCCTCCCCTGGTCCCTGAGGCTGCCGTTCACATGGGCTGTTGGCTCCGCATCATCAGATACAGCGTGAGTGCCCATCTGCAGGCGAGCTGTGCTGGGCTCTGAATTCAGAGCACGCGGAGGGAAAGGCGGTGAGCAGACACGATGCAAGATAGCACCCGAGGGTGAAGTGTGGTTCTGTGGTAGCGCTAACGTGATGGAACAGTTTTCGTTACCTGACGTTCCAGCCATTTTTAAAGAAGGTGCACAATAAAATAAATAACCGAAAAGATACAATTTAATTCATAGTTTATAGACAAAACATGTATGACTGATAAATATATAACAAGATGCTCAATCTAACTAGAGGTCAGAGATAGACAAATTAAAACAATAATGAGATATTTCGTACCCATCAGATTGGCCAAAAGTAAATTACTGACTTTACCAATCATTGGTGAGCGTGTGGAGCAACGAGTAACGTCTTATACTCCTGGTGGGGTGTGTAAACTGGTACAACCCATTAGAAGAACAAACGGGCACCATATTAAAGTGAAGTGCACATGTCCTACAGCCCAACATTTCCACTGCCCGCTGTGTACCCGACATAAACCTGCACAGCAGGAGTGCATGGAAATGTTTATTCCAATATTTTTCAGAAGAGTGAAAAATCGGTATTGCCTAAATACCTATCAACACGAGAATAAATAAGCGGTCATTTATTTATATAATTGAAAACTATTCATCAGCGAAAGGAACGAATTACAACTTATTGCATTAACATGTGTAAGTCCCCCAAAACAATGTCGAGCTTAAAGGTGGGTTGTCAAAGGATGCATACAGTATGATGCTTTTTATACAAAGTTTAAAACCATACAAGATCGTACTGTCTACTGTTTAAGGATAATTGTATGTGTTGTAAAAGTATAAGAATGTGAATGGAATGGTATCAAAATCAGATCAAGAGCTTACTTTGGAAAGAGAGGAATGGAATTTATAAAGGACTGCAGTAGTATGTAATAGTATCTGAAGCAAGGAAATCAGAATGCTGCGATGTGACAAAGTTGATGACTGGCACACGTGTTTGTTATTTTATTCTTAGTGCTTTTTCACATAGTTGAAATATTTTAAGATAGTTTTTAAATCTCCCCCAAAAAGAATGTATGTGAATTGTAAGGATATTTGCTAAGCAAGCCAAAATACTTTTTTTCCTCTGTTGAATAATGAGGCGAACACTTGCCATTTTGTCCCTAATCGTATTTTTTTTCTTATTAGTTATGGATGCTTTGCGATCAGAAAATTCAGTTTGACAGAGCAATGCATGATGGCAAATATCATTTGGCTGATTCACTTGTTACAGGAATCACAGCTCTTAATAGCATAGAAGGTGTATATAGGTAAGAAACTTGGAAAACTCCAACCCAAAATGAATTACTTCTCAAATGGCTTTATTCTTATTTGTTTTGCGTGAATTAATTTATTACCTTTAGCTTAGGGAAAAACTTTATTCTATTTATTAGGTATTTATTACAGGAAATGAGAAAATACAGATAAGCAAAATGGAGAAAATGTGTACCATTCAGAGATAATCACTAACATTCTGACAGCTATAGTTCCAGACTTTAGTCTTGTGTGGTGTGTGTTACACATATGTGCTGACACACACACACTTTTTTTCCCCTCTTTTAACAAAAATTATATTAGGCACAGCTCTTCCATTTGGGGGGTCTAATTGCAGCCTAATTGAGGAAATGGGGACTGTAACCCCGAAAGTGACTGTATTCATAACCCTTGCAAACATCAACATAACCCCTTCTGTTTATTTGTTTCTGATTCAGAAAAGCAGTTGTACTACAAGCTCAGAACCAAATGTCAGAGGCACACAAGCTTTTACAAAAATTGTTGATTCATTGTCAGAAAATCAGGAACACAGAAATGGTGATCAGGTAAGAAAGGTCTCCCGTGCATCTCATAGGCGGCGCTTTGTGGTGGCCGCTCTCATCCCATGTCTTCCTCCTTGCGGGCAGTGTCCTGCTGTCCGTGGCAGAGCTGTACTGGCAGTCTTCCTCCCCCACCATCGCGCTGCCCGTGCTCCTGCAGGCCCTGGCCCTCTCCAAGGAGTACCGGCTGCAGTACTTGGCCTCCGAAACAGTGCTGAACTTGGCCTTTGCCCAGGTAAGCTGATCTCTGTTTTTATAGCACATATTTGTACTCAAGAACTGGCAAGTCTGTGACTGCTTTTTGGTTCTGAAAAGGATAATAATGAGCTTTCACTTCTTAACCTTGAAGTCTGGAGAATGTAGTCTCTGTGGCAAGCCCCCCATGGAAGTCTGGAGTTGTGAACTTGGCGGCAGGCTGCCACCTCCCAATGGCACTGGCTTCACCGAGCCATGTATTTATTTAGTGAGGGGAACTCGCCTCTTTATTGAGGACACTTGCGTCATATTAATGATTAGCTGGCCCAGAGCTATGCCTGATTTAACAAGGGGCTGAGTAGAATAAAGAAATGAGGAAGTCACATGTTCATTAAAAGATTTTGGAAATTAAGTTGTTTTATGTTTGTTTTCTATCTCCCTCTGTAGAATGGTAAGGCCACGAGAGAGGGGACTCTTGGTTTTTCTGTATCCTATGGTACCTAGAAGGTCTTGCATATAGTAGTAGCCTTTTAACAAATATTTATTGAGTAAATGAATTTCGAACTCACCGAAGGAATTTACTAACTAAAGCAGAGGTTCCTCAAACTAACTGTGCATTAGAATTATTGGGAAGTTTTAAAAATATCTATATACCTTCCCTCACCTTGAACCAAGTGTCAGAACTTGAGGGGGCAGCCTGGGCACCTGTTTTCCTTAGCGGCTTTCTCAACAATTCTTATTTTTTTCTTTTTTTTTTTTAAATTTTTAGGCGAGGCAACCCTTGCTTGATCTCACAGATTGCAAGGACCTTGTCAGCTTACAGTCTCTTATTTTTAATTTTTTTATTTTTTACGCCTACAGCACCTGGTCTTCCTAGGTGGTCTCCCATCCAAGTACTAACCAGACCTGACCCTGCTTAGCTTCCAAGATCAGACAGGATTGGGCTTGTTCAGGGTAGCATGGCCATTAATTAATTTCTTAATTAACATAAAATTTATGTAACATAAAATTCACCATTTTAACTATTTTAAAGTATATAATTCCATGAATTTTAGAATATCTATGTTTTATCTATATATGGATATATACTAATATCTATATAGATTTCTAATATCTACCTATATAGGATATTTTAGAATATCTATAGTGTTTTGCAACCATTACACTGTCTAATTCCAGAATATTTTTGTCACACCATAATGAAACCCCATATCCATTAAGCAGTCACTCTCCATTTCCCCCCCTTTCCAGCCCCTGGCAACCACTCATCTACTTTCTGTCCCTGTGAGTTTGCCTATTCTGTATATTTCATGTAATGGAATCATACGATATTTGGCCTTTTGTGTCTGGCTTCTTCACTTGGTGTAATGTGTTCAGGGTTCATTCATGTCGTAACATGTTAGTCCTTCATTCCTTTTAATGGCTGAATAATATTCCATTGAGTGTATATACATTTCATTTATTCATTCATTGGTCGATGGACAATTGGGTTGTTCCTACCGGTTATGAATAGCTGTTCTTAACATTCATGTACAAGTTTTTGTGAGGATATCTGTTTTCATTTCTCTTGCATATATTTAGGAGTGGAATTGCTAACATGATTCTGTTAAACTTGATTGATATTTATATACTGCACTACTGTTGCAATCCTGGGATAAACCCCAGTTGATTGTGGTGTACGATCCTTTTAACATGCTGCTGGCTTTGGTTTGCTAGTATTTGTCAAGGATTTTTGCTTCTATATTCATAAGGGATATTGGCCTGTAGTTTTCTTTTCTCGTGATAGCTTTACTTGCTTTGATATTAGGGTATCAGTGACCTCACACATACTGACCTCTTCTATTTTTTGAAAATAATTTGAGAAGGATTGGTGCTGATTCTTTGAACATTTCATAGAATTCACCTGTGAAGCCATCTGGTCCTGGACTTTTCTTTGTTGGAAGTTTGTTTTTTGTTTTTTGTTTTTTGGGTGTTTTTTGGGTTTTTTTTGGTTACTGATTCAGTCTCCTATAGGTCTGTTCAGATTTTCTATTTCTTTTTGAGTCAGTTTTGGTAATTTGTGTCTTTCTAGAAATTTGTTCATGTAGTCTAATCTATTGACATATAATTGTTCGTAGTAGTCTCGTGTACTCCTTTTTACTGCTAGGAGGTTGTTGAGTCCCCGCTCTCAGTCCTGATTTCAGTCATGTGGGTCTTCTCTTTTCCTTGGTCAGTCTAGCTTAACAGTTTGTTCATTTTCTTGGTCTCTTCAGAGAACCAACTTTTCTATTGTTGATTCTATTCTATTCTAAACTGGTTTTATTGTTTTTCTAATTCTCTGTTGTGTTTATCTTCACTCTAATATTTATTATTTCCTTGCCTCTGTTAGCTTTGGGTTTTCCTTTTTCTAGTTTCTTATGGTAGAAATTTAGCTTACTGACTTGAGATCTTTCTTTTTTAAAGTTTGCCTTTACAGCTGTAAATTTCCTTCACTGCATCCCATAGGTTTTGGTATGTTGTTTTTGTTAATATTTTCTATTTTCTCTTGTGATTTCTTCTTTGACCTATCAGTTATTTAAGATGTGTTGTTTAATTTCCATATATTTGTGAATTTTCTGGATTCCCTTCTATTACTGGTTTCTTATTTCATTCCAAAAAAAAAAAAAAAAGTGCTGTCAGAGACGATACATTGTGTGATTTCAGTTTTTATAAATTTATTATTACTTTGTGGCCTAACGTAGGATCCGTCCTGGAAGAAGTTCTGTGGGCACTCGAGAATGAATATTATGGTGTCGTTGGGCAGAATGCTCTGTGGATGATTATTCGGGCTAGTTGGTTTATGGTGTTGTTCAAGTCTTTTATTTCCTTATCTTCCTTCTAGTTATTCTATCCATTATTGAAAATAAGGTTATTATACTCTCAAACTGTTATTGTTGAGCTCTATTTCTCCCTTCAGTTCTGTCCGTTTTTGTTTCATATATGTGAGGATTCTCTTTGGTCTATATATCTTTCTAATTGTGTCTTCTTGATGAATCGACCCTTTTCACAGTATATAACATCCTTCTTTGTCTCTGGTAACAGTTTTTGACTTAAAGTCCGTTTCGTCTGATATTAGTATAGTCACTCCAGCTCTCTTTTGGTTACTGTTTGCATGGAATATCTTCTGTCCTTTTACTTAAGCCTGTTTGTATCTTTTAATCTTAAAGCGAGTCTCTTGTACATAGCATGTAGTTGGATTATTCTTTTAAATCTATTCTGCGAATCTCCGTCTTAATTTTAATTGAAAAGCTCAATCCATTTACATTTAATGTAATTATGGATAAGAAAGGACTTACTCTGTTTTGCTGTTTTTTCCTCTGTCTTGGGTCTTCTCGTTCTTCAGTTCCCCATCACTGCGTTCTCTTGTGTTAAATAGTGCGCCATTTTAATCCCCTGTTTCCGTTACTATATACTTCTGAGAAATTATCTTAGCAGTGCCCCTTCCTCCAGTGGTCCTTCTGCAGCTAGTTTGACCCTTTGGAATCACCAATCTTAAGGATTTCTGTGCTGAATTTTTTTGTAAAGACATAAACCTTTCCATAGTGTGGATAACTGTTCCCTACTGTGCCTATTGTGGTCTGAAATCAGATGTCACACATTGTAGTTTCTAAGGGTGTAATGCATATTAAATGTAGTGCATGTCAGGAAAAACGTAAGCTGGACATGGCGCTTCGGGAGAGGAGAGCCGGCAGGTGGAGGTGGGGGTGGGGGTGGGGATGGGGTGGGAGGTACAGTGCTACGATGTTTCTTTTTCAGCTCATCCTCGGAATCCCAGAACAGGCCTTAAGTCTTCTCCACATGGCCATCGAGCCCATCTTGGCTGACGGAGCTGTCCTGGACAAAGGCCGTGCCATGTTCTTGGTGGCCAAGTGCCAAGTGGCTTCAGCAGCTTCCTATGATCCACTGAAGAAAACAGAAGGTAGGAAGCCATACCAAGATTGTTAGGTAATACTATTGCAGAAGGCTAGGATGTAGAACCCAGAAGAAGAAAAGGCATTAAATTGGGGACGGTATTTAGATTCTGAATGTTCACAATTATATGACAGAGTGTCATGCGGCATTAAAGTGCTTTCACGTGCATGCTTGGCACAAAGGTTGAAGGCAAGTGAGTGGTTATTTTCTCTGTGGAACTAGGCGCCAGGCTGGAAATCAGGACTGAAGACCTTTTTAAAAACTTACATTAGTGTTGTTTTTTTTTTCCTTCTCAAAGAATTGAATATAGAATTGTCTGGTACATGTTAAATCAATAAAAGTAGATAACAGGTTTTGAAAACTGTATGTGAAGTGTCGCAGTAAACACATATGGTGTTTTCCCCACTTTCCATTAGCTGTGGAGGCCGCCATTGAGAACCTCAACGAAGCCAAGAACTATTTTGCAAAGGTGGACTGCAAAGAGCGAATCAGAGACGTCGTTTACTTCCAGGCCAGACTCTACCACACCCTGGGGAGGACCCAGGAGAGGAACCGATGTGCCATGCTGTTCCGGCAGCTGCACCAGGAGCTGCCCTCACACGGGGTGCCCTTGATCAATCATCTCTAGTGAGAATGCCCGTGCTGGCAGAGTGTAAGAATTCAGACTTGTTTACAGTCCTTCTCTCCACATAAATGGTGTATTTGATGTCTGCCTTGTCAATAAACTGCATTCTGATTTGTTTGTCTTATTTTGCTGCTAGAATATACATAATTGTTTTGTTCTCCAATTTCCTTTTGATTGCAAAAGACACCCAACTTTTTGTTAATACACAGCTATTAGTGTAAGTGTTAAAGATTATGTTCTTTCTGGGCAAAATTGTCAATACCGTATTAGAAACTGTGCACACTCCATCATTATATAAATTCATTTACACACATGCTCAGGTGAGACCCCTTTTGGGCATCAGTAGATCTCTCTAGGGGCTCAGTGGAGGTTCTCTTATGGCTAGAATTTCTTTCTGAAGCATCCTTGCTTTGTTGGACTGAATGGTGCTTGTGATGGGTCCGTGTGTGCTTGTGAGTGAGTACACGTTGGTCCCTGATGGGAGTTAAGGAAAAGATCTGTTCATGGTTTTTGGACCAGTGACAAAGAGCATATTTCAGTAATTTTCTGGGTGCTGGCTTTCTTTTATCTTCTGCATGTGTATGTTTTTTCTATACTTAACTATATAAATGAGGGATGATGATACCTTTAGCCTAAGAATTCATCATGAATAAGGGGATTATAAATTAAGAAAGCGACAGGCTCAGAGGTGTATGGGAGCCATCACTCAAGTACACAGTGTATATAATTTACGTATATCAGCCCTGCAATTAAGCAGAAGCTGGTTATTGCTTTGTTCATGAACATATCTTTGATTGTTCATGGAAAAATCCCTGTGTTTCAAGTCCAAAACAGCAACAAGGCACCAACCCAATTTACAGCTTCTATCATTGGCTCTTTCACCGTTAAATTTAAACCTGATGGGAAATAATTTATCTCCAAAGCTCTTTGAAACAGTGTAAAACAACTCCCACTCATGAGGGTGCATTTGCTAGCCAAAGACAGCTGCTCTGGAACACAAGAGGTTTGGTGTAAAGTTAGAGACACTAATTGGTATGTCGATGTTTAAGAATCTTTCCTAAAATTTATTTGAAAGGTTATATATGTAGAGGGTAAAAATTGAATATTCTTAAAGGTTGTATAGTAAAAATTCTACCCAGGAAGTTACCACTATATCAAGTTTGTTTTTTTTTTTAATTCCAAATACATTCTCTTACCTGATACCATTTCTGGTCAATGTATTTAAGATCCTTCCAGTCTAAGTAGTGATCTTAATCACTCTGCCTCAGTGTGAGAAGGTCCAAGAGATGAGGCAAAGTGACTCAGCTGACCCCTCAGGTATAAACATTAAAAAACTGAAGACAAACCTGGCTACATAATTTATGGGGCCCAGTGTAAAGTGAAAATACGAGGCCTATGGTGAGCAGAGCCTTAAACCTGGTGGCGGGCCCTTCTAAGCATAGAGCCCTGTGCAGATGCACAGCTTGCATGCCCGTAGGTGGCCTGCTGACCCTGCCCTCAGCTCGCACGTTCACCCAGGCAGGACTGAATCCAAAGCTAACCTAGAGTTTGTGGCTACCTGCCATCTGTTCTCTGGGGCCCATCTCTTCCAGGAAGGAAGAGTGGGTTAAACAGTTGGAAACGTCAGAGTGGCCCCCAAATTCAGAACTGTCTAGGTTCTAGCTAATTGGCTTTTTTCCTGGTGGAGTATTTGGTGGGTAGGGGAGAGTCAGACTGGTATTATGGGTGGTTTAGTGTAGGGGTGTAAAAATCAATGATTTGGTTAACCTGGAAAAGCATTAACCTGGAAAGCATTTGTTGGGTGAGAAGGGAATTGCAGCTAAATATCTTGTGGGCGTTTGGGCCTATATCAGAGACCTGAGCATGTATCTTCAAAGGGGAAGAGACGATGTGGTGACCCAAGCCAGTGGCTTGGCACAGTGGGAGCCCTACCCAGCAGGTTTGCTTTTGTGTTTCCAGCCCTGGGGCAGGCGGGAACAACTAGCTCAACACAGCGTGCCTTTTTGTAAGTTATTTATGTATATCAACACATCTAATCTTCACTACAATCCTGAAAGGCAGGCAGTAGTGTTCATCCCATTGAACGGATGTGGAAACTGAGGTGGAAGGAGGTTAAGTCACTCACACAGCTGGGATGTCGCAGAGCTGGGAATCCAACCTAATTTGGTGCACTACGATAGAGGTGCCTGTTCCCAGAGTTTTGAAAAGTATTGTACTGTTTTTGTGAACATTCTCTTTCAGTTTGTTGAACACATAATTGATAATATCAGTTGTCATTTGAGCATTATCTAGTGCTCAGTATAGGCCAGACACTGCTAGGTACCGTCACACATACTATCTCTAATGCTTGTAAGCTAAATACCTTTTTACAGGTGAGAAACTTAGCCCCTGAGATTTGGCCTGTCCTAGCCCCGTCGCTAGAAAGGAACCGTCAGGATTCTGTCCCTGTGTGATAGGCTGTCAATCTCCTTTCATCACCAGACTGCCTTTCTGTTCTCCTACGTACCTTGAATATTTCTATTGGTTCAGAGTGTTTTAAATTTTGTCCTGATGTTTTGGGTGGTTACCCAGATTCTGTTCTTTCTTGTAGTACATCTAAGACAAATGAAGAACTTCATCTGTGCCCCGCCCCCCCCCACTTCCCCTTTTGTGCTGTTGTTTATGTTTGGGACAAATAAACATATTAACCTCACTGTCCACTGAATGGAAACTTCTCAGCGTCTTTTTTTTTAAAGTCTTACTTTTCCACTCCTCCCCTGTACTGGCCAAGTTTTCTTTAAAAGAAGATTCGGATGCTTTGTTTACTTATTTTCTTGGCAATCTGTGTTGTCAAGACAACAAGATTGGTTTGCCTAGAATAGGATTTTCTGGTGTTCGTGGAGGAGAAAACTCAAAAAGCAAAGCCAATTCTTATTTTCATATCTCTCAGAGGAAAATGATTTCCTTGAGTGGGATGATTTCTATCACAAGAGGGGCTGAATGTCAATGAAAGGAAATTGTGATGTGCTTTGCTTTGTTCTAATTCACTTTAATAAGAAAGGCACATCGGTGATGGGGTTTTTAGCTCTGTGCTAAGTATATTAATAGTACCTTTGAGCACTTATGTGCCAGGCACAGAGCTATTATTATCTTTGCACACACGATTGTATTTAAACCTCAAGCGAGCCTGTGAGCTAGGTTTATTATCCCCATTTAACAGTTTATGAAACCAGAAGTCATTGTCCAAGGCCAACAAGCCGATAACTAGTGAAGCTGAAATTTGAACTGAGGTCTGACTCCACAGTCACTGCTTTCAACCACAATGCTGAAGGTAAAAAAATGATTCAGCTGTGATACCTATCTATACTCCGGGAATTTATAGCTCTATTGACAAGTCAGATTGCGTAAGTGAAAAGTAAAGAATAAAGACTCATTGGCTGAGCATCAAATAAATGGTACAGTCCTTGCTATAGGAGATCAGAGAGGAGAGAGAACTAGAGCCTGGGTCACCGCATTTCAGGAAATTCTTCCCGAAAGAAGTGGATCTTGGGCTAGAGTTTGGATTTCAATGTGTATTTTTTTACTGTTCTCACATAACTGGCTTCGAACTTTACACAGGTCTACATATATCTAAATTTCTGCCTGTTTGCTAATGTTCTAATAAATCAGGCATTTTAGTAACATGATATAAATATATGGGATTGCAGATTTTAATAAGTAACAGGAAAAGACAACCAATATAACTACTTGGTTTCTTGGGTAAAGCATGAGTCGTCAAACTATTGTCCATGGGTCGAATCTGGCATGCCCCCTGTTTTTATATGGCCAGCTAGCTAAAGAACGGTTTATGTATTTTAAATGGTTGAAGAAAAATAACAATATTTTGGGACATGGAAAATCATGAAATTCAACTTTCAGTGTTGTAAATAAACTTATTGGAACACAGCCTTATCCATTCATTTACTTTGGTCTATAGCTGCTAGAATGGCAGAGAGAATTAGTTACAAAAGACACCATACGGCCTGCAAAGCCTAAAATATTTACTATCTGGCCATTTATAGAAAAAGTTGCTGACCTTGTGATAGAGTCATAAATATTCAAATACCCCCATCATATTTTTGGGGGGGATAAAATAGAAAAATGCAAAACTATGCATCTACCATTCAGAATTGACTTAACATTGTGCCATGTTTCAAATCCATTTATAAGGAAAACGTATAAGACTTTATGACATTCATCAAACGACTAACACTTTTCATTTATCCATCCCCCTGATCACTTAGGATGGTTGTTCCCAAGTTTTTACTATTTCCAACAAATGCGTTCATGTTGATAATCCCAAGGAGGGTGGTCATCTTAATTGGAACACTGTGGACTGTTTGTGAGGACCCCTGCAGCCTGAAAATAGCGGTTTCACTATAGTCCACTCTGTCGAGAGGACTTTGAATCTTTAATTAATTTGGCCCTTGACTCCCTTCTCAATCTTTTTGGCTGCTTGGCAGGGTCACTGAGACACCCCCTGGGTAACTCCTGGCTCAGGACTGGGTTTCACAACTACTCAAGGCGGGCAGGTCCCGTAGCCCTTGAGGTCTTCTGTCTCCCACGCCCCGCAGCTGATACCCGCTGAAAGACTAAACACACTTAAGGCTCCAGAATAGTAAGGTGTTAGAAGGGGTAGAATGTTTGGGAAGAATATGTTTGTCACACAAAGCATCTAGGTAGTTCTCGGGGAAAAGC
>NW_011888804.1:1625636-1627556 GCF_000151845.1 Pteropus vampyrus
AGCCCTGAGTCCCCACGCCTCCTCCGCCGAGCGGACCCCCACGTGCGCCGCCCCACGCCCCCGCCACGTGGGAGACGAGGCCCCCAGCGCCCCTTCCTCCGCAGCCTCGGAGCACGGGGGCCTCGGGGTGGCCTCTCGGCTGGGCCGCGACCGGCCCGGGGTGGCAGGGGCGGTGCGGGAGTTCGGAACCCAGGTCGCTGGGGGCGGGGGCAGACAAGGATCCTGGAGGCGGCCTAGGCCCACCCCCTCGCGTTTGACAGGTGGGGGGAGCTGGAGCGCGCAGGGGAGGAGAGGGCCCACAGACTTGGAGCATCCCACCCCCGCACCCCGCTGGTCTTGGGGGAAACCCAGGCCCCCCGGGGGGGCGGTTTGGACACTAGGCGGCGGGACCCTAGGCCCCCAGCTTTAGGACCCGGGACCCCTCGTCAGTCGGCCCTTTGCCTTCGCCCCCATCTCTCCGCCGGAACCTCACAGGCTTGGTCCTTTTGACCTAAATTCACCTCCGGGCCGCAGCACGTTGTGTATGCGGAGTGGTGCCTTCACCAGCACCATCCGCCTGACTCTGGGACGCGGGTATTCTGGGCCCTGCCCCGCTCACATTGGGTCTTGGTGCGTGGGGTGCCACCTGCTCTAGCCTCGAGCTTTTCCTGGCTTCCCCACCCCCTGCACTGCCCAGTTTGGGAAGCGGGGTGTTTTCACAGCTCTGCCAGCCGTCCTGGCTGCTCTCACTTGGCGCTGAAGAGGGTGCACCTCAGCCCCTGCTACCTCCGCCGGAGGTTGGGGCAGAGGGATGGCGTTTGGGAGGCGGGGAACTCAGAGCTGTCAGCAAAAGAGAGGCACTCTGGCCTTGGGGTGGGACATGCAGTGTCCACCTCCGTAGAGGCAGCTTTTCCTTCCTCAACCTGCGCATCCCTAGAGTCCCAGAGAAAAAAAACTTCACGTGCCCTAGAGCTGTGCAATCATTTACTACCCTCTCCCGGCTCTGCCACCAGGGGACAGAGAAGAGGATCGCTCTTTGTACCTGTGGGCGCCCTTGTCTCTAGGGCAAGGCAGGGGCTGCAACAGCGGGGAGGGTTTTGGGGGAGTTAGACCCCTCCTCCCAAACCACCCCACAGAAACATGCAGCTTAAGAATAAACAGTGCATGCTATGCCAATGCAGCTTCATGGCGAGCTGGGACCCTCCTTCCAGAATGCTGTTTGTAAACCGTACCCGTATAGAAAACAGCCATTTGTAGTGAGAGCACACAAGTATTTTTTGTAATGAAAATAGCCACCATTAAATGAGCCCCTAAATACTGTGCTATGTGTTGCATGCATTTATTATGTCATTTGGCGCCTATTATGCAAGGCTGAGGTTTTTATCTCCACTGTAGAGATGAGGAGATTGAGGCTCGAAACAATCCTGCAGTGTTTCTAGGAGTTAGCCCCATTTTATGGAGGGGCCCAGAGAGGTTAAGTAACTTACCCAGGGTCACACAGCCAACCCAAGTATATCAGGTCCTAGACCCTTTGCACTTTACCACCCCTTCTAGAGCAAGGGCCCTTGCAAGCCCACCCTTAGCTTCTCGAGGAGTCCAGATTTGTTTACTAAACCAGCCCGTGAGGACACAGATCTAAGCAGGTATGGTGGCGATGCTGATCAACTTAGGCTTGTCTTTGCTGCAAAGCTGTTAATGGCTTGGTAGCCAAATAGATTTACTAATAACTATACAGTAGCTCTCATCAGAGGTGGTCCTACCTTCCTGGCAAGTGTTTGGAAAGGTGCGGGGGTGACATTTGGTTGTCATGTCAGAATCATGCTGAGCATGCCTGGCTTTTCGGCGGGCAGGAGATGGAGATGCCAAATGTCCTGCAAACAGGCCGGATCCGCAGCAGATGTGAAGAGTCGCCCTACCCTCATGCCCGAGCGCCCGTGTTGA
>NW_011888804.1:1629546-1631340 GCF_000151845.1 Pteropus vampyrus
TACGGCACCGAAATCATTCCTGAACGGTTTCGCGCTCCGAAAAATAAGAGTCTGATCTTTTCCTTCTTCCCTGGTTGGTTCCCTTCCTCCAGAAAAGCAATAAAAAGGGGGCATATTTCAAAGGAGGGGAGTTCGGTGAGACTTCGCAAGGAAGGCCCCAGCTCTGGCATTCCCTGCCGGGGGGGTGGTGTTAGTGACCAAAATGGAAAAGGAATTATTTTAGCCCCCGAAGTTTTCAGTTTCAGTTATGTTTGTAGTGTTCCCGATGCCTTTTTTTTTTTTTTTAATTCAATTATGAAACATTTTAAGCATTGAGAAAAGCCAAAGTTTTGTTGACTGGCTCATGTTTTTGGAAGGGTGCCCAGGAGGTGATGGAAAGAGGGCAGAGCAGGGCGCCCTGTTTACTTAGTGCTGGCTCTGGAACCCTGATGAGCTTTCACTGAACCCATACTTTTTAGGGGAGCTGGTGACAAGCTCTGCCCAGGAAACTGAGGAATGCAGGGGTTTGGTCCCTGCTCCTAAGGAGTTCCAAGGTGAGTGGTCTGTGACCTATCGGGGCGCACTTTGGAAAAGATAAACGATTCTAGCGTTTTTCTCTTTTGCAAAGGAGAGAGAAAATTCCAAGAGTCTGTGGTGCCCCCACTCCCACCCCATCCTGAAAGCTGCTGGGAAACTATTTTTATGTTGTCTCTTTTTATCCCATTGGCTCCTGTAAATAGTTGAGAGATGGCAGTGAGAGAGAGAAAAATGCTAATTGCAACCTGGAGAGGAGAGAGGGATGGTCCCTTAAGGGAATGGGTGGTGCGGGGCCTTGGGAGGCCAAGGGCTTTGCGGCTTGGACACAGGTAGGAAGTGAGAGCGTGGGGAAGGGGTGCTGTGGGGGGTGCCAGAGAGAAGCCTCTGCTGGAGAAGTTTAAATGAAGAACCAGTGGTTTGGGTGGGGGACAGGGTGTGGAGGAAGGGACACCTCCCTTATGCATTCTTAAAGCTGCTTTGGAATTTTGCCTTCAATGCCTCTGGCAGAGGGACATTCCATTTTGATTCATCCCAGACAGTTTTCCCCCACTCTGGGTCTAGGGTTAGAGACAGGGTTGCACCCCAGAGCTGGTTCCCGGCCCCTCTTTGCTTCTGGCTGGGGTTGCTTTGTCCTGGAGGCTGGAGAGGGAGGGAGCTAGAATTAGCATCACCTCCAAACGCAGGGAAGCTAAGCCGCAGAACGGTAGAGTCAAAAGTCTTTCTCTTCATTGCCAATTGCAATTCTAGTCATTTCTCAACCTCTTCCTTGGGTTCAGTGAAGGATTGGGGCGGGCCGGGGGATTCAGTGGGAGAAGAGGAAGTATGGAAGGAAGAAGGTCCCTAACTCCCTTTTCTGAATACCCCCACCCACAGCCACACCTGCACATTCACACTTACTCTTTAAGGCAGGGCACACCTGGCTTCATGATTGGGACAATAGCTGCCTAGCAACTCAAGACGGTGGAGCTTCTTGCTCTGTAAGAGTCCAGGGCCACAGGGAACACAGGCTGCAGGGGTCAGGACACCTGGTTCTCCTCTGGGCCTCGCCTGGAGCCTGCTGGGCTGCGTCAGAGAGGTCATCTCACCTCCCCGGGTCTCAGCGACTCCATCTGCAGCCCTCGTGCACGATGATGAAGCTGCGTGCAAATTCTTATGACACGAGTCAGCAAGGATGTAAAATGGCATTGTAATTACAGTACTCTTTAATTTTGCGACGTGATGCCTATGGACAAGATTTGGAGGGGAAGATAAAAAGAGTTAAGTTAGCACGGCGGGATT
>NW_011888804.1:1632429-1652159 GCF_000151845.1 Pteropus vampyrus
GTCGATTTCATTCTAAGGCAGGGTTCTCCCCCACCTTATTGCTCAAAGTTCCACAAAATCTTAGAGTAAGACTTAGTAGACAGACTTGGGTCACACATTTACTCTTGAATCAGTCACTTGACCAGAACAGTTGATGCTCAGTTGACCAGGCTCGAGTCACATGGGAACCCCTGAAGCCGCTGGTGCAGACAGCTCTGTGCAGCCACCTTTCCTATGGAAAGACGGGTTCCCATCATGATCAGACAGCTGTTATCAGACTAAGGGAGCAGAGATTCTAGGCCTGCTAAAGAAAGCTGACCTGCGAATGGCGTTGGGATGACTGAAATAAACAGTGACCTCTAGTCAATATGTATTGAGTGCCAGTGGTATTCTAGAAAGTTCTAGGTCCTGGAGTTCAGCAGTAAATAAGAAGGGCAAAGCTGCAGCTCGCGGAAGTGAAATCAAATCCATGTCTTCATGCCCGGATCCTGTGCATTTCTTTCTGAGCATCGTAAGACCGTGGCTTTGCTCTCGCTCCTCTCACACAGGTGGCGGCAGTCCCAGGAAGGCAGAGGAGTGGGCTGTACGTTTTCCCCTTTGTTAGAGATTTTGGCCCAGCCTGAACTTTATTCAGGACACAGCACGTGGACGTTGCAAGACCATACCTGAAAAACTTAGTCCCTTCCTGAAAAACCCCAACCAGTTTTAGCTCTGCCTGGAACCACTGCATGACTTCAGGGCGAATCAGGAAACCTTTCTGAGCCTTCATTCTCTCATGGGTGAACTGAAAGGGCTGGAGCAGGTGACCACTGACGTGCGCTCTTAGCTCTAACATCTGATGAGCCTCAGAGCAGGGCCCGCAGGGCTGAGATAGGCCACGGGATGTGGAAAGGGGGAGGGCGTGTAAGGTGGCGCTCAGCCTGTCCTTGGTACTCAGTCTGTCATGTTGGGAAGGCAGGGGGGAGTGGTGAGGACTGTGACATGCTGTCCAAAGCGGCAGTGAGTCGTTCCCGGGAGAGAGCATGGGCCCCGTGCACTCAGAGTGTCCAGTTCTTCAAGAGACTGGACATTTTGGTTTTTATATGAAATCTCTCAGCTCTGAAATGTTAGCATCTTCAAATAGTTTTAAACACAGCATAGGCTAAGCAAAGTACGTCAGTGGCCGGATGTCACCCGAGAGTCCCCATTTGCCACCTCTTTGCTCTAGAGACTGTGATGGGCATGGGGATCTGCGCATTTGAAGGCTGGAGCTGTTTTCCCTGCTCTCTGCCAAGAGAGAGCCTTCGTCTCCGGGGAGATAGTTGGTTTCAAAGAGTCCAAACCAAAGAGCGTTCAAGAAGAGATGTCTGTAAGAGTTGGTGTCACTGAATCTGATAAGACTGCTTGGCTGGGCCAAGGTCCGGAATTTGAGATGTTCAGCTGATGTCAGAGCCTTTGGCGCTGTGGCTGAGGCAGCCGAGCCTCCCCAGTCTCCTCTTTAAACCCCAAGAAATACCTTCTGAATCGTGGTCTCTGAGGCAGCCAGCTTCTCTGGTTGGGGAGCAGCGTTAGTTTGCTGGGGCCGCCATGGCAAACTACCACAAACTGGGTGGCTCAGACAACAATAATGTATTATCTCACCGTTCTGGAGGCCAGAAGTCCAAGATCAAGGTGTCAGCAGGGCGGGTTCCGTCAGAGGCCCTGAGGGAGAATCTGTTCCGTGCCTCTCGCCTAGCTTCCGGTGGCTTGCCGGCAATCTTAGGCGTTCCCCGATCTCTGCTTTCGCGTTCTCATGGCATTCTCCCCGTGTGCAGATCCCTGTCCAGGTTTCTCCTTTTTATAAGGACCCCAGTCATATTGGATGAGGACCCACCGAAAAGGCCTCCTTCTAACTTGATTAGGTCCGTAAAGTCCCTCTCTCCAAATCAGGCCACATTCTGAGGTCCTGAGGTTAGGACTCTAACGTATCTTTTTTAGGGTGCACTTTTCAACCCATAGCAGGTACTGCGGCTTTGCCCTGGGACGCCCCTTCTGCTCTCCATCAGCTGCCCACAAAGCTCTGGAGCTCTGGCCCCTCCAGCAGCCCCCACCCCGCCCATTCCCACCCCCGTCACTCACGCTCACAGTCCTGGGGGCCTTCTTTCCTCCGCTTCGAACAGGTTCCTGCTCCCCACTCTCCCTGGAGATCTCAGCCTAAATATAATTTCCCCACGCGGCCTTCCTCGACTGCCTTCCCATTCAGATCGAAAGTGGGCCACTCTGTTCTCTTGGATCTCATCCTGGTTTTCTCCCCCAGTTTGTGCTTATAGAGTCACTCGCGTGCCTACCTTTAAGAAATCATGTTTGTTTTGTTTATCCAGAACATAGTCGGTTCTCAGTAATTGTCGAAAGAAAACACAGATGAGTAAATTTCCTTTAGGACTTCCCTGGGCCTCAGTTTCCCCAATGAGAGAAGTTACGGCTGGCCAAGTCCGTTATCCCAGGGAGCACATCCTCCCTGGCCTTGGCAGGATCCTTACAGCTATTTTGGACCCCTTTTGTTGTCCCTTGGCATCAGGGGACCCTGCGAAGGGTGGGACTCGGGTCAAGCATGTCCCTGGCACGCTCACTGGCACGCTATGGCTTCCATGGCGGCTCGTCATCTGGTGAGCAGGTGCAGGTTGGAAACGGCCCCCAGGAAAGGGGAACGCGTTTCTGGGGTGCCTGTGCCACTTGGCTTCCTGGCGGAGGAAGGAGCACTGCCTGTCATCCTGGCCCAGAGCCCAGGTCCATCTGCTCTAGGAAAGGTCTGCTTGCTGCGTCGAGCTGCCCTGCGAGAGTGGAGGGGAGCTCGGGGCTGCCAGCCCAGGGCGCTGGGGGAGGCCTTTGGAGCTGGACGAAGGACCCAGGGTTGGGGCAGAAGGCTCAGAGGAGAGGCTCTTGGCATTTTGTTAAATCCAAGCATCTTTGCAGAAAGGTCCTCTCCCTCTGGGGCCCTGAAATCAACATCAAATGCTTAGCTGTCCCTCCATCGCACAGGGCCTGTGAGAATTAAATGAACCAGGCAGAGCAGTTAGCTACGCTGGGCGCATGGTAAGTGCTCAGTTGGATGCTAGCTATTGCTGTGATTTTGCAAACCATAATTTTTTTGTACAGTTCTTTTCTCTTGGGGAGATCATTGATAGGTTTCATCAAATCCTGATAGGACCTGTGACCTTATAGGGTCAGAACATTGGCTTGGACTCTGCAGGGGTCAGTGGCAGAAGGTCTTATTCATCAGACCGAATGGCCATGCCTGCCAGGCCTCACTGCAGACCAACGGCTGCCAGGTGGCCTTCAGGAGGCACCCATTTCAGTCTCAGCCGGTGCATATCTCCTCTCCTCCCTCCTCCAGACCTCAAGGGCCAAGGCCCCTGCCAGACGCCAGTGTGTCAGGGAGACTGATTAAAAGCAGCTTTGCTGGGGGCGGATAGCTTGGTGTCCTTGGCCTGGAGAGGAGATCGATAAGCAATTGTTTTTTCTTTTGGCAAGAAGAAAAAAAATTCTCCATTAACTTTCTCAGGTGCTGGCAGACTGGTTTTCTTTTCAGGAACTCTGCAGCCCTGCCGGAAGTGGCTTTGAGAGGGAAGACAGGCCACTCCAGCTGCTCCCTGCCCCGGGGGATGCGGGCCCACATGGCCGTGGTTCTGGAACCCATAGAAGAGCAGGCATCGGTACCTCATAGTAACATTCTGGACTCAGCCTGGCAGATAGTAGGCATTCGGCAGGTATTTCTACAAAGAATAGCTTTTTGAGCACTTAACCATGTACCAGACAGGATATTGAGTGCTTAGCTCATTCAATAATCTCATGACTATCAGGCAGATGCCCATTTTATAGATAAGAAAACCAAGGCCGAGAGAGGCTAAGTCTCTTGTCCACGGCCAGCCCAAGTAATCGAACTCCAGGGGCACTGCTTTTCCCTCCTGAGAGACAAGGATCATAAGAAAGATATGCAGAGTAACAGCAGCTGGGGCCACAGAGAACATTGAACTTGAGTTGTATGCTTTCACTGACAGGGAAGCCAAGACAGGAACACAGGTAGTGATTTCTTTCTCAGATACAGTGACGGGGAAGAGGGTGGAGGAAAAGGGAATGGACCAACCGCTCCCTCCCCTGCCTCTCATCCCAGCTCCTATCATGGCTACAGTTACCTTCTGTCTTTTAAAAATTCACTTCTGAATTTTTACTTTTTCAAGTAAATGTAAATCCAGTGCAAAGTAATTCCCGTCCCCACCCCACTTCTGCAAAACGAGTATTTTCTCTTGAGGCCGCTGCTACCATTTTCTCGTGTACCTTTCCAGAAATATGTATGCCTGTGCATTTATGTGTGCAAGGTATGGCCTCGTCCCCTCTCCGCCAACAGCAGAGCTAAAGCTTTGGTTTTTATCCCATGTAACAGTGTGTCTTGGAGCTAATTCCTATTAGGATGTATAGAGTCACCTCTTTTCAAATAAATGCATGGTTTTATCCCGGGATACAGGTATAGCTCATTTTATTCACTCCATCCCCTATGTTGGATCCTTTCAAACCCAATCATCTTGTACGTACATCATTTTTTACGTGTGTGAGGTTGTCCATAGGATAAATACCCAGGTGTGGAATTGCTAAGTCATCTGTGCTTTGGGGATTTTGCTAGATATTGTTGAATTTCTCTTCGTTAGGATGGTGCCAAGTTATACTCCCCACAGCCTCACTAAAATAGTATTAGTATTATTATTACATTTTTTGTCTTTGCTCATCTGATACTTGAAAAAGGTGGTTTTCATTGTAGTTTTATTATTATTAATTTCGGTCAAATGTACATAACAAAATTTTCAATTTTAACCATTTTTAGATGTATAATTTAGTGACATTAAATTCACAGTGTTGTGCAACCACCACTATTTCCAGAACTTTTTCGTCACCCCAAACGGAAACAATGACTCCCCAATTCCCTTCTCCACCAGCCTCTGTTCTACTCTCTGTCTCTGTGAATTTGCCTATTCTAAGTACCTCATATTGGCGAAATCATACAGTATTTGTCCTTTAATGTCTGGCTTGTTGCACTTAGCATGTTCTCAAGTTCCAGCACATGTCAGAACTTTATTCCTTTTCATGGCTGAATAATCCAGTGTATGGATGGACCACATTCCATCATCAGTTGTTGGACACTTGGGTTGTTTCCACCTTTTGGCTATTGTGAACAATGCTGCTGTCTATCAATACAGGTGTCTATGTATCTGTTTAGACCCCTGCTTTTAATTCTTTCAGGTATATACTTAGGAGAGAATTGCTGGGTCATGTGGTAATTCTGCGTTTGACTGTTTGAGCGCCCACCAAGCCATTTAGTTATGGTTTGAATTCTCCTTACTATAACTGAAGCTGAGCATCTCGTTGCACAATGGGGTCTTTTGTTCTTTCGCTGTGAACTCTGTGTTCATAAATCGTTTTGGGACACCGTGGTTATTTCCTTAATGCGTTTCCATGAGAGCAGGGACCCCATCTGTCTACGTCACTGTCCAGATTGCCTGACATAGAAGCTGGTCCATAAATACTTGTTGTAGGACTGTCCCAAGAGGGCAACTGGCATTTCTCTGCCTCTCGTCCAGGTCCTCCAGGGACCACTGGCTTTCTGCTCCCATCTGCACTTCCTCTCTATCCCCTCACTGCCATCCAGTGTTCTCAAGAGATAATTTTATTTATTCATAAAATCTCTCTACTCAGCACTTACTGTTTTCCTGGCCTCGTGACGTGGGTGATCAGCACGAAGCCACCACCGTCCGCATCTGCAGACGTGCTCCCTGAATTCTCGTGGCACCTGTGACATTTGTCCGGCAGAATTTGTCAAACACGTGAACCAAAGGTTAATATTCTGTCCTAGAGACGGAAGGAGTTGACAGTCTAAAGGGAGTGTGTCAATCTTATTTTCTTTTAAATTTACATAACATAAAACTAACCATTTAAAACTATATAATTAAGTGCCACTTAGCACATTCACAATTGTACAACCACCACCTCTGTCTAGTTCCAGAACATTTTCACCACCCCAAAAGGAGACCTGCGTCCATTAGCAGTCACTCCACCCCTCTTCTGCCTAACGCCCCCCCAGTCCTAAGTGACCCCTCGCCCACTTTTTGTCTCTATGGGCTTGCCTATTCTAGAAATTTTGTATAAATAGAATCATACAGATGTGACCTTTCGGGTCTGGCTTCCTTTACTTAGCATGATGTTTTCGAAGTTCTTCTAGATTGTGCCACATGTCAGTACTTCGTTCCTTTTTAGGCCTGAAACGTATTCCATCGTGTGTATCCACTACATTTTGCTTATCCATTCATCGGTGGATGGACATGGAGGTTGTTCTCTTCTGGACACTATGACTAATGCTATTTGGGTATAGACTTAGGAACAGGATTGCTAGGTCATGTGATAATTCTTTGGTTAATTTTTTGGGGAACCACCAAGCTATTTGACATCAACGTTTTTGACCTCGTGCTTGCCTTGTCTGGCAGGCACCAGCTGGGGGCCGAATTAGGAAAACGTTAGATAATAGATAGTCGAGCCTGGCTCCTCAGATGACATAAACTGCCTTGACTCACACTCCCTGGGCACCTGTCTGTCCTCTGATGTGACCCCTGACCCCCATTCTCAGTCGAGGATCCTGGGCTGGGAGGCTGGACTGCTGTTCGCGTGGGCTTTGCCGTAAGGGACCTTGAACAAATCCTTTTCCTTCTCTCGAGCCCCAGCTCCCCCATTTTCAGAATGGGGCTATTATCATAGCCAACCAACAACCTCGGGTGCTTGCGAGACGATGCCGACGTGTGGAAGATGTTTCGTAAACTGTAGAGTGCTGTCTGAGTCGCTGCCATGGTGAAGTGATGCAGCCCAGATGTCGCCACGCAGAAGTGTTCCATTTAGCCTGCCCAGCATTCAGAAATATTTGAAATAATTGCAAAGTAAAAAAAAAAAAAAAAAAAAATCAAGAGAACTCGTCTGACATCTTGGGTTTAGGGCTTCTCTTGAAAAACAGTTGGCTTGAGCTGGAAGTGGCTGTGGCCTCTATAGGAGGCTTTTGCTGTTTGGGGGTTTTCTCATACTTGGCTCCCACTGGAATTGAATTTGGAATTCTCGTTATGTGTGTGAGGAGGGGCTTTTAAAATAAGGAAATGTGGGGTGTGTGCTTCTGTATAGTCTCAGAGATCAGATCACATCATGTTTTGCAAGATTTTTTTAGGGTGTCAACCCCAGGCAGGTGAGGCACCAGCTTGGGGCAACAGGAGAGGGCGCCACCCCCCCCCACACCCTGGTTTGGGGGTGGCTGACCCTTCCTCTTTCTGCAGGTGGCGCCGCTGCCCCATGGGAGTGCCCCCGCGTGTCCGTGTTGGACGAGGTTGGCGCACGCACCATGTCATCATGCGTCTCTAGTCAGCCCAGCAGCGACCGGGCCGCCCCCCAGGATGAGCTGGGGGGCGGGGGCGGCAGCAGCAGCGAAGGCCAGAAGCCCTGCGAGGCCCTGCGGGGCCTCTCGTCCCTGAGCATCCGCCTGGGCATGGAGTCCTTCGTCGTGGTCACCGAGTGTGAGCCAGGTTGCACCGTGGACCGCGGTCTGACCCGGGACCGGCCCCTGGAGGCCGATGGCCGAGAGGTCCCCCTCGACGCCGGCTCCCAGGCCCGGCCCCACCTCTCCAGTCGCCAGCTGTCTCTGCAGGAGCGGTCGCAGCTGGACGCGAACGGACGCTGCGTCCACCCGGTCCAGCCCCCCTCGCCCGTGGGCTCCCCGCAGTCGTCGCCGCGGCTGCCCCGGCGGCCCACGGTGGAGTCCCACCACGTCTCCATCACTGGGATGCAGGTGCGTGAGCCCGTGTTTGCTGGGGCGCAGGGGTCTCTGTGTTAGGCGGGCTCCCCCAGAAGGATTCTTGATTTGGGAAGTGACCCCAGGAAACCTGGTCCCAGACAGAAGCGAGAGGGAAGGGAAGTTGACAGAGGGTGCAGTTACGGAGCGGGCTGCCACCATGGGCACCGGGGCTCCACCGTCTGGGGGACCTGGGAGACAGGTAGAACAGAAGCCTCAGGGTCATCCCACCGGAGGCGCAGGGAGCTGGGGCTTTTGCACCAACTCCTGGCAGCCTGGTGAGGGCGGCTGAGGGTGGGTGACTTGCCCTGAGTGTGGGCAGAGCCGCTGTGGGGTTCAGAACGAGCTTCTAGCAAAGAGATGCAAGTGCTGGCAGCTGGAAGCTATGCTAGGGGCTCTGAAATGGGAGCAGCAGGTCCCCAAGAGACCCCTCGACCTGACAGCATGGCCCCTACTGCCGAGTGTCTGCCGGGCACTGTGTTCAGCGCTGTGCGTGCGTTTCTCATTTGATCCTTACAGTAAACTTGGAGGTAGCTTGGGACTCAGATCCCCACCTGGTTCACGGGGCCCTGCGCCATCTGCCCCGCCCTTCTCTGCCCGCCCCCATGTCTTACACTTCCACTGCCCAGTGGCAGGGCTCCATCCTCACCCACCGCCTTATATACCTCATACCCACACTCATTCCCTCAGGCCTGTGCCTTTGCTGTCGCCTCTGTTTGGAGCCTCTCCCGACTTTGCAAAGTCACCCGATGTCTCAGTTCGAATGTCACTTCCTCACACAGGCCTCTCGGACCGCCCTCTCTAAGCAGCCATCAGCCCTCAGGCCCTCTCTGTCCTGTCTCCCCATCGACTTTCTTTCACAGCGCTTGTCACCATCTGATTATTTTGTGTCTAGTTGCTCTTGCTCGTTGCCTGTCCCCTCTCAGCCGGAAGGTTAAGTTCCATAGGAAGTCTTACCCACCATCGTGTCCCCAGCCCCTCTGACAGTGACTGGCACATGGTAGGAGCTCGAAAATATTTGTTGAGAGAATGAATGAATTTAATTAAGAGAAGCCTGGAAATCAGAAATGGTTTTCGAAAGTGGTTGACATTTAACTGCATTTCGAAGGCCGGGTAGAACTTTCATAATTGGAGATGGGAACACACAGAAAAGAACACGCGGGGGTAGGTGTGCGGCGTACGCAGAGGCCCAGAGGCAGAAGGCATGATGTGGGGAGAAGGGCAGCCAAGGGTTCAGTTAGCTGGAGTATGGGGGGCACTGTGGCATCAGGGCTGGAGGGACAGTTAGAATTGAGTCAGTTTAGAGAAACATAGACCCCACCCCCCAAAAAACACAATAGGGGTTCTTTATCATGTAAAACAATTCGGGAGCTAGGTATTAGGGACTGGAGTGAAGGTTCTTTTGTTGCTTTTGTCCTTAAAACCTCATGGTCTCAGGATGGCTGCTGTGGCTCTAGCTTTCACAGCTCTATTCCAGGCAGGAAGAAGGAGCAGGGAAGAAGGACAAAAGCTTTCTGCCTCCTAAGCCAGCCCTCTTCCCTGGAAGCTCTACTCAATTACTGCCTACCTCTTGCTAGCCAGAACACAGTCAGTCACTTGGCCACCCTTAGCTATAAGAGAGGCTAGGAAGTAAAGTTTTTTTCAGGACTCAGGAGAGTGAAAGCAACACTGGAGAAAAATGCTGGAAACAACTTAAAATGTCTACCAGCGAGGGGAGGGCTCTGTGAGCCATGGACAGCAGGTCAGAAGACACAGGTCACGTGTACACTCTGACATGGAACTACCTCCAGGGAAAGGACATTGAGAAATGAGTCAATGTGACACCACGTATGCCTCCTCATACCCCATTCCAAAACAATACACTGCTTTCTACAGGTGCCTGTATGTGCGCATTTACATAGAAAAAGGCCTAGGAGTTTATACACCAGGCAGATATCAAGGTTTGGGCAGGAGAGGGCTAGATGAGGGTGGCGGGTGCCGGGGGGATGTTGGGTTTATCGCTAATACCCAAAGTTCTGTTTCCGTCGCGTTTCTTTTCCCAGTTTTACCTCGTGTCACTTAACATCTCCCCCTCATTCTATTGAGGTACGATGAAAGGAAAATAAACTGCATGTTTTCAAGTGTATGATAGGATCAGTTCTGATGTATACGTACACCTGTAAGACCATCACCCCAATCAAGGTCACAGACGTTTCCAGCACACCCAGCAACGCATCCCTCCCCCGCACCCCTTTCCCCCGTACCCGCAGACCTGCTTTTTTATCGTTACAGATTCGTTTGCAAGTTCTAGGGTTTTGTGTTAGTGGAATTGTCGAGGATTTCCTCCTTTTCAGCTTAGCTTCTTTCGCAGTATAATGATTGAGATTTGTCCATACACCGGCATTTCCTTCATTTTCGCTGCTACATAGTATTCCATCGTTTAGATGCGCCCCAGCTTGTTGATCCATTTACCCGCTGATGGACATTCAGGTTGTTTCCAGTTTGACTTTTACAAGCAACACCGTTACGAACATTTGTGTACATGTCTTTGCCTGGACACGTGTTTTCATTTCTCTTGGATAAATACCTGGAAATAGAATGGCTGGGTTGTATGGTGGATGTTTGTTAAGGAACCGTCAAACTGTTTTTTCAAAGAGGCTGCATCATTCCAAATTCCCACCATATGTTCTGACTAAACTAAATGTTTTAGCTCGTCTAATGGGTGTGGTTTTAATTTACATTTCCCCATGACTAATGATGTTGAGCATCTTTTCATGTGCTTATTGATCATTTGTATCTTCTTTAGAGAAATGTCTTTTGAAATCTTTTGCCCATTTTTTAAATTGGGTTGTCTTCCTATTAATGAGTCGTAAGAGCTCTTTGTATATTTGGCTCATCTTTCATTTTCTTAGTAGTGTCTTGAAGAGCAAAAGTTTTAATTTTGATGCAGTCCAGTTTGTCATTTGTTTCCGTTTCTGTTTTGTGCTTTTTCTGTATTATCTAAGAAACCTTAGTCTGTCCCAAGGTCACACAGATTATCTCTTATTGTGTCACTTTATGTTTTTCTAGGACAACATAGTCATGGATTACTTGTTTAATTTAAAATTAAGTTTTTATAAGTGGGAACGACATTTAAAAAATGGTTATAAAAAGAGTATGTACTGTTCATTGATTTTTTCGCAGCATACAGAAACTGTTGTTAGAAGGCAGGCTAGGGGTCACCCCGGAGGAGGCCAAGTGACTGGGAGGTGCTTCCGGAGAGCTGGGAATGTGTTCTTTTTTGATTCGGGTCTGGGTTACAAGTGTTTTGTTTCGTTCGGTAAAAAACTTTTCTAGCTGCAAACTTAAAATTCGCATTCTGTGTGTTTCTGCTTACTTTCCAGGATTGCGTACAGCTCAATCAATACACACTGAAGGATGAAATTGGAAAGGTACGTCTCCTAGGAGCCAGGCTGGTTTTCCACATCTAACGGGGTGGGGGGTGGGGCTCTAGAGCTGGGAGTGGAAGAGAAGCCCTTAGAGGTGAGGTTGGGGGAGGGGAGGGTTTTGTGATTTATGGCCAATTTGTTTTGTTTTGTTTTCACGTCATGATCTTAACATGTTTCTGCAAAAGCACAGAGAGCGTCCAGGGAAATCCCATATCACTAGGGTGATAGTTAGAGTCCCCCGCTGCCATATGAGTGTTGGTTCTTCCCCCTAAGATACTCTCGCATCTACTTTTGCTTTTGTTGCTGCCAGTGGGCAGAATCACTGCAGGGGTGAAAGGCTCACGTGCCAATAGAGAGCAAGTGAGTAATAAACGAGCACAGCGTGCTGGGTGTAAGACAGTGGCATTGGCGAGGGCTCCGAGCATGGAGCGGGCTAGGTGTGAGCGTGGAGAGTAGTGAGGTCTGCGGCGAACTGTACCATACGGAAATGACGATGGCTCCATATGGTCAGATCTTTTGATTTTTTTCAAAACAGGCTGATAATCTGGATTTTTATATCCAAGTTTTCTGTTTTTTTTTTTTTTTTTTAAATGTTGGCAACTAATTCAAAACTTTCTAAAAACGGTAGGTCCAACAAAATACAATTGCAGGGCAGATTTGGCCAGTTTGCAGCGTCTGTCTCAGGGTCCTCGTTTTGCAGATCATGACTCTGGATAGTATGTCATGGTCCTCTCCCTTTATCCAGGGCTCCTACGGCGTGGTCAAGTTGGCTTATAACGAAAATGACAACACCTACTACGTGAGTATCCACATCCCGCTTCCCGCCCCCATCCTCGTCCAAAGAAAGAGCCTCCGTTCCAGCACTCAGCTTCCTGGAAGCTTTTCTTAGCCGTCGCCTCCTTTTATTCTTAGATCGCATTCCTTTTGTGCATTAGGAAGGAAAGTGGCATTTCCATTTTACAGGTGGAAATGGGGAGGTGAAGCGATGGCCCAGGAAGAATGAATGAATAAATTCAGCCGATGTCTTATATCCCGACTCTGGGCTACCATTTCTACATCCTCCCATAGCACCGAGAATCGGGCGGTCGTGAGCCAAAATGGCCCTGATCGCTGAGGCTTTGGAGTTAGTCCGATGTGGATTCACATCCTGGCTCTCCCATGTGCCAACTGCACGACCTTGGACAAGTGACATAACTATTGAACCTCGGTATCCTCGTGTGTAAAACAGCCAGTCATACCCCTCCCTCGCCTGTCATGTCATTGCATTCATGTCTTGGTGGCAGTGAGTCCCAAGACTCACGGCCTCTCAGATGGTAGAGCTGACCCAGAACCTCAGAAGCACCCTCAGGGCTGAGGGGACCCCATAAATCCAGCTTCCATGCAACCTGGAGTTGCTCGACCCCCTCTGGTGACAGGACTCTCATGACATTTTCTGAAAACAGCCAGGGGGCCCGGAGCTCCGGCGGGCCTGGAGGTTCGGAACGCTCCCGCCGCCCTCCTGCCCGCTTTGGCTGCGATGTGGGGTCTTGGTCTTTTCTCCCACAGGCGATGAAGGTGCTGTCCAAAAAGAAGCTGATCCGGCAGGCGGGCTTTCCACGTGAGTTTGGTGGGTCAGGCGGGCCTTCGTTCTTAGGGGCAGGGGCTGGGGCAAGACAATAGGCCCCACTGAATGGTGTCCCCTACAGAGAGTGCCCTGCGTGGACACCCCAGAGACAGCGCTGGGCCGCCTACTGAGGTTCTTAAATTCATTTTTATTAAAAAAATATTTATTAAAATAATACAGGTTTCCAGCCGAAACTGGATTTCGTTAACCAATGTCACCATAAAAAAAAAAATGAATTAAAATAAATAAATAACAAATAAACAAAAATAAATAAAATAATGTAATAGAGGTTTCAAGTCAAAAAATCCGTTAGAAGAAAACAGTTGGACGGTTCTTCAAAACGTTAACCATGGAGTTACCCTATGACCTAGTAATTCTGGTCCTAGGTGTATATACCCAAGAGAATGGAAAACACATGTTCGCACAAAAGCTGGTACATAAGTGTTATAGCAGCTCTAGTCACAGTAGCCAAAAGGTGGAAACAGCCCAAATGTCCGTCAGTGGATGATTGGATAAACAAAAGGTGGTCCATCCATCCAATGGAATATTACTCAGCCGTGAAAAGGGACGAAGCACTGACACACGCTACACCATGGAAGAACCTTGAAAACATGCCGAGTAAAAGAAGCCAGACGCAAAAGGTTGCATATTGTATGATTCTGCTTATATGGACTGTCCAGAATGGGTCCATTCACAGAGACAGAAAGCAGATCGGTGGTTTCGGGGGCTGGCACTAAGGGGAGCGAAGGAAGACTGCTAATAGGTGTGGGGCTTTTGGGGGGTTGGGACATGAAAACGTTCTGGATTAGATAGCGATGATGGTTATACAGAGTTGCAAATGCGCTAATCGAATTATACATTTCAAAATGAATTTTAAAAAATTAAATACAATGAGGTATTTGAATTATATCCAAAAAAAAAGAAAGCCATCAGAGAGCAGGAGGGCTTATAACAGGTTCCTGCCGTGCTCCCTCCCCTTACAGGCAGCCCCCACGTTTAGCTCTTTAAGGAGCTGGTAATTAAGCTGGTAATGGTAGACCTGCAGATGAGCGTATGAGAAGCTGCTCCAACATAAGCTCCCTGCCAGCATTGCTGGGCAAAGCGTTGGCTTGGGCCATAACCAGAACGTAGATAAGAGAAAAGGTAAACCCCCTCCGATGACCAGGATCCTGGTTTATCCTGCTTATCTGAACTTTGAGACAGATACCCTCGCGTGTCGTTACTTTTCGACTTATCGACTTGGGGCACGTACTTCTGACTTGCTCTGGAGACGGGTGAGGATTTCACGCGCTCACACCACTCCTTACCTTCCATCCCCAACCAGACGACGAAACGCTCCGGCGATGTTTCGCTCCTTGTCATGACCGCACTCGGCACTTCTCTCCAGCAGTGCAGCAGGTGTCTCCGGACCCCTCGCTTCGTCGACGAGGCCGTTAGCGCCCTTCCTCCTCCTTAGAGCTCCCCTTTTCTCCTTTCACGTCCCGCTTCTGACCCCTGCCCCTTTGCTCTCACGTCTCAAGGCAGATCACGTCTACGTTCGGTTCTGTTAATTACAGATCCGATTACATACAGTGTGACATAATAAGCGTTTTCACTATGGGTCTTTCTATCATTGTGACCTATTGATTGTCAGTCACTGCAGGGCCAAACAGTGAACTCATTCATTGCCTTTCTTTTCGTCATGGTCTTTTTTTTTTTTTTTGTCTCTTCGTTTCTTATTTTCCTATTTCTGACTTCATTTTATGTCTCTGTTCTATTCATGAGTTAAAGACATGAGGGGTAATGTTTTCATCCATCTTATGGGAAAGCTGAGACACAGAGAGGAAACGTGATTGCCTGACCCTGGGATGTTGAGATTGCCAAGCCAGACCCCAGACTTCTCTTCCCCACACCTCGGTGAACTCCAGCCCTCTGCAGGGGAACGTCTCTTTGCCCTGACCCTGAGATGATTTGTGTCTCCTTCAGGTCGTCCCCCACCTCGAGGCACTCGGCCAGCTCCGGGAGGCTGCATCCAGCCCAGGGGCCCCATTGAGCAGGTGTACCAAGAAATCGCCATCCTCAAGAAGCTGGATCACCCCAATGTGGTGAAACTAGTAGAGGTGAGGTGGGGGGCCCCGGAGGAGGGAGAGGGGCTGGCGTGGTCCAGCATCGGCTCTGTTATTACCCAGACGCCACCCAGCTGTTTTCCAGGGGCAGCCATACCACATCCGACAGCCCGTTGCAGGACCGAGTCGTAGTTACTGCTCCAGGCGCCTTCGCCCGTTATTTCATGCAGTCTTCACCTGACCCTAAGACTATTTATCGTTCCCATTTTACAGATGAAGAACCTGAGGCTCCTAGGGATACTGAGGCTTCCCTTCACCCATTTCTGTCTCTTCGGAGTCGGTTCTCTTTCCGGTACACATATGTGTAATTGTAGCACAAAGACAGGCACAGACATGTAAACAAATGGGCATGGCTGTGTTCTGATAAAACTTTATGTACAAAAACAAGCAGAGGGCCGGGTTTGGTCTGTGTGCTGTAGTTTGCCAACCACTGCTCTAGATCAGCAGTTCTCATACTTTTTGGTTTCAGGACACGTTTATAGTCTTAAAAATTATTGAAGACCCCCAAAAGCTTTTGTTTATGTGCGTCATATTTACCACATTAGGATTTAAAACTGAGAAATCTAAAAAATTATGTATCAGTTTGTTTAAAACAATAATAATCCTACTTCATATTAACATAAGTGATCTTTTTATGAAAAATATATTTTCTGAAACAAAAAACGTAGTGAAAAGAGTGGTGTAGTTTTACACTTTTGCACATTTTTGTTGTCATTTTTTAATGTCTGGCTTAATAGAAGACAACTGGGTTCTCAAATCCGCTCCTGCATTCAGCCTGTTGTGACATCACGTGTCACGTGGTTTCTGGAAAATCCGTGTACACTCGTGGGGAATGAGAGTGAAAAGGCAAATATTGTCTTAGTATTAAAGGGAAAATAGTTTCAACCTCGTGGACTCCCCGAAAGCATCTTGGGGACTCCTAGAAGTCCCCGGACCACATTTGGAGCACCTCTGGTCTAGGTGACAAGGACAAGGAAACCACGTGTGATAAGGTCCTTTATTGAGTGTATGTTCATAGCGTTGTGGGAGGACGAAGTGGGAACAGCCAGCTCAGCCTCAAGGGGCTGGGGACGGCTTCTCAGGGGAAGTGATGTTTGCGATGGCCCAGTTGTTCTGGGTGGAGAAGACAGGGACAGGCATCACGGGGCAGGAACGGCATGTGCAAAGGGCCAGAGGCCTCTATTTGGTGGAAAGGTGCACCCCCGCCTTTGGTAGGTGGGAGGGTCAGCAGCCGCACCTCCTGGGGTCCACTGGGTTCAGAACTCTAGGTGCGCCAGGCCCTGCGTCTGCCTTTCTGCACAGGACAGGGCTTAGGGCTCCAGGTTGGCTGCCCCGGGCCTCTGCCTAGGGTTCACCCCTTTCCCAAGGCTCCTTCCCTGTGGACCTTGGATGGCTGGGGAAGGCAAGCGTCATGCGGAAGGAGGCAGGAGGACCGGTCTAGCCAAGGAGCCTGTTTTTGTTTCTTTCCAAAGAAGAGAGATGTGGCTTCAGGCCATCACCACCTCAACGCACAGACGCTTGAGTTGGCATCTTAGAGGAAGCCCCAGGGCATCGGTTAGCAAGATGCCCCAAGGCATTGGTTAGCAACGGCTCTGGGTCCTGGCAGGATCTCCCTTCTCCCCACTGCCCTGTGACATGTGGCTTCTCCACCGAACAAGACTGTTTGCCAGCCTGCCTGTTTGTTCCTGCATCAGACATTTCCCGAGCACCTACTAGGGCACCGGAGAGACAACCAGGGAGGGTGCAGCCTGGTGCCTGCCCTTTGGAAAGAAGGAGAAAGATCGAAATAGTGATAAGAAGGAAGCGGGAGGGTCTCGAGACGACAGAGAGAGGAAGTGCTGTGGCAGTTCCAGGCGGGGAGATGTCACTTCCTGCTGGGGGATGGAGATGGGGACAGGATCTGAATTTTTACCCTTTGGACCACTTGTCGTCTCCTAGGCGACAGGTGGGATTTTTGTTCAAGCCGAGACATTTCCCGGGAGGAATTTGCCCCCTGCCTTTTGCAACCTCCTTTCTGGGTGTTTCGGGCCCTTGATGGTTGGGCTAGAAGGTGCTCATTTTCCAGGTGGCCTTTGGGATCGCACACTTGGGTTTTTTTTCCTGTGCCCTTCACCGTTAACTGGGAAAAACAGAGGAAAGTGCAGCCGTCCCGTTAGCAAACGCAGTCACGTGGCCGCGGCTTCCTGTCTGCTCATCCCGTTTTTTCTCTCTTCTCCTCCCTGTTCCTTGTCTCCGGCCTGTCTCCCACGGCTGTGCCAACAGGTCCTGGATGACCCCACTGAGGACCATCTGTACATGGGTAAGACTCGAGCCCTTGCCTTCTGCCACCCTCGCTCAGGCAGCTCCCACCAAGGACAACTTCCCCTTTCCCGCTCCAGCTGGGCCCCGCAGTGAGCCCTGTAGAAGGCTGCACCCCTGATTTGAAACAGGAGGTAGAATGGAGTTCTTGCTAAGACTTTCTTCATCTCTCTCCATTCCTTTGCACATATTTATCGAGCGCCTGCTATATGCTGGGCACTGCACTAGCCACTGATCAGTATGAAAGGCGAGGCCCTACCCTTGTGACGCTGACCTTCTAGTCAGGGAAGACAGGTCGTCGTCAACTAAATAAAACATAACTTCAGATAGGTGCTCTGAAGGTTAAGTAGGGTGACGTGGGAGAGTGAGATGGAGGGGATGCTTCAGATAGGAGGTGCCCGTTCAGCACTTGCATGTCAAGGACGTAGTCCTGTTACATCTGGGGAAGAGTGTTCCAGGCAGAGGGAACAGCAGGTACAAAGGCCCTGAGGCCGGTGGGAGCTTAGTGTGTTTGAGAGAAATGTGGCAGGGGCAGAGTAAACCAGAGAGAGGGGTAGGGTTGAGGATGGAGGGCCCGGGAGGCTAAGGTGGGGCATCTGGAGCCTGCGGGGACCATCGAAGGGTCTGGGCACTGCTCACAGAAATGGAAAAACTCAGGTGTGTCCTCAGAGATCTCATTTTTTAAAAATGGCGAGGACGTGGGGCAGCCCTCAGTCACTTCTCAGCATAAAGGCTGCTGAGGGCAGGCTAATTCAAAACTGGGCAGCAGGCTGTTGGGCCCAGGAATAGGTGATCGGCAGGTCACGTGTCTTGGTACTGTCTGGCCTGGGTGGGCATTCAGACGAGTCCGTGCATTTTGAGCAGGCCCAGATGACGGCCAGGAAGGGCATCAAAGAGATGATAGGGGTCGGCACGGCCAAGGCCAGCCTGGAATCAGGGCTCTCCCGGATGAGCACGGGGATGATCCTTTCTGCACAAGGAGTGATCGATCATAAAGTAATGAATATGATTTGAAAATAGAGCTCAGAGTTCATCTTCCCCTATTGCGGCTGCTATGGTTCCGTTTTGAGGATGCTGTTGTTGCTTTGGATGTTTTACTTTTTATTTCTCCTCCGGGTTTTTATTATGAAAAATGTTAAGCCTACAGAAAAGTCGAAAGAATACTGTAATGGATACTTGTATACCTACTACCCAGATTCAACAGTATCTTTTCGTCATGTTTGCTTGATCCGTCTAGCCACCCACCCATGCATTTCTCTGTGTTTTTTTGCTGAACTGTCCAAAAGTGAAGTAGCAGATGTCATCACCTCTGAAGAAGTCAGTGCTAGTTCCTTAAGAGCATCTCGTATTCTAAGGGCAGTCCGTATTCAAATTTTAGAACTCTTAAACAACTTCCGTTACAGACAATTTAGAAGTTGTACAGTGAATAACATCAGATATGTTAACTCGAAACAATTACGGAAGAAATATTATAAAGATGTGAACATTACAGAATTGCAGTATTTCCCAAATGTGGTACTATCACCACTTTAAATACATGAGACAATTTTAGGTGGCACACAGACAAACATTTAAAAAGAATTTTTAGATTTAATTTACTGTTGTATAAGAAAAACTATAACCAGCACAGTAAAAGCACAATTTCGTGGATATCGTTACCTAAGATAAGGCTAACAATTTTAAAACTGAGTCTATTTAAAGAGAAATATCAAATAATAGTTTACATGGTACATAGATATAGCCAGATTATGAACGTGGTAGGCAAATAAGTGAAGTTTGGGGAAATATAGCAGAAATCATAAAGTGTAAAAGGTAGTTTTTGGCCCAGAATGGCATTTTCAGGCTAATTCACTCACTCAGGGCCCCAGACCTGACATGGCTTTGGGCTGTTTCTGAGGAGGTGGTTTGTTCATTCAACAAACATTACAGTTGTCAGGTCCTGTTCCAGGTTCCTTAGTGAACAAAACTCAAAAGGCCCTGCCCTTGGGGTATTTTATCGCTCTAGTGAGGACAGACAGACGCTCAGTCACTGAGCATTTTGTGTAGGCTTCGAAGGTGACAACACTGTGGAGAAAAGAAACCTGAGCAGGGTCAGGGAGCCAGGAGTCCGGGATGGGGGACCGGGAAATAGAGCGGCTCCTCCGGATGCCTCACGGAGGTGACATTTGTGCAGGACAGTGGGGACCAGGTAACAAGGACATTTTACCGCCTCGTGAGACCTTGCCTTTCACTCTGAGCGAGAAGGGAGCCATTGCGGGGGCCGAGCAATGGGGTCCAGTGATATGCATCAAAAGAACACCGCCCAGATCCTTGGGAGGTCACCTGAGTTTGAACCTGGAGAGAGTTTTTCACTCCTCGAGGTGCCGCTGTGACAAGGAGCCATGCTGCCCTTTGGTATATGATTCCAGAAGTTCTGGAAATCTTTCCTGGGTACATGCAAGGCCCGCAGCAGGTATGGGTAAGGGGCCTGCAGCTGCAGATGTGACCCTCAGAGGGCCGAGAACGTGATC
>NW_011888804.1:1653543-1696480 GCF_000151845.1 Pteropus vampyrus
AAAAAAAAACAAAAAACAAACAAACAAAAGAAACCACACTTACAAAAAAAAACCCAAAACCTAACCACCAAAAAAACTGCATTCCCTCAACACGGTGTATCTAGTACTTGGTGAGGGCGCTGGTTCCCGTATCCACAGGGCTGGGAGGAAGCTGACACGTGCGAGGCGTTTGCACGTCGTGTGTGAACATGAGTCCAGTGAGCTCCGTGGAGGAGGAACAGGCGGAGTTGGCCTTCGAGGTGGGGAGGAAGTCCCTAGTCCCGCCGCTAGCTCCGAGCCTTGGTGTGGGCTGAGGGTCAGGGGAAAGGGCGCGAGGGCCAGCCGACCACAGGGCGTCGGGGAGTTGGAATCGTACTGTCCAGCCGTTCTGGGTCTGTAGGCTGACACAGCCTGGCAGCTTGAAGAACTAGGTAGGAGTTGTTGAAAGCCGTTCATGCTGTTTCTTGAATCGAAACATTCCTAGGGTTCTGAAGACCCTTAGGGCTACTACTTCTTTGTGCCTAAGTAAATCGATATTTGGATTGTGTCCCCTTAGACCTGACGGTATAGCATCAGTTGTATCCCTGGAAACTCTGAGTTATGGGTGGAGAGGAGCCCGTGAGCTGACCCCACCCGTTTCCAGTCTCCTCGCTTTGTTTCTTTGGGTCCCAGGAACATCAGAAATCTGACCCCTGGCCTCTTGATGGGAACTTACAGGAGCAGGGCTTTGAGTGGCTTTGGTTTGGCGGACTCTCCTCTCCAGTCCCAGTGTTAGTTTCTATGCTTCTTGGCGTTTCCGGAGGTGGTTGGGAGGTGGGGACGATGGGGAGGAAGGCGGAGTTCCCATTTCCCAATGTAATAATTCCCCCCTTCTCTTCTCTACAGTGTTTGAACTGGTCAACCAAGGGTGAGTGTCCCCACCTCCAGTGGGTGCGATGCCCGAAGCCTGTGAGAGAGGGCAGAGGCCGAGGTGTCTGGTTTGCTTCTCACGCATGTGTCGACCTTTCAGGCCTGTGATGGAAGTGCCCACCCTCAAACCGCTCTCTGAAGACCAGGCTCGATTCTACTTCCAGGATCTGATCAAAGGCATCGAGTACTGTAAGCGGGGCCTGTGGGCGGCGTCCCTCCCAGGGGCCGTTAGCATTCCCAGGTGGTGGGGAGAAAGTGGGAAGTTTCCTATTTCCCTCCTGGAGCACAAGGAGGTGGATGGGAAACAGAACTGTCTGAGACGCAGAGTCACAGGCAGCTGCAGAGAACCCCTCCTGTGGCAGCAGAATCTCTTCTTCCTGTCACACAGGAAAATGAAGAGCAGTGGTGATAATGACCATTTATCTGTGGGTACCAGGCACCGTCAGGGGCTCTGCTCGCATCATCCCTTACTCCCAACAATCCTGGGATTCCTTTTAACCTCCTGGAACCTTAGTTTCCTCGTCTGTAAAATGCTAAAAGGGCTGAAATCAGCCAGCGCGCATCAGTGGTTCTGATTGACAGGTGTCTTTTCTGCTCCCGGTGATCAAACATTTCCGCTCTCATCCTCACCTGTCACATAGGATTGTTGTGAGATTTAAATGGGGTAAATGGGAAGCACTCAATACAGGGAGCTGCTGCTTCTGTTGCCCATATCGTCATTTCCTGCACCCTCCTCCTCCTCCTCGTCACCGCCACAAAAATGCAGTTGGGTCTTGCAGGCCATAGGCTTGTCCTCTCTCGTGGGCTGCCATCCAGGCAGGAACAGTTAGCCAAGTCCCCAGTCCTGCCCTGTGGTTCTCACTCCAAATCAGTCTGCTCCAGTCATTGTCGGTTTGGTGAGCAGGTCGAGCGTCGTCGACATTAGCAAATGAAAATATGTTTGACTGTCACAGTCTTGAGGCTTCTAGCTGGGAGCCAGGCTCCACAAAAACTCCCCATGCTCTGTCACCAGCGCCAGACCATAGCAGACAGTTCCTAATTGCTACTGGCAGTTGGTGTTTCACTCATTTTCGAGGATGGGGGACATCCTTAAAGATACTTTTTTCCCCTTATCTTTTAGAGCCCTGGGTGTCCAGCAGGTCTGGGAGGGGGAGGATGGGAAGGGCCTGGGGCCGTGGGAGAGCAGGGGGTCCATGCCTGTGTCTCTGGCTGCCTGGGCCACGTGGAGCTTCTCACATGCTTTTCCTGCCCCCTCTCTCCTATCCGGTGTTTACCCCACCCCCAGTACACTACCAGAAGATCATCCACCGGGACATCAAACCTTCCAACCTGCTGGTTGGAGAAGACGGGCACATCAAGATCGCCGACTTCGGCGTGAGCAACGAGTTCAAGGGCAGCGATGCGCTCCTCTCCAACACCGTGGGCACGCCTGCCTTCATGGCGCCCGAGTCACTCTCAGAAACCCGGAAAATCTTCTCTGGGAAGGTAGGTTTGGACCTGCCTGAGATGCCGAGTACTTCTGTGTTAGGGTCCTCTCAGTTATAAGTGGCAAAACTCCAACTCAAGCTGGCTTAAAGAATGAATTCTTGTAGATGAGTGAGTACATTTGGCTTTAGGCATGGCTAGATACAGAGATTCTAATAGGATTACGTCTCTCCATCTCTTAGGTCTTTCTTCCTGAATTAGTGTTCTTCCCTAGTGGGTTGGTCCTAGCAGCTTGGGGCTACATTCTATCAGTTTACCAACCTCAGTAGAAAGATCATTCATTTTCCCGAAGAGCTCCAGCAAAAAATCCTGGGATTAGCTCTGATTAGCCCAGCATGGGTCATGTGCCCATCCTTGGACCAATTACAATGGCTGGGGGAAGTGGTACTCTTATTGGTCAGTCCTGGGTCATGTGCCCATCCTTGAACCAATTAGGATGGCTGGGGGCGGTAGTACTCTTACTAGTCAGTTCTGGGTCATGTGCCCACCCAGGGGCTGGAAGCAGGGTCAGCCCCATCTCAGTTTCATGGACTGAGAGTCAAGGAGAGGTGGTTCCCCAAAGGAAAGCTGGAGGCGTGAATGCTGGACATGCAAAAGCAGTAGACATCCTTCACTGCCCTTTGTCCCCTGACGTGAAGCTCTTCTTTTTCTTATAGGCCTTGGACGTTTGGGCCATGGGTGTTACGCTGTACTGCTTTGTGTTTGGCCAGGTAACAGGGTGGGGGTGTCCTGCCTCCTGAGTGTGGCTGGGTGGCCCCCTGGGATTGATAGTTACCTTTGCAGGGAGGCAGTACTTATCCATGAAAATATATTTTTATTTCCACAGTTAGATTTGAATATGAAAAAGGATGCCTTCTCAAATGTACATATCTATGGAAGACAGTCATATCTGTGAAAAAATGATCTGTTAAAATAGAAGGATTGGCAGCAGCTCTAGAGGTTGTAAATAGTTGATAGATTTAGAGCAAGGAAAACAAATGTGCCACCTCTCCTCACTCCTAAACCCAAGACAGAATAACTAATCAATAACTGCACTCCTTCCTGCTGAGCCTGGTACTGCTTTGATGTCCTTCTCAACAGTGTTCCTAGAAGCTGTTGGAGGGATAGAATTGCGATGGAAGTTAAAATCCATTTGGGTTTATTGATTTAGGGTGTGCTGTTTTTTTTTGTTTGTTTGTTTGGTTTTTTGCCATTCTTTTGTTGTTGTTTTTATATTATTGATAATTAGGGGCCTTCTGTTTTTAACTCTAGTAAAGTTCAGAATGATTATGTGAGCAATAAATGTGGATTTTTCCTTTTCATGAGCTTGTGCTTCTTTTGAGGAAAGCTTCAAAAATTGATACTGTGAGGGTATAAAGGAGAAATCTCCTCCTCCCAACATTTGATCAGGAAAATTTTCAATCAGATAGCAAAGTTGAAAGAATTGTGTAGTAAACACCCACACAGCTGCCACCTGGATTTTTCCAGAAACATTTTACTGTACTTACTTGTGATAATGTCTATCTATCCTCAATCTGTCTTTTTTTTTTTTTTACACAGAGTAACTTACTAACATCTCTATACTTCCTTCCAAATGCTTCAGGGTATGACCATTAGCTAGAGCTCACTATTTGTTTGTGGTTCTCTCTCTTTTTTTCCTTTTGTAGTAAAATTGACATAGAATGAAATGTACAGATCTTAACTGTACTATTTAATGAGTTCTGTCAAATGGCTATACTTATGTAATCCCAAATCCTATTCAAGTTACTGCTTAGTGAAATAATTTTCCTTGGGTAGGCCCAGACCAGGTCACTTTCTGAGGCTTTTTCTAACTTTCTAAGTACCCACGTAAAGATATCTTTTTCCTGTACTATACCTGTGCTCCTCCTGGATTTGTCACCCAGATTCTTCCTGACATTGATTTGTCACCAGAAAGTGATGCATGTACAGGCTGCAGAATCAGCCCAGTCTAGGCTTAGATCCTAGGTTTGCGCATCCCAGAACACGTCACCTGCCTGAGCTTCCGGTTTTTTTCTTCTATGCAATGAGAATAATACTTATTATTTCCTACGGCTTCTCAGAGGATCGATAGAAATAATTCAAGCACTCAGCAGGTATTTATTGAGCTCCTACTTTGTGTCAGGAAGCACTGAGGAGTCAGCAGTGAACAAGGCAGACAAAAATCCTGGCCCTCTTGGAGCTGACATCCCAGTGCAGGAGTTAAAACAATGAACAAATGCATATGTAATACAGCATCAGGGATAGTGCTATAATGAGAAGTCACGTGCCAACGGGGGTGGGTGGGGTGTGTCTGTTTCAGACAGGAGCTCTGGAAGGCCTCCCTGGGAAAGTGAGCTTCCCTCAGACATCGGAATGGTGCGAGAACACAAGCCGGGCAGGTAGTGGTGGAAAGAACATTCCAGGCAGAGAGGTACAGCCAATGAAATGTTGGTCCTGAGAAACCTTAGTACAGGGCCTGGCCCAGGCCAACCGCTCACAGATCTCAGCTGTTGCTGTGACATCTTTTGTATCGTTCTTGGTATTACCATTCACCTGACAGGTGGGTGTAGACGAGCGTTTGCTTTTGTATAAATAGGTAAATTAAGTCACAGCTACAGAGGAAAGCTGCAGTGTGGTGGGAAGGGCTCTTGCCCCGCTTAGAAGGACATTCCTGGTCCTTTCTAGAACTTAGGATGGAAACTGCTCCCTCCCTAGACCAGGCCACTGGGCCATTTATTTCTCTGTTGTAACCCATGTAGAACGACGCCAGCGCAGGGTGGCCTTTACAGGACAAGTGTGCCAGCCACTGACGGCCACTCTGATCTCTCTTCACAGTGTCCGTTCATGGACGAACGGATCATGTGTTTACACAGTAAGATCAAGAGTCAGGCCCTGGAATTTCCAGACCAGTGAGTATTGCCCAGCTCTCCTGAGGCACCTCTTTGCCTGAGCCCTTGATGGTCCTTTGTGCGTGTCTCCCACCCCTGACGTGTCTCCCACCCCCAGGCCCGACATAGCCGAGGACTTGAAGGACCTGATCACCCGCATGTTGGACAAGAACCCCGAGTCGAGGATCGTGGTGCCGGAGATCAAGGTACCCAGGGGCCACTACTGCCTGTGGGACGTGTGCCGGGGGCTTGGCCTGCGTCCTCTGCTTGGAATTGTTCGGCTCAATCCTGCCTTGGCCAGACCCCCCGCCCCACAGTGCCACCTTCTCTTTGGCACAGCTGCTCTCCCATGCCCTGGGGCCTCTAGGCTGCTGGGAGCTGGTGGGGGTGGGGGGTGGGAGGAGGATTTGGGGCTTATGTTCATGTGATTGTGCAAGGGATCTTCTGCCAGCTGGGCAGCTAGTGCTCACTCCAATTGGCTTGGGCTGATGGCATCTACCCTCCCCGGACCAGACGAGATGGGGCTCTGTGTCCCATGCCCTGGCCCGGGCCCTTGTCTTGACGCCGCCCATCCCTTTGAGAAATTGCAGTGAGGATGGGAGGAAGTTAGGGAGCAGTGAGACCCAACCCCTACCCTGGCCTGCTGAATTTCACCCTGTTGCAGAAAGCAGGGTTAGGAGAGACCTTCATTCACTGCCAACACCCCAGTCAATGCCGCACACACGTCTGGCCCTTTAAGAAACCTAGAGATTTGTTTTGAGAACTCCTACACACCTAGCTAACTAGTATTGGAAGAGGGGGAAGCCCAAAAAGTTACAAATAAGGGCTTGGACCCCAGGGGTGGTTGGTGGGGTGGGGCAGACCCCTGCCTGGGTCCTCTCCTGGTCGTGTCCTTCACAAAGGTGGTATGTGGTCACTGTACCTCCCTGAGCCTCTGTTTGCCCTTCTGTGAAATGGAGAGGTTGCTGCCTGCTCTGAACTGAGCCTCTCAGGCATTGGGGAGTGTGGTCGAGGAGTGATAGGTGCTCCCCTGGCAATCGTGCAAGACAGATGCCAACTTCCAGTCGCTTCTGCCAAGACCTGGGGCCAGAGAATCCGGTCCATGCACATCCCAGCCCTGTGGCTCCTTCCCATTCTCTGTCTCTCACCTTTTCCACGTTTCCTCCCATCCTGCTCACCCCCACCCTCCGCCTGGCTTGACAGCTCTCTTGCATGACTGACCTCAGGCCACTGCCTCTCCTGTCCCTGCATCCCTTCCCTGGCTCCGTTCTCCTGCCTCTGGGAGCCAGCTGCACCTGCCCCTCACCCCTCCTGTCATTCGTTGAAGCTGCACCCCTGGGTCACGAGGCACGGGGCGGAGCCGTTGCCATCGGAGGACGAGAACTGCACGCTGGTCGAGGTGACCGAAGAGGAGGTCGAGAATTCGGTCAAACACATTCCCAGCCTGGCGACCGTGGTAAGGCGGGACGAACCACTGACCAAGAGCAGGGACAGAGAGAGCCTGAGGCCGGCCCAGCGTGGATGGCCCAGGACACAGGCGGGCATCTGAGAAGCAGATGTCGGGCCTGAGAGTCAGTGGATGGCAGAGTCTGCCTCTGACCCGCAGCCGCCAGCCTCTGGGCCTTCGGCACACATAAGGCCAGCTGGCCCCTTCGTCTTCTAGCTTTAGTTCTATCTGCAGCCAGGTCCATGTTACAGCAGAGAGGGCTAGCCCCTCTCCGAGGACCCTCCCGCCCCTTCCGGGGGTCTTTTCGGAGCATGTCGCGGGGAGCGGGAGGAGGAGGGCCAGGGTGGGTGCTGGGGATGGAGTGTAGCCGAGGTCTCTGAGACAGGTGTCCCCCCTGGCTGGATCTCCAGTTTCCAGAGCGGATGGATAGCTTAGCTCATCGCACGTCTGCCGTGTGGGCAGCTGCAGAGCTAGGAGTAGGGGCTCCCACAGCACACGCCTCCGAGAGCTCTCGGCTCCGGAGGGTGGGAGTTGGCTCGTGCGCCACCAGGCCCCTTTTATAGCCTAACGCTTGGGTCCTGACCCAGGTAGAAGGAGCCAGAATGTGGAGTCTTCAGGCTTAACCCCAGAGACTCTGGGAGTCACCTACTCGCCAAGCCTCTGCCCAGGAGGGTGTCGCTCCAGGAGGGAGCCCAGGATGCTCAGGGACCTGGGTCCAGGCAGCCGTCCTAGGGGCAGAATCCAGCTGGCCGCCCCCCATGGCCACCTCCAGAGCCCCGGCCCCAGCACACAGGCAGGGCCCTGGGCTTGGGAGGAGACCGGTGGGTCTGCAAGGACGCACTGTCCGGCCTCAGCGACTGCCCCTTTAGGAGCCCAAATGCTGGCTGCTTCTCTCCTGGCTTCGCCCTTCTCCCGCCTGCTTCCCACACACTTTCTCCTTCTTCCAAACCCTGAGCCCCTCGGCGGGGCATCCATTCACCTCCTCCTCCTCCCCTACCTGGGGCCTCTGCATGACCTTCACTGTTAAAAGCTCACCCACACCTACTCTTTCTCATCCACCCACTGCACCCACGTCCTGCATCCCTAGTGCGGGGAGCAGCTGGCGTGCACCCACCATGGGTCATCCTGTTCCAGGCTCAGGATGTTCTTGGGAGAAGGCATCTGACCCTAGAGCTTTGAAATAGTCGTTGATTATTCAGGGGGGCACTTGAACACTGAGGGTTTCTCAGGCCTTGCTGGGAGCGGGTGTATTGTGATGAGTAAAACCAGCATGGCACCTGCCATCCTGGAGATGCAGATGTGGGGCAAACAGCCGACAAATAAATGTACAATGTAACCGAGGGTCTGCCGTGGCGTACCGCTGAGAGGGGCCGTGCCCCAGGTGATGGGTTGGAGAAGGTCTCCAGAAGCGGTGGATGTGTACTGAGAGGTGTAGGAAGCACCTGCAAGCTGTGAATCGGGAGCAGCACGGTCAGGGTTGGCTTAGAAAGATCCCACGTGGAGAACGGACTGTGGTGGCCAGGGAGGAAGTGGGTGCTGTGGCAGCCATCTGAAAGTGGGGTGGCTGGAACAGGGAGGTCCAGGCCCCCTCCCGGCACCCAGTGTGTGCCAGGCATGGGGTTACAGAGATGAACAAGGTACAGTGCCAGCCCTCATGAGCCTCCTGGCCTCATAAGGAAGATGGATCTGGAAGGAATCACCCTCCTGTGTCATCACATGGTGACAGGGCCAGCGCCTTCCATTGGGTTCCGAGGGCTGGGAAAAGGTTAGCTGGTGGACGAGGGCACAGGGAAGGGGCAGGTCTTGCCAGGAGGAGTGACACCTGCAAAGGCCAAGAGGACAGGCTGGTGTGTTCCAGGAACCACAGAGCACGGGTCTTGGCAGGGGAGGGACGTGAGTGCCTCGCCAGGGGGGCCTGGCCTTCATTCTCTAAGCCAGCGATTTTCTTTTCTTTCTTTTTTATTGAGATAGAATGAACGTAACGTAAAATTAACCATTTTAAAGCGGGCGATACAGTGGCATTTGTTACCTGTACAATATTATGCATGTTGTTATGACTCCCATAATTCTGAACCATCACCCCAAAACGAAACCCTGTGCCCATTAGCAGTCACTCCCTATGCTAGCCCCTGGCAACCACCGGTCTGTTTTCTGTCTCTACAGATTTGCCTATTCTGGACATTTTATGTAAAAAGAATCATGACGTGTGGCCTTTCATATCTGGCTTCTTTCATTTATTATAATGTTTTTGAGGTTCATCTACATTGTAGCATGTCATTCCTTGTTATAGCTGAATAATATTCCACCGTATGGCTAGACTACATTTTGTTGATCTGTTCTTTGGTTGAACATTTGGGTGTTTCTACCTTTTGGTAAAGCAGTGTTTTGTCTTTTTGTTTTTAAACACTTATTTATCTTCTTAGCAGTAAACCCTTAAAAAAACCAGAATCTCAATATATGAAAAAGCTTGAAGAGCCACCATGCTCTGCCTGAACAGGGGTGGCGGGCAGAGCCTTCTGGGGTGTTCAGGCCATTTCCTTGAGCATTCCTTTATGGGATGCAGCAGCCAGAAGCATCATCAAAGCTGAGCGGTTCACTCCCTTGCTCCAGAACCTTCTATGGCTCCCTGGCTGGCAACAGGATAAGTTCCAAACTCATACGCGAAAGATTCTAAGTCAGGAGGTGAGAGAATCAGGTTTCAGAAAAGATGGGGGCAGATTTGCCGGGTGAGGCGGCGGAGCGCAGAAGCTAAGCTGTGGCTGAGGGGTGTGATGACGGATATTACCTTTTCCCCAAGGACCCTCTCCTCGGGCAGAACTTCTCAACCAAGCTGCAGACCCAGTCTGTGTCAGAGTGGGCGAGGGGGGCCCACCAAAGAGTTCCCATTCCTGGCCACGGCCAGGCCAGTCCCCAGCGCCTCTCAGCCTTAGAAGAACCTTCGGGACCTCTGAGCTCCCTTGACCTCACACCACGCCAGCCTGTGGACTGGCCATCCTCAGCGTCCTGGGATGTTTCCTCAGCTCCTTACACGTGGACAGGGGCTTCCCACGTGACTAAAATGCAGCCCCCTGAGAAAACAGCAGCCTTGTCTGTTGCTAGTGGACGTGTGCAGTGGTGCAGCCCCCGTAGAAAATAGTCTGGCAGTCCCTCAAAATGTTAAACATAGAATCGCAGTATGATCTCAGGATTCCACTCCTGGGCATACACCCGGGAGAAATAAATACATTTTGTGCAGAAAGCATGCGTCCACACAAAAACTTGGGCAGAAATGTGCATAGCAGCATTATTCACAATAGCCAGAAAGCGGAAACAATCCAGTTGTCTGCCAATGGACGAATGGATAAAGAAAATGCATATCCATACAAAGGAATATTATTCAGCTACAAAAAAACAATGAAAAACCGATATAACGTGGATGAACCTCAGAAACATTAAGTGAGCGAAAGAACGCAGACACAAAAAGTCATATACCGTATGATTCCATTCATATGAAATGCCCAGAATAGACATTCACAGACAAAGCAGTTCAGTGGTGGCCAGGGGCTGGGGGAGGCGGGATGGGGAGTGACTGCTAATGGGGACAGGGTTTCATTCTGGGGTGGTAGAAATGTTCTGAAATTAGTGGTGATATGAACATACTAAAAAACATGTAATTGTACACTTTAAAATGGTGAATTTTATGCTGTGGGAATTATATTTCAATTAAAAAAAAAAAGTACAGCCCCCTCCATTAATTATACCTGGGCAGCACTAGTCGATTTCTTGTTGGAGTGGTCATAATGGCTTTCACCAAGCATAAAGGCCTGGCCTTGAAGATGAGCCGCCAGCTCAATGAGCCAGGTGTTCACATCCAACAATGGCTCAGGTGAGACAGACGGTACCAGATGTCCTGGAGGAACAGTGCGGGCCAGCTCTCCTGGAGCACGGAGTCCCTTGTGGAAGACTAGATGACGATCAGCCTTGAATGTGAAGCCAAGGGGTTTGGACCTTATCTTGTCAGCAGCCAGGGAGCCATGGAAGGTTTCTGGGGAGAGTACCAGTCAGACTTGGTGATGGCTTTGGCTGTCATATCCTGGTTGGAGGGATGCTGTCCAGTGTCTCCTAAAGGCCTGCCGTCGGCCACAAGCCCTGGGATCTGGCAAGGGGCCGGGGGAGAAAGCAAGGAGGAGCGACATGAGGGAGGGTGTTGCCTGGAACCCCGCCTGGCGGCTGAACCTCCCCTTCTCTCTCCTTCAGATCCTGGTGAAGACCATGATACGGAAGCGTTCCTTCGGGAACCCGTTCGAAGGCAGCCGGAGGGAGGAGCGCTCGTTTTCAGCGCCCGGAAACCTGCTCCTGTGAGTGTCCGCCTGTCTCCCTCCGGGGCGGGGAGCTGGGGGCTGCACGCAGGCCAGCCTCGCTCGGCCCGCTCTGCCTGGGCCCGTCCCTGGAGCGGTACTGTCTGGAAAGGCTCGGACCAGACGCGCCCTGTGCGCGGGAAGTCGGAGCAGCTGCTGGCTGGGGTCTCACCCCACCCCGGGCTCCATCTGCCTCCTTTTGCGGATGGCTCATCCACCCTGAAGCTTTACCTTTCTCAGGGGACTTGCACTTTAACTGGGGAGGCTCTTGACAATCAGAAGGCACTTTTGTGGCCCAGAAGCAGGTGTGCTTGATGGCGGGTTTTCGGCCCCGTGTTGGGTGAGCAAGCCATTCTCACTCATGGGTCTCTACATGTCGCGGCGGAGCAGTGTCCTGCTCATAAGGGCCCTGGCAACAGCACTGTGAAGCTGGCGTTTGGGGCCTGAGTGTCTCTGGGGTGGGGGTCAGGTATCCCGTGGATCTCAAGTGTCCCTTCTCACTTCCCTTTTCCCTTCCCTCTGGTGATTCTAGCAAAAAACCAACCAGGGAGTGGGAACCCCTGTCTGAGCCCAAGGTAACGCCTGCCTGCCTGTAGCCTCTGCCGGGGCCTGGGGGCGGGGGCAGCTGCAGAGCACGGAGCATCTCACCCAGGCGGACGGTCCCCCCTGCTGTGCCCAGGCTCACCTTGGGCCTCTGGACCCAGGATGAAAATGGGCATCCAGGGCTCAGACCCGACGGCGGGCCATGCATGTGAGCTGGGGCTGCGGGTGCATGGCGCTCCGCCCGCGATGCCTGTGAATCCACCCAGGTCTTCCAACCCAGCCGGGCACCCACATATGCTCAGGGCATGTCCATGGCATTGAAGCTCTTGTCACAGGGCCCCGTGGCTGCCCCTGCTCTGGGTCAGCGTGGTCAGAGCATAGGCCAGGCATGCTGCCCCCCCCGCGGCTCTTCAGCATCTGCCCTTTCTTCTCACTAGTGTAGACCTAGAAAATAAGTCCCCTTCCAGCCTGCTGCAAAGGAGGATCTGGACCTTTTCATCCAGTCAGTCACCCCTCTTCCAGAAAGTGTTACCAGTCCCTTTCAGGGTAAATGAGCATTTTTGTCCCTGTAAGACTAAGATGACAGTACTTGGCACCCCTTCTGCCACTCACCCCTCCAGTGCCCGTGGCAGGGAGCAATCCTAGTACCAGCTGAGCCCAACTTACCCCAAAGACCTCAGCTGGGCGCTCCAGACAGCCATTTCTCTGGTTTAAAAGCAGCTTTACTGAGATATAATTCATATAGCATATAATTCACCTGTTTAGACTGCGTAATTCTTTGTTGTTTTTTTTTTTTTTACTATAGTCACAGTTGTTCACCATCTCCACAGTTAATTTGAGAACATTTTCATTAGCCCAAGAAGAAACCCAGCACCCTTAGCTCTCACCACCCACCTCCCCTATTCCCCAGCAACCACTAATCTACTTTTAGTTTCTGTAGATTTGGTTATTCTGGATATTTCCTATATAGAATCATACAGTATGTGGCCTTTTGTGTCTGGCTTCTTTGACACAGCATCACGTTTTTAAGGTTCATCTATAGTGTAGCATGTCAGTGCTCCATCCCTTTTTATGGCTAAATAATATTCCATTGTATGGAGAGGTGACATTTTATTTATTTGGTGATGAACACTTTCCACTTTTTGGCTATTACGAATGAGTAATGCTGACGTGAACATTCTTGTTCAAGTGGCAGCTTTTTCTCTTGGTTAGGAGTTGGCTTATGAGATGAAATTTACTGGCCACTCATACTATAGGAGTCAGAGGCGTAAATGGTAACATGGGAAGAATGCTCGTTTGGGGATTATTTATGCTTCTCTGCAGCGGGGAAAGTGGCAATTAGCAATCAGAGCTGGTCGACGACAGCCTTATGACAGCTGCCTCAGTCCCTGCTGGATGTTCCCGGATGTCTCTGCAGCCAGATGACAGGGTGGCTCTGCCTGCAGTTCAAGCCTCACAGGGTGACAGGAAGTGGAAGCAAAACGGGCTGGTCTTGACTCAGTCTTTCTCTTCTCAACTTCAGTTTTAGGGTTTGCCTCCCGTCTGTGTGCAAGTTTGTCTTTTTTTTTTTTTTTTTTTCAATGAATCAAAATTGCAAGACACCAACAGACTGAGATTGGCCCAGATGGCTTTACTGCCCCTTTATTCCCTCACCTGCAGCCCCAGGAACACCTGGAGGTTACCTGCCCTTGTCCTCAGCCTGCAGTTGGGATGCTTTGGTTGTCCGAATGGTCCAGCACTCTGGAGCTCATGGGGCTTAGTCATTGGAGGCCTTGTCCCAAGTCCCACCGTCTGTTACAGTGAGACCCGCCCGTAGGAGCAGGCAGCTGCTAGGACAGAAACCGAGGACCTGTTTGGGCATCTAGTGACAGTTGCCTCCCCGGGAGACTTGACCCCCTCTTCTTTGGCATAAACATAAAGCCAACTCTTTTTTTTTTTTTTTTCAACAAAGAGGGTTTTCTTCCTAGAAATGTACAGACATCATGCTTTCCATTGTGCAGGAGCAGTTTCGCTTCTGACCAGGGGCATACAGTGGATATTAGTCCTGTGTGACAAGCCCAGGGGCTTCCCTTAGGAGCACGGCTTTGCCTGATGGTGTGGCTCATGGCTTGGGCCCCTCCTTAGGGATTTGCCCTCACATCTCCGCATCGCTCCTCCCATGTTCGTCACCCCAGGCAGCTCTAGCTGGAGTGCTTTGGGATATGGCCACTCTGGGACATGAGGACACCTTTCCCCTCACTGGCTTGGTCGAGTCTGCTCTGGTCACTCACATCAGGGAGAGGAGGGGCCCTTCCCTCAGACCGAGGTGTCCCGTAGGCCTGCGTGCAGGGATAGTTCTGTTGACAATTGTTTCATGAAGGCTGGCTGTGGGCCAGGCCAAGCCCAGGCGGTCGGGCTTGCTGCCCCCCAAGAAGTTCACCTGGTGATGGAAAACAAATGTCATGGTTCCTGCCCAGCAAGAGCTTATAGCCTGAGGTGGGGGGCAGAATTCAAGGTACCCAAAAAAACCCCCGCAGGGGACGGGCCTCAACGTGGGTCCCACACAGTAGTATGCGCCGTGATTTTAGGTGTTAGGCAGATAGGTTCGCATCTATTTTTACAGTCCCTTGCTATTTTTGGCAGATGACGCTGGTTTTCCATTTACGGAGCGGATACCAAGTGTCTTTTTGAAAATTTTACATAAGCAAGACCAAAAAAAAAGGCGGGGGGGGGGCGGTAAGGAGAGAATCTAAAAGCAGCGGCTAAGTACATAAGGCTCCGGGCAGTGCGCGGACGCGGCGGCTCGGGCGGTGCCAGCCCCGCCCCGTCCTAACGCAGCTTTTCTGTTCGGCGAGCAGGAAGCAAGGCAGCGAAGACAGCTTCCCGGGCCCCGACCCGGCCCCCGTGGGGGAGGAGGAAGTGCTCTTGTGAAAGGCGGCCCCCGCGTGGAGAGTTGGGGGGCCCCGGCCCCGGCCCGCGGCCCGCGCACGCGCATGCGCCCTCTGTGGCCGGAGCAGGCGATGGAGTAGCTGCCGGACCGCCCCGCGACCTCGCATGCTGGCGTCTCACCTCCCGGCCCGCGCACGCGGCGTTTCCATAGCAGCATGTCCTACGGAAACCGAGCACGTGTGCAGAGCCTTGGCCGTCATCTCTGGTTGTTGTTTTTGTTTGTTTGTTTGTTTCTTTTTCCTTTGTTGTTTTAAAGGGGACAAAAAAAAAAAGACTTGACTCCATGACGTCGACCTTGGCCGCTGGCTGGCTGAACGGGCGGGTGTGAGGAATCGCAGACCCAGAGCCACGTGCATTTCGGGACAATTGCTTTTTAAAACGTTTTTATGCCAAAAAAAAAAACCTTCGTCGTGAACTCAGAACCATGTCAGCTATACCAAGTGAATGTGTGTGGGGTTTGAAAATCATGTAAAACTGGCAGAAGACTATCGGGGAAGTGGTCTGAGACCACAGAGTTAGTCACTGCTGCATTTGAAAGGAAGGGGGAGAGTGGGCGTGACTTCTCGCACAAACCCCAAACCTCAAACCATGCCACCTTCCAGAGCTGAGGACTCAAGGAGTCAGGGCAGGGCCAGCCCTCAGTAGCTGCAGGGAGCATTGGTGCAACTTATTTGTAAGAAGGACTTTTAACATTTTTCTATGGTTAGAATTGTAGTCAGGAAAACGAAAAGGGCTTGATGCTTAACTGCTTCATAAAGGCGATTTTCCAGCCCTCGAAGGGCATCAGCGGTTGTGGTGTGAGAAGTTTTGCCTAAAGGACTGAACAGGTCCTTTATGACAGCCGCTTAAGGGTTTCTGAAGTTATTAGCTGAGCGCTCTAGTAAATCTGTTAAATTTCAAAAAACTCCAGGGTGAAATCCTACACTTCCATGTACATTACATGGCTTAAGAGTAAACAAACAAAAATTTTCAATTCTCCAACTAGGCTGAACTCCAGAGGAGTTCAGAAATCACTCAGAGCTTCCGGAATATATTCCGTGGCTTCAGGCATACGGATCAGAGTTGGAGCCAATGAAACCCATGCTTGTATATTAGCAGCTTAGCTTGTTTGTAACCTGTGTATTCTATGGACTGCCAAGGTTTTGTTTTCTTAAAAATACTAGCTGAGTGTTGTAGTTAGTGAAATACTTCCCCATTTTCTGGAGGGCCATTTAGGAAATACTTTCATTCGACTGAGACACAAATGATCGTTCTTACCAGCAAAGCCCTGTTGGGATCTACACGAGAACTTCGGGGCACCCTTTGAGAGAAGGCTATTGAAACCCAGAGCACTCCTCGGGGTTCAAGTGCACAAGGGCTTGGCACAGGATGTTCCCTTTTGTAGCCAAAAGTCCAGAAAGAAAAAGTTTACCTTTTTGACTTCCACTTCATATTGGGAAGTTTGGTTGCAGTTCAACTTCTTCCAGAGCCACACACGTGGGTGAGTCTGAAGTTCAAGTTGTAGGACAGCAGGAAGGACTTTGCCCTGGAAGATTCTCAGTATTTTGTGGTCCCTGACTTGGCGGAAACAGTAACCAAGCTCAGAAGAGCATACTTTCCTGTAGTTTCTGTTTGATCAGTGTTGATATGAGGATTCTTTGCAGACACAGTGACACCAGGCCACGTGTCTCCCCGTCCAGCATGTTCACAGAGCCCAGGCGTTCTTGGCTTCCACAGATCTCCATAAGCTCCTGACTGTCGTCGTAGCCAGACTTTTCTTGCTATCTTATAATCAGTACACAATTAGGGGCTGCTAGTTTCCGAGAGCAAAGGACACCCGCCTGCTGGAGGGTCCTCCTGCCTGCTTGCTTGCTTTTTGTAACCTAGTACTTCCTCTTGCCCCTCTGTGCTTGTTTAAAGTTATGAGCTGCACCCCTTCCGGGAGCAACAGATGGGGTCTGGTAAGTTTGCAATAAGCACCTTGCAGTGGTTAAAGTCAGCCATTCCTTAGTCCTTGTCCCAGATGGAGTGTGTGGACTCCGGCCTGGCCATGTGGCTTGCCCAGGAAGGGCTTCTGCAGAACTCTCGTGTTTACACGACTGCATCAGGCAATGCCATTAATTCCCCCCACAAAACTCTCCATGTTAGGTTTCATATGTGGAATGCCAGCTGTCAGGCAGCTGTTTAGGCGGGTGGGTTGGGGGAGGCCCAAGTTCATAACTTTTTTTTTTTTTTTTTTACAAAGAAACACCAAAGAAAGTTATGGAAAGGAACTGCCACCCCCAAAATATATAAGCAGAGAGGGCTGTAGCACAAAGCATTAACTACCACTGTCTTGGAGCACAAAAGCCAGCTCTACTGGGAAAGGGGAGAAGCTGTTAGGAGCAGCTTTTTCAGAGGAGCGAAAACAATATGCATGTTTTTTTCTATTGCTGGCTCATCTGTGGGACCAATTTGGTATAAGCAACCTGTGGCCCGCATCTGTGGCCTTGAAGGAAGCACAAGCTCTCTCCCTGTCTTTGCCTGTTCCACTTCCCCCATCTATTCTGCAGGCTCACAAATGGCTCCCGTAAAGCCTTATCTTGCCCCTTGTTGGCACTGGGGGCCGGAGAGGCTGTCTCCCTACTGGTCTGGCCTTTCCCGTAAGGTAGGGCTCCCATCCTCAAAGCCTTTTTTGGAACAAGGAGGCAAATACCTGTGTGTTTAGACACCTAGGCTCCACTGTCGCTCTCATGCATCTTCCAAAGGGGAGCTTCCTGTTGCCAGGGAGGAAGAACCATGACCTCCACTTGCTTCTAAGGTGCTAGGGAAGGTTTCAAGGTCGTCGGTTCCCATCTTCTCTCCAGCTTTCTGGGCTGAGTTTCGTGGGACTGCTGACTTTTCTATTCTGTGATCTATTTACTGCCCGATGCTTGTTTTATTCCTGATCCTTTCTACTATGCATTTTCCTTTTATCAGGTGTACAAAGTTAAATACTGTGTATTTATCACTTAAAAATACATGAACTTAAGAGAAAAAATAAGCCTTTGGTGTTTTTCCACAGATGTTTAAGCTTCTCTGTAAACTTGAAATAAACAGACAGCAAAATGGTGCAAAGTCTGGGCCTCTTTGGGATTTTTCTGTTGGTGGTTGTTTAAGTCAGCGCTTTCTAGGACATCTGTCCTTACGTCTGTTTTCCTTCCTTAGGCTGACGGCGAGATCAGATGCCCAAGTCAGGGCTAATGTAGCCAGCATGACATTATTCATCCCTAATTTAAGCACGTGTTAGTGTCTCACTACTCAAAGCGTGGTACCTAAAACCAGCAGCATCAGCATCACCTGGGAGCAGGTTAGAAATGCAGAGCCCCGCCTCACTTACACAAGACTTACCAGGTGGCTTATCTGCACGGTGAAGGCTGAGAAGCACTGCTCTAGCTGGATAGTAATCGCTCGGTTCTCCTGATGGAGACCAAACCTGTGAGCAGCTGCGGGAGTGGTTGTAATCCCACATTGAGCAGGTCCTGTGAGGAGCCGTGCCACATGACACTTCACCCCACGAGGAAGGTATTAACTCCGTTTCATGGACCGTCAGCTGAAAACAGGCTCAGAAAAGGTAAGTCATTTGAGTTTACAGCATCTCGACAGGTGCCGGTTTTCATGGCGTCTGGAGACTGTTTTAGAACTGGATCCCTTTTCCGGATTAGAGGCCGAGGATGCCCTTGCATTCCAAATGCGAATCTAGCCCATGGCATTGCTCTACTGGCTTCACACTTCAGTTTTCTGTTATCAAGGACAGCAGATGAAGTCTCAAAGAGTCCTGTGCCGTAGCTGCAGAAATACAGCAGCGAAGTACCGGCCGCTAAGACTCAAGAGCAGGTGTTCCTGTTAGAGACGCCACTGATGGAAGCTAAAAGAATGCACACAGGTGCATCACTTCGCAGTGTTTCATTGGTTTCAGAGACTCGCGGAAGCCCATCCCCGGATGCCAGGTTGAAGGACCCCCTACTTACGAGGCAGCACCAGAGAGCCGACAAACGGGGGTGTAGCTGAATGCAAGATGATTCTGGTGAGTAAAATCAGCAATGCCACCCCCACCTCTCACCCCAACTAGCTTTAGCATCTGTCTCAGAAAAGGAAAGCTAAAAAGAGTCTCCCCCACTCCAGTAACCATCGCTCCTTAGCCTGCAAGATAAGCCATTTCTAAAAATTCCAGCTCCATTTGACCCATGTGTTCAAGCAGGCATTTTTCAAAAAAGGCAGCAAAAACCAGAGCTTTTTCAAAAGGGGTTCAGTAAACTTTTTCTTTCTCCCAACGCAAGAAGAGCCCAGACTGGTCATTTATCCAACAGAAGAAGGGCACTTTTAAAATAAACCGTTCCTTCAGGACTTGGAAATGAAGTCATGACAAGGGGGAGGGCAAGCTGCTTTCTTTAGGGAGATCCTGAACACCTGATGCAAAATTAAGTCGGTGTGAAGGCTGAGCTAGAAATAGCTTCATTAACATTTTGAACCAGTGGCAAGGTAGGAGTAGGTGGTGCTGATTTTGGTTGGAAACTTCTGGAAAGCACATGGGGAGGGGAGAGGATAAGCCATTTTCATGTTACCCAGCGTTGTGTTCCCTAGAGTGGAGTATCACCATTTTATATAAATTGTAAGCACAGGTAAGGCAGGTGGTCACTACAAGAAAAAATATCTTGTAAACGCTATGGGAGCACAACCTAATGTTAAGAACAAAATTCGTAGGCCTTTAAGAGAAATCTAAAGTAGGAAAAAAAATAATAAATGTCTACGCTCCAGCAACAGACTGTTTCAGGAACCTTATCTGAGCACAGTGAGCTGGGACAGCGAACGGATTTGCAGGTCAAAGTAAAAGAGAAAGTTCTAGCTCATGCTGTGGAACCACACAGACAAAGATTAAGAAAATCATTTGTTTTAATGTTTGGTCCTCAATCACCTCAACACAGCTCTTCTCAAAAGAGAAGCACTACGTCCACCTCATGATTGCATGACAAAGTCTGTGTGTGGGGCGGGGAGGGCGGCAGGGGAGGAGCAGTGGCCCAGGCACACTACAAGTCTAGTGGTGACACCCAGGTGTTCTTGCTTTCTGGATAAAGTACTTGAACAGAGCTGCTGGGCCTGCCTTGCAGAGGGCTGTAGAGGGGAGCTTGAGGAAGCAACGTCACTGCCTGTGGGCCTTAGCTCACCCGAAGGACCCCAAGTTGAAGAACATCAAAGGTGACCCAGCCAAGAACAGACCAGTAACTGCTGCAGAGTGGTTTCCTCTGCAATCCTACAACAAACACAGGAGCAGCTGGGCAACCCTGAGTATCTGTGGAGTGGACACTGACTCAATCTGGAACATTCTCCAGGGTGCCGTGGCAGCCTTTTCTCCCTTCTCTTTGCTCGCCACTTTGCTTTGATGAGGGCTGTGGGGAGCCTGGGTCTGGGGTAGGCATCACCGATCCATCTCACTGTCGATACCCTGCAAAGAACGAAAAGTTTATCGTTAATCAATACGCTTACGGATAAATGCACACCCGCCCCGCGCTGCCCACGGGCAAGCCAGGAGCCTTTCTTGAGGACTGTGGCAGCCCTTGGGAACTGTGCGAACTCTAGTTGGTCCTCGCACACTGGTCTCAAAGCACGGTCCCCAACCCCTCTTCCTATGCAAGGCGAATTTAAGTAGTATGTGGACATAAATTTTGTCATCATATCCATTATAAACAACCTGAGATGTCACTAATTAAAATGAGGCTAGATTTTAGAGTGAGTCTATTGGAAGAAAAGTATGAAGTAAATACCAGTCTAGATGGTACAGGAATGGAGATGACGAGAGTGGCACGTGACCACCTGGACTGATGACACACCTAAATAGCGCCAACCTTTGTACTAGGGCCTCCCTCAGGCGGGCCCGGCACTCAGGCTTCTCACCTCTGACACAAGAGCAGATGAGGTAAGGTGCTTCCCGCCTGCTGAGGTCAGCCGGTGGCCTACCTGCTCGTAATCTTCCACATATTTGTATTTCTTCTCCCGATAGTAGAATCTTTTCTTCATGCAGTAGAGGACTATGACGTCACACAGCACTGTGGTCTGAATGTAGCACGGCGAGAGAAACAATGAGAATATTTTAGTCCCTGTTATTCTGTGTGTGCCCCTTCCCACAAAGCCTGGACTCTCTCGAGGAAGAGAGAGAGGCTCCTCCATCTCTTGGGAAGGGCGAGGCCCTGAGGGGCACGGTCTTCGGGAAGGGAAGATGGAGGTGGCGATGGGGGTGAAGGGACACAAGCCCAGAGGGACAAGTCTAGAAACAAGTCTAGGGTCGAGGGGGAAGAGTCAGGCCGTTAGCTGAGGGGCTCGCTGGCTGTGCTAAGGATTGCTGAGGAGGGTCCCAGCCCCAGGGGTGAACAGAGGGGTCTAAGTCACTCACCACCCCCAAGAGCGCCAAGCCGGAGCCGATGTTGATCATGGTTGGGATGATGTCAAATTTCCCAGCCTGTATGTGATGGGAGAAAAATAAAAGAGTTGCGATCGGGGCGGGCGAGAGCCGGTGAAGAGTGGGGAGGGGGCCCCTGGCCCCTGGTCCCTGGCCAGCCGAGAAGGGGACTGGCAGGGGCCGAACGAGAGCAGTCGGTGGCCGGCTACCTTCCCGAACACAATGATGTCGAAGCGGATGCCGTAGGCCTTGATGAGTGTGCGGTGCTCGGTGCCAGCTGGGTCGTTGTAGTACTTGGCGAACCTGGGGAAAGGAGGACACGTTACAGGGACAGGCACAGGCCAGCGTGACACAGCGGCTGGACCTACCCTCTGGGTCCTGGAGGGGCGAGGGATGTCACAGTGGAACTCCCTGAGGCCTCGCAGAGTTGGCACTGGCCAAAGAGTCACTCTGCTCTGCCTGCTGAGCAGATGACGCTTGAGCACCTTGGGGCCTCTCCCAGCTCAGGAAGCAGGAGGGCTGGCCTGTTGACAAAGAGGGCGCCAGGGCCCAGGGATGTGGGAAGAGCTCCCTGCTCCGTGGTCGCTGTCACCTCCTATGGCGTAAGCCAGAACCTCTTGTTCTAAATGTCCTTCCTTCCTGGCAGCCAAGCCACCTGCCTCTCTCAAGGAAACCCTGGCCACTTCCAGGGAGAGTGTGGCCAGCCAGCAGCAGTGTCCAAGACGGTGGGTGGGGGTACCCAAACATTCACGAAACTCATAGCATCGGCATTGGGCTTTTTTAAAAAAAGAATCATTGATCCATCGGTGGATGAATGGATAAATAAAATGTGGTACATCTACACAATGGAATATTATTTGGCCATAAAAAGGGATGAAGTACTGATAGACTACGAGGATGAACCTTGAACCTTGAAAGAAACATGATGCTAAGTGAAGCGAGAGTCGGAGGAGGCCCCACATTGTCTGATTCCACTTGTATCGAGGACCAGAATAGGCAAATCCATAGACACAGAAGGTAGCTTAGTGGAAGCAGATTGCTGGTTGCCAGGGGCTGCGGTAGGTGGGGGACGGAGAGGTGGTGATGGCTAAGGGGCACGGGTGATGGGGATGTGTTGAGGCGATGAGAATTCTGAAATTGGTGATAGCTGCGCAACTCTGAATATGCTAAACATGGTTGAGTCTACACTTTAAATGGGTGAGCTGTATGATATGTGAACCTCGCATCGATAAAGCCATAAAGGAAAAGACACGAGGGGAAATGGGGGGGGGACAGCCAGTGAGACGCGGTACCGTTAGCTGCCGTTTTATGCAGGGGATCCACTGGGAGCCTAAACTCTTGGCCCACGATCTGTCTGGCCCACAACTTCCCTGTCGTGGTCCGGGCCTGGGGAATCTCAGGAGGGGCCTGATGCTGGCGGAGGTCAGGAGGGTGGGTGGCCTCAAGAGGGTCCCATCAACTTCTCTCTGTTCTGGGGTTCCAGCCCAAGCTTGAGGTTTTCCACAGTTCTGGTTTCTACAAGAACTGTGTGACAGCATAGACAGAGCGACACAAATCTAACTCCCTTACTGAAAAAAAATTCAAGCATCTACTCTTCTATCAGTGAGCCAGATGGTTCAAAAGTACAGCCGATCCTACCTGCACTTGATTCCATGCGTCGCCACTAGAGGGAGACAGGGGCAACACAAAAGCATCACTGACCTACTCAGGTGGCCCCTCGGGAGGCCTATTTTTAAGACTGGCCGTGTGTGTAAAAGACACGACAGAAGGCACGTGAAAATGTACGTGGCTTCAGATTTTACTGCCTCAAGAAAGTGGCAAACATGACCCTGGGCCCTGACCCCCTCATCAGATTACCAGCTGTACTGGGTTCAATATCGTTTCCCAGAATTCATGTCTACCTGAAACCCATGACTGTGACCTTCCTTGGAAACGGGGTCACTGCAGATGTAATTAGTTAAGACGAGGTCACACTGAATCAGGGTGGGCCCTGAATCCAAAATGACTGGTTTCCTAATGAGAAGAAGGAAGGACACAGAGACACACAGGGGAAGAGGCCACGTGATGACGGAGGTTTGGAGCGATGGGTCTACCAGCCAAGGGCCACCGAGGAGTGTCAGGAGCCACCGGAAGCTGGAGGAGGCAAGGAAGGAGCCTGGCCCTGCTCACACCTGGATTTCAGGCCTCCAGCCTCCGGAACTGTGAGGGAACTAAGTCCTGTCATTTCCAGCCCCCGAGTTTGTTGTTGCCTTTTACGGCAAACCTCAGGAAACTAATACCCAGCACTTTCAGCAGAGAAAGACCAGCGAAGGCCTTTCCCAAGGCTAAAACCTGTCTCCCCTGCACGTTGGCGATTCCGGGGGCAGGCCCGGTCTCGGAGAAGCCCATTTCCAGGTCGGGCCCCGGAGGCCTCTTGACTGGAGGACCGGATCGCAAGCTCATCCACTCTACAATCTGAGCGGAGGTCCTGGCTGAGGCTGGCTCGAGAAAGCTGAAGCAGCCCGCCTCTCTTGACCGCTCTGCAAATTGTCTCAATGTATTTCTTGAGGCAAGAAAGGGCATGAAGGGCCCTCTGGGGCCAGGATGGCACAGGCACAGGGCCCCTCCCTGGCACCTGGCCTCCCCACCTGCTCGTGGGGGCTGCCTGAATGCTGCTCTTTGGTGGGCGTGGGTTCCCCCACTGGGGAGTGAGCCATCCGCCATCACCCCCCACGCACGGGAAACAGGGCCTGAGCTCACATGCACCTGAAATTGTAGCCGGGAGACACATTGTGGTCCGTGTCCCGGGTGTCCAGGCGGCGGAAGGAGTACTTGGGCAAGCAGAGGGAGGCAGCTCTGTCCAGGTTGCAGTCCCACCTGATCTGGATGCCTATGATGCCTCCCTGTGGGTTGCAAGCAGAGACAGAGCAAGCTTTCCTCCGGGCCCGTTCCGGAACGAGGTGTGTCAAAGACCGGAAGAAAAGCCAGGGCCTGCGCCTACCTCGATGGCCATGTCTTGGAAGCTGTGTCCTGCATTCTCCACTATTTTGCCGAGGCGGAAGATGGGGCAGAAAGGATCTGTTAGAGCATCATAAATGCACGATTTGAGGTAGGTCGTGGTGATGTTTGGAAGAATATTCCTCCTAAAGTTGGGAGGAAGCAGAAAACAGGTGCGAGGAAAATCTCAACAAAGAGCCGGAACTGTGTCCAAGACATCGGTGAACTCGCACAGCTGGCCTCGACTTACTTGCTGAAATTAAATTTGGGATACCAGATGTTGTTCTTGACCAAAAGGGTGAAGTTTTCTGCAGCCTTTAAATAAGCAGGTCTGAAAAAAAAAATAACGTATTGATTATAACATTGTTATTGTTACTGTGAGTACAAATATAAGTACGCTCACATACCTATGTAATATTTTTCAAAAATATATACACGTATGTCTTAAAATGTCACTTTGTCAAAAAAAAAAAAAAAAGTCTAGTATTTTCTACTCCTCTGAATAAATACTGGGTCAAGAGAGGAGACCATAGGCCAAGGCTTCTGGTTCCTTCGGCTCATGGCCTCCTGCCCAAGGCCATGGGGACCGAAGAGCCTGAGAGACAGCTGAGGAGAGGCAGTGCCCAGTGGCCCCGCTGGAAACCACCCAGCTGTTGGGTTTCAGGGTTTGCTGCCTGCAGTTTCTCTCAGGGGAATGCTCAGTAGATCTGGTTTTACCAAAGTCAAAGCAAAGGTACATTCACCTATAAGGTGGATCCTGACCTCTCAAAATTACACAGAAAGTGGTGTCTGCTGGCCCATGGCTTCTTCTCAGAAGGGCCACGTCAGCTGCTGGCTGACGATATGAGTAGACCTGCCCCCAAGGGGACCCCACTTCTTTGCTGGATTTCTACAAGAGAATCTGGCGCTGTAAGCTGACCCCTCTGTGGGCAAGGCCTCCCTTGAATCAGTTGGAATCTTTGAAATTATAAACCATAGTCTTCCCAACCCTGAGACAGGAGCAAGGCCAATGACAATGAGGAGAGCTGAGCTTGTCACCACTGCTGACAACTGAAGGCCTTGACCAACACACAGCTCTTGGGGCTTCAAATTCCCTCCTCCCTCTATCAGGGATGGCTTGTGTCAGGGTTTTTCAAACTTCTGTCATTCTCTATGCCATAACTTTTCCCCCACATCTGTGCATCTCATGTGTTCAGTGGCATCTGGCACACTGTCGTGCAATCCTCACCTCTACCTAGTTCTAGAACATGTTCAGCACCCCGAAAGCAAACGGCGTACTCATTAAGCGGTTACTATCTGTTCACTTCCCCCTTCAGCCCCGGGGAGCTGCCAATGCACTTCCTGTCTCTACGGCTCTGTCTGTTCTGGATATTTCGTATGTGGTCTTTCGTGTCTGGCTCTCACTCCGCATCACGTTTCCGAGGTTTCGTCCACGTCGAAGCGTGTGTCAGAACGCCATTCCTTCGTAGGGCTGAATAATATTCCACTGTGGGGATGGACCACTGTGGTCCATCTGAATTTACCTCTTCATCTGCTGGTGAACATTTGGGTGGTTTTCACCTTTAGGATCAACTCACTTGTTGATAGACATTCATTTTGAAATGAAACTTTCTATCATGGCCATAACAACAAAAAACACATCATTTGCCACACGTTAGAGGTCTTTGTTCAAGTGAAGTCAAAACAACGTTACTATAAGCTGTCGTTAAAACTGTCTGCCCATGGTGCCGATGGGGTCCTGTTGCTCATGAGACGTGGATTTAAGTCACTCTAGGCTCTGCGGACTGCTTCCCTCAGTTACTTGCAGCTGATGGCCCCAACACAGAAATAAGTCATCTGCTCTCTTCTCATGACAAACACTGGGACCCACCTCGCCACTGATGGTTGCTGCCTGTGAGAACCACCACCCCGGGGACGCCTGGCTCCACAGGGACGCCAAGGGCACGAAGCCACGACACGCAGGCTTCACTCGCTCCCCTGCCGCCTTCCCTGAGGCCCGAGAGTTCAGGCACTTCTTTCCCTCGGTCAAGACTCACTTTGGCACATGTGTGTCATTCTCTACCGGGCACCAGCCTGCCACCTCGCACGTCTTCACAGTTGCGTTGAACGGCACACACTTTCCTGTTTCAACTCCTGCAGGGGTGAGGAGGGCCGAGGTCCACAGAGGGTCTCCTCGTCTCTACTTGTGTGAGGCAGAGGGCGGAAGCCTCGCCACAGCAGCCTGTGCAATCAACCTTGAGCTATTCCAAGTCTGGGATTTAGACAGGGTCCAAAAAATTGGAATCGGAGGAAAATGGGTGCCTGAGTCGCGGGCACATCTCTTGTTCTGCCAATTGCGGGGTTGGGGTGAAGCCAAGTCACAGCATAGGGCAAGATCTGGGACGGCTTCTGGGATGCGGACAACAGGTGACTGTCGAGGGGGGTCCTGGGACCTCAATCTGGACACGGGTCACGTGAAGATTTGGGGGGCTGTGGGAGACCTGTTTACCCTGAGATTATCGGAGGAGCCGCACGGGGCGGCAACCTGCCATCACGTGTTCGTACCGTTGCTGTGGGTTCCCGTGGAGCCAGCAACACAGTTGGCATCTGACTCACACACATTGGTCTCCTCTGGAGTCTGGAAAAAGAAAGGACGAGAGAAAACAAGTTCCACGCGGCCCAGCCCCACGGGCAGTGGGTCAGGCCGGAGCTCTTCCCGAGAAACTGCCTACCTCGGGACAGTGGCCTTGGGTCTGGTTCGTGGTGACGATCATGTTGGTCATGATGAAGAGGGAGTTTTCCTCCTGCAGAGTGGGCGGAGGAGAGAGAGCACTGCCATGTCACCCTCGGCGGAGCCGAGCAGGGTCGCGAAGGAAGCCAGACGCTCACTGAACAGGACAGTGCCTCTCACTTCTCCCACGTGCCATGCAGAGCACCATTTTAAGAAACCGATCTTGTGGTCCCCCATTCTCTCTCATGAGGGTTTATAACCTCACTGAAAACAGGGACTCAAATACTTCGAGTACGTGCGTTCACAGCATTATTCACAACAGCCCCAAGGGAAAAACAACCCCAGTGTCTATCGACAGATGAACGGATACACAAATTGTGGTCTACGCCTGCAACGGGATACGACTCAGCCCTAAAAAGGAGTGAAGCACTGACACCTGCTACCACGTGGACAAACCTCAAAAACACGACGCTGAGTGAAAGACACCAGTCACGAAGGACCACACACTGTGTGATTCCAGTGAAGTGAAATATCTAGAATAGACAAATCCATAGAGACAAAAAGTAGATTAGTGGTTGCAGGGGGGTGACAGAGGGTGGGACAGAGAGTGACTGTTTAATGAGTATGGGGCTTCCTTTGAGGGAGATGAGAACATTCTGGAACTAGATTGAAATGATAGTTGCACACTGTGAATGTGCTACATGCCACTGAATTTTTCTTTTTGACATGATTGCTATTATGATATATGAATTTCACCTCAATTTAAAAAGAGTCTGTAACCTAAAACGGGTCCTTCACAAAGCCTGAGGGAAAAGAGCCAACAAGCGCTGAAAACATCCTTTGCCAAACGGATTACCTCCGAGGTACAAAAACATGAGGCCTTAAAGGTCTCAAATTTGGCTGGTTTTCTTTCCTAACTGGAATTAAAATAAATAAAATGTTCTAGCATCGACTCCATCAAGGTCAGCAACTGACACTTCTCTCTTTGAGAAGGTTCTGTTTTCTCATAAGTATGAAGGTGCCAAATGGTTAATTATTAGAGTTGTTTATAAATTCTAGAGCAATTTGCTTGGGAGGAGACTGAAGAATTGCTAATAATGGCCTCCCAGTGTAAGGAGGACGAGGCAAGGACCTCCCCCCCACCACAAGGATTGTAGCTGAACCTCCCCCTCGCTCAGCGCTGCCATTCTGAAATGAAATGCCAGAAGCTTTCTCTCAGCATTTCATCCTCCTGGGAAGGGCGGAGTCAGCGCTGGGAGCCACCTGGGGGACTAGAGTAACTCGAGTACTAAGGGGTCTGTAGGGATCCTCACCCTCAGGGCTGATAAGGTGGCAGAAGCTCTGAGAGTAGCTGGCATTTTCCAAAGAAAAACCGAGAACAAACAATGCTGGGAGACGAGGAAATGACCATAAGAGGAGGGACGAGGGTGTGGCAGGAGGCCCAAGTCTCTCTCCTGGCACCTGTCAGGTTCCCAGGTGTTCTATGTGTAAGCTCACTGTTTACCTGATGCATACAGAAGGCTGCACCTACGCCGCTCCTGAGTTAGACGTGAACAACTCAGTGCGGTTAACTCTCTGGTTCCTAGTTCTTATGTATTTTAAGTTTAGGGCAATTTCAGTCTGGAAGTGAGTCAGGTCGATGTGATGCAAACAGATGTTTGTGTTCTATCTTGGGAGAAGCTGAAGGGCATTGTGAACGCTCACAGAGAGAGAGCCCTGTGGAACTCACACAGCCCCCAGCCTGGATCCAAGATGGAATGCAGTTGCCGCGTGTTCCTTTCTATGGAGCGGCGGAAGCAGGGGGCCAGTGACCTTCCTCGGTTCTAGAAAACAGACCCAGGGCTTGGTAGGTCGAGGCCATGCCTTTGTAGGAAGCAGAGGTCTCTGTTGAGACAGGTGTGTGCCAACAGGGCCAGCTACCTCCAGCCAACTACCATTTGACCTCTATGGCTCAATAACCCTGTCTCCCCTCTGAGCACCCCACAAGACCCTTCTCTTAAGAAGGCAGGGGGACAATGAACACACCTGAAGGAAGTTTTCTGAAGTCCTTGATTTCCACTGCATAGCTCTGAGCCAAGAGTTGACAGCTTATCTGCGTGTAGCCACCTCAGTTACCCTAGCATGTAAGCCATCTGGAGGGATAAATCGGGGTTTGACCGCGTGGAGCACAGCCATTACCAAAGAGAGAGAGAGTCAATATTTGACTTAGAGCTTTGTGGATTAACGAAGCCAGAGCCTAGGATGCTGCATCAAACACCTTCTTACCTTTGTTTCCTGATGGAATCCTATGTAGGTATGTCTGTTTCCTTCTTGTTCGGCTTTTGGTCTCTAGTTGCTGTTAAAGTTTTTAATGTTGTCTGAAAAGGTTTTTGTGAGTTTACAACCATAAAGCAAATATATAATATAGAAAGATGATATTTCCACCTGAATTTTCCCCAGGATTTAAGACATTTGTCTTTTCACCCGTCAGGCCTTGAGACAGACCGAGTTGTCCACATGGAAAGTTTTCTATGTTTAGGCCAGCCATGTTTTAGAGCCGAAGAAAAATAACCGATTGACTATTAGATCGTAATAGCCAAAAGGAGAGCTGTCTGCACCACTTCCTTGGACGAACACCGTTAGCCTGAGCATCGGCGATGCTAGAACGCTGGGCGCGCCAACCATGAGTCAAGTGTGCAAAGTCAGCAGAGAGAGAGGAGCTACCTAGAGGCTTTCGCGTCCCGTCACAGTGGGCAGCCTACCTGGGCAGGAATCACGTAATCAGCCACATCCCAGATCCGGAATCCCAGTTTCGAAGTGTTGGTCACAGTCACGCCCTTGGCTTTGGTAGTAACTGAGCTGACCACAGAGTCCATTTCCTGGTAGCCCTTCTCCCACACCAACACCCACCTACAAAACAAAACAGGCCTCTTGAGTTGTAATTAGGATCTGGCGAATTTAAATGGATGCTAGGGAGCCTCTGATAGCCAGTGGCTGAAAAAATCATGTTCGCTAATTACGTGGCTTTGCAAAAGCTGCTTAACTTTGTGGGGGGCGGGGGGGACTCCATTTTCACTTCGGTAAAACAGGCACAAAGGCACCTAAACCACAGGGTGGTTTGTGGGAAATGAATGAGTTTCGAGTAAAGCACTTAGCACAGTGATCAGCACAGAGAAAATGCTCAATGAACGATGTCTTCATTATTATGTATTTGCATCGCATCACCAAGAGATAATAAAAATTATGATAATTACCATTTAAGTGTTTTTAGGTGCTGGGCACTGATCTAAGCTAATCCTGACCACTTTGTAAGGCAGGTATCATTATTACCATCTCCATTTTACAGACAGGAAAACTGAGGCACAGAGAGGTTAAGTCACTTGCCCAAACTCACACAGCTGGTGGGTCGCATAGCCGGGGATATGACCTTAAGCCTCCTGCCTCTGAAGCCTATTCCCTTGCCCTCTAGGCTACACTCCCTCTAGAAAAGAGACTCACTCCTTTCAAATAGCTTTTTATAGCAGTTTTTATTTTTTTCTCTCCAAGAATTCAAGTCACATTATGCTTCTTTCCTCTGAAGTGGGGACATTACTGTAAGCCTGAATAATTAAAATTCTAAAGGCGTCAGGACACCTGAGAACAGACCGAAGCCAGCCGATCTCTGGTTCATGTGTCAGCTCCACCATTCGCTGCTAGGCATAACTTTGGCCAAGCTGCTTAACTGTTCTGTGCCTCATTTCTCCCATCTTTAATATGAGAATGATAACAGGATGTCACAGCATTGTTGTTGTGAGGTTTTATAAGTTAATGCATGTTAAATGCTTAGAACGATGCTTGTGAGTCACCAGCGGTAGGCTGACATTGGCCGTGATGGGAGCAGCTGCACCATGGAAATTGGCCAATACTACAAATCAGAACTCTTCCCCACCGGAGCTATTGTTAAACATCTCCCGGTGACTATTATTGTTATATTTTCAGGATCAAGAAATGCTAGCATCCCTCTCCCCTCCTTATAATGCTGCAAACTTCAGAAATTCATTGGATTTGGTTACTTATTTCTGGGTTTGTCTGATCTGAGCAGTCTACAAATGCATTGCCCATCCTAGAGATGGGCTTTTTCTCTAACAAGTCCTCTTCTCCAAGGTTTCTAGGAGTTCAGCTGCAAAATAAGCTTCCATTTAATTCTAGTTGGACACACTGAAATTTAGGGCAGGAAGGTCACTAGTATTTTACCACCAGTACAGTGGGCTAAATCAGAGACACATGGTTTCATACGATTTCCTCATCTGTGACTGATAAACTGAGAAATGCGTGTTTGTTTCTTTTTGAGGAAGCATTGCTGTAGGTCACTAGGGAAAAAAGCCCACAATTTCGCTAAGAATAAGTGGATCAGTAAGTTAAGAAATGAGTTTGAAAAAGAAAGCCCTTAATTTAAATCCTGAATCAATTTTGATCATAGCAAGATGGGTAAAAGCAAAGCATTTACTGCCTGAAAAATCCTCCTAATCAAGGTGGAGAACTTCATAGGAACCGTAGAAAGCTGGGCTGCCCAGGAGAAATATAACATGAACCACACATGTACTTTAAAATTTTCTAGCAGCCATGTTAAAAAAATAAAAAGAAACAGATAAAATTAATTTTAATGATATATTTATGTAACCCAATGTATTTTAACATGTTATCAATATAAAATGTGTTAATATGTTTTACTGTTTTTTTGTGTGTGTGTGTACTATGTCTTACAAATCCAGTGTGTATTTTACAGTGATACCACATTTCAACTTGGAGTAGGAACATTTCAAGTGCTCAACAGCCACACGTGACTGGTGGCTACCCTATCGTACAGTGCAGATATACAGTATAAGTATCTCCTTATCCACTGGGGATATGGTCCCAGACCTCCAGTGGATGCCAGAAATTTCGGAGAGTACCGAACCCTATGTGTACTAAGTTTTTTCCTATGCATACATGCCTATGATGAAGTTTAATTTATAAATTGGGCACAGTAAGAAATGAACAACAATAATAGAACAATTTTAACACTATACGGTAGTTAAAGTTATATGAATGTGGTCTCTAACTGACCTGATGACTGAGACTAATGTGGTCTCTAACTGACCTGATGACTGAGCTATTAAGTGATTAACAGGAGGGAATCTTATACAGCAGGGGTCCCCGACCCACAGTCCTGGACCAGTCCGGTCCGCACAGCAGGAGGTGAGCGGTGGGAGACAGCGAAGCTTCATCTGTATTTGTAGCTGCTCCCCAGCGCTAGCGTCATGGCCTCAGCTCCACCTCGGATCATCAGACATTAGATTCTCAAAGGAGCACCTGTCCCTGGTGCCAGAAAGGTTGGGGACCGCTGGTATACAGCAGAGAGATGCTGGAAAAAGGATGATCACATCCCAAGTAGGGTGGAGCTGGATACCACAAGATTTTATCATGCTGCTCAGAACAGCGTACAATTTAAAACTCATGAATTGTTTTTTTTTTTTTCTGGAATTTTCTATTTAATATTTTCGGACCTTGGTAACTCAAACTGTGGAAAGCGGAACCATGAATGGGGGAGGGGGACACTAACTGTAGTTTCAAAAGTCTAGAACTTTAGAGATTCCTAAAGGTGTATGTAAACTGATCTTCCCACGAGCATCACAAGCCAAGAGGACAAAGCTGTATGAGAACTCCTGATGCCAGATGTTTCAGGTCCAACCCAGCAATGCAAGCTTCGATAACCGGCGAGTACTGGGTCTGACAATTTAGGGGGGCATCCCAATCACCAGGGTGGGGTGCGGAGCTCATGATGGGACTTAATGAGACTCGGGTCCAAACCTGGGGGTGGGCTAGGTTGTTCTGATGTACAGGCCATACCTGCAAAGCCATTTTATTGAATAATGTCAGAACCTACTGCTGCTGGGCTGATAGATGTTAGAGGCCAAACCTGCCTGATTCTGTGAATTCCCTTGGGCGGTGTTAACAGATTCCCAGCGCCACCCAGTTTACTTATAAACAATCCCTCAGGTGAGTCTTTCATGATCAGGTAGATTTGCGAAACACTAGGACACTGGTTCCCAAACTTTGCTGTGCTTCAGAATCACCTGGGTCATTGGTCATACTCGATAGCAATGAAATCAGAAGGTCTGGGGATGGCAGCCAGCAATCAATGATTTTTAAAAGATTCCCAAATGGCTATATGTGTAGTTTGGGGACCACTGATTAGGCCTTTTAACAAAAGGAACGAGGGAGCAGATAACATCTGTCAGCTCAGCAGCTGTAGACACCATAATACCCCGGGTGACCTTGAAAACAGGCTCAGTTGGCAAGTTAATTTCCACCTCCTCTCCTGAGTTTCATCCAATTGTAAGGGGTGCATTCAGTCAAACGATTGGTGAGGGATGATGGTGGCAGGACATAGCTAAGCAAAGAAGGCAGCATAGGGAGCGAAGAGGCAAAGGCAGGTACTTATACTAACGAGGCCACAAAAACGAAGGAAAAGAACTTTGAATGCTTTCTGGAAGTGTGACCTCTCTACTATCTTGGGTCACCACAGTGCTGAAAGGGCATGACGGGAAGCCACAGACTCAAAAGGAACCAAGCGGAGATTCCAAACTTCGGTTTCTGCCAAGCAGAGCATCAGAATGGGAAGCGAATAACAAAGATTGAGACATTTAGAGCAAAGCGCTGTCGTTCCCCTCAAGCCAAAGAACATCATGGAGCAAGTCAGAAGGACAAGAAGCAGAAAGCGAGCATGACGGTCTTAGCCAGGCTTTGCCCTTAAAATATAGCATCAAGCAGTGTCCTGTTCCCGGAGCCTGGCACCAAGCCAGTTCCCCGTGGACTTGCCCGTGGCTTAGGGTCCGGGAAGGGGTCTGTCACCCGGCTCGGGGCGCTACGCCCTGGACTCCACCTGGAGGGCGCCGGCGGGGCTCGCCCCATGAGCATCGGCAGGTGCACGGCCGGGACTCGCAGGCGGCAGTCCCCCGGCCGTCGGGTCGCGTCCCCCCAGTCTCGGACCCCCAGGGGTCGCCGCGCCCGGCCGCGCTCACCCGATGACGTAGGCCAGGATGAGCAGCTGCACGGCCCGGTTCATCAGCCCCACTTTACGGCTGCGGATGAGCACGATGCGCGGCGTGTCGTACTCGAACAGGAAGGCCGCCAGCACGGAGCAGCATCCCGCCATGGCCGCGCCCGCCGCCGCGCCGCGCCGCGCTCCGGCCCGGCCCGGCCCGGCCTCGCCACCCGCCGCCTCGCGGCGCCCCGGAGCCCCGCCCCGGAGGCCCGGCTAGTCCCGGGCGCCCGCGTCGGCGGGGGAGGGCCCGGAAGGGGGCGGCGCGGGCCCGCGGAAGGCATGACCCTCGGGTACGAGCGACGCCCCCAGACGGCGGGAGACAGGGCGACCGTGGGGCGGGGGGAACCTCTCAGCGGGATGGGGCCCGTGGGGGAGGGGCGACCTCCCCCTTGGGGACAAATGACCCCTCCTCAGGAGTCGGGCGAGGGAGTAATGACCCCCTCGAGACGGCGGGTGAGAACAAGCGAACCCTGTAGTGGGGGGCGGGCTCTACCAGGAAGGAGTGACCAGGGAGGACGAGTGACCCGCCCCCGCCTCAGAGGGGCCGGGCCAGGGCGGAGGGTCGGGGGTGGGGGGAGAGAGTACGAGTGACCCCCTCGGGACGAGTGACCCCCTCGGGACGGCTGGGGAGAATGAATAACCGTGTCTGGGGAGGTGGAGCCCTTGAAGAGAGAGTGACTTCTCCCTGGGGAATAAGTTTCCCCCTCGAGGGCCTAAGTCGAGTCCTAGGGAGGGTTGCTCCTTCCCCAGGACTCAAGAATTTAGGAATGACCTGGGGAGAGCGACGCGAGGGCATTTTAGGAGAAAGAGCGATCCCTTTGGACGTCCACGTTTCAGGCTCTCAGACTGGGAAGCAGGAGACAGCCATGGGGGACAGCACTGCTCTCTCAGCCTCTAGGGGAGAAGCCTCCACCCCAGGTGCCCCAGGAGCCCCTGGCTGGAGCCGCACACCCTATAAAACCCTATAAAACGTACCTCTTGGAGTTGAAGCGAGGCCACGTTCTACTGCAGTTCAGATGCTTCCTTAGTTGCAGGGAGGGGGACGGAGCAGCCAGAGGCAAGTGAGGGGTCTCCGTGGCCATCCCTTCAACTGAGAGAGTTTTATCCAACTTTAGGGAGAATTGGCAACTAGAGGGGGAATGGAGGAAACAACCCCACTGCCACTCCTTGAACATACTTTTTCCCACCGTTTGTTCATTCCCTTCAGGTATGTTTTCATAGGTATGTTTTATATTTAGTTTCATCCATTCATTCAGCATTTATTAATAATCAACTTCCACATGCCAGGCACTGTCGAGTAATCAGAACAAGTCAAAACATCTTACCCTTGTGGAATATAAATTCAAGCAGGTAATTAGTCGTGTATAAAATTTTAGTTTGTAATCATAGTCAGTGATGGCGCTTTTTCATTTCCTGATTCACACTACTTGTTCTGCATGTTACTGCAGACTCATAATTATTTTAAATCTGTGGAATGTCTTTCCCAGAGGGTATGCTATGATCTCCTTAACCACTTTCATCTGATTGCTTTTAGTTTGTGGATCCTATGCATAATATTTGACACAATATTTTAATTCATTTCTTGGATACCAGATTCCTAAGTCACACTACCCTGTTTTTCCAAATATAAAAGTTGAATAATAAGAAATTTGCAGAAAACACACAGCATCTGACTCTAGAGATGGAATAATGTTGAATTAGAGGGAGGAACAGAGCTGCCACCTGCCTCAGTCCAAAATGGTCCAAGGAAAAGATGGTGCCAGGTTAAGCGGGATTTTATTCACTTATTCGCCTGTTTTGTGCTTGGCTGTATTCTTGATAGGGATATGAGGGTGAACAGACAGATGAAGTCTCTGCTAAAATGGAGCTTCATGTAGTTGCTTACATTTTATGTAGAAAAGGAAAACTCAGTCTCTAACTTCTCACTGGAAAGGGACTTAAAAATGCTTTTCCTTAAGAGTCAAAACACATTTCCAGCTCTCGTTCTTATCCCATAGTGATGAGTTGGTCCCGTCCTCACAAATATTGAATTTAAATGGTTTGCTTGTGTTTTGAAACAAAGTCGGTTCAGAGGAATGTAAAAAGACAAGTTTTCCTAAATTACTAGTCAGTGATATATCCTCAAACCCAGCCAGAGAAGCTGATCCCGAAAATTGATTAGGAAAAGAAGCTATTGCATTTACTCTCTTGCCTTTAGGTTATCTCTTTTGAAAAACAGATTTCTTGAGGTATAATTGACATAATAAACTGCATATATTTAAAGTGTACAGTTTCATAACTTTGACATATATACGCACCCATGAAACCATATCACCATAGTGAAGATAGTGAATATATCCAATGTACTGACCAGAATAATTTTAGTTTATGTAAAGTGAAAGTAACTGATGATTACAGTTGGGGCTATAAGATTTAGTTTAAAAAATAAATTACCGTACCAAGACAATTTGAGGAAAGAATAGTCTTTTCAACAACTGATGCTGGAGCAACTGACTGTCCACATTATAAAGAGATGAAGTTGGACCCCCTACCTCACACCATATATAAAAATTAACTCAAAGTAAATCAAAGACCTAAATGTAAGAGCTAAAACTATAAGACTCAGGTGAAAACGTAGGTATAAATCTTTGTCACCTTGGATTAGGCAATGGTTTTTTAGATATGACACCTAAAGCACAGGCGACAAAAGAAAAAAAACAGATAAATTTGACTTCATCAAAATTTAAAACTTTTGCAGTTCAAAGGACACCATCAAGGAAGCGAAAAGACAATCCACGGAATGGGAAAAATATTCGCAACTCGCATGTCTGATAAAGGTTTGGTATCTTAAATATCTAAACTCTTACGACTCATCGATAAAATGACAACTCAATTAAAAATGGGCAAAAGATTTGGATAGACATTTCTACAAAGAAGTTATACAAATGGTTAATTAGGACATGAAAACATGTTCAGTATCATTCGTCACTAGGGAAATGCAAATCAAAATCACAATGAGACGCTTCATCCCACTAGCATGGCTATAATCCAGATGGACAATCAAAAAGATGGCAAGGCTGTGGAGAAAATGGAAGCCTCCTACACTGCTGGTGGGAAAGTCGAATGGTGCAGCCACTTTGGAAAACGGTTTGGCAATTCTTCAAAGTGTTAAACAGAATTACCATGTGACCTAGCAATTCCACTCCCAGGTATGTACCCAAGAGAATGCAAAAGATATGTTCATGCAAAAACTTGTACATGAATATTCATAGCAGCATTATTCCTAATAGCTAAAAAGTGGAAATAACCTAAATATCCGCCAACTGGTGAATGGATAAATCAAATATGGTATAAGCATGTGATAGTATATTATTTACCCATAAAAAAGGGATGAAACGTTGATACATGCTACAAAGCAAATGAATCTTGAAAACATGCTGAGTGAAAGAAACCAGACATGAAAGGTAACATGTTGTATAATTCTGTTTATAGGAAATGTCAGAAGGAGGCAAATCCATAGAAACAGAAAGCAGATTAGTGGTTTCCAGGGGCTGGAAGAGTTAAGAATGAAGAGTGATTGCTAATGAATATAAGGTGTCCGTTTGGGGTCATGGAAATGTTCTGGAAATTTAGTTGCAGAATCCTTGCAAATGTACTAACAGTCGCTGAACTGTACATTTTAAAAGGCAGATATTATAGTACGTGAATTACATATCAAAAAAAGAAATGGAATAAACAACCAAGTCCTCAGAAAAAAAACAAGATACATATCACGAAATAATGGGGCCAAACCTCATGTTCTTTCTTCATAGGGGAACGCCTCAGGCCCTCACACAGAGTTTATTTTTATTTTAGATAAAACTCTAACCGTCTGGCTTATCTGGTATCCTTTGTTGCAGGATAAGCCAGTTCACTGCAAAGTTCTTCCTCTGAAAACTGCCCTTCCTCACAGAGATGGCCCCAGCAGCCATTTTTATACTATGTGACCTTGACCTTATCGGTTGAACAACAGCAGGAACCTGACCCCAACAGGATCAGTCAGTCTCTCCTCTGGCACTGTTGCACTGGGAGAGAGGCAGCCCTTTGTTCTCTACAAGTGACTGGGAACCGAATCGAGTAACCTCGGGTTGTGGCAGAGTCACGTTCATGGAGAACCCAGTAAATGGAATCTGCAGAAGCGAAAGAATGACTCAGATGGGCAAAGGGACGCAGAGGCGAGAGCGCCTAAGAAAATGGCCTCTCGGTTTTTTGCTGAGTTTCTGCTTCTGGATCTGCCCCTTTGGTTCACCTTCGCCTATAAGATACCCCTATAACCTTATAATAAATGTTCATTTTTCCATAAGCGGATAGGCTTCTGAAACTTGGAACTGAAAATATTTTGGTTATGGGGCTAGGTTCCAAGAGATGAAAAATGTACTGTCACCGGTAACGTGGGTGGTAAAACAAATGTTTGTATGAGTGCAGCAAATTAGAGGTGGGAGGCACCTCCTGAGGCCACCAATATTAAGAGCAGCAATAATTGCCCTCCCCCCAAAAAAAGAAAGAAGGCCCTATAAAAAGCCAAGAACTCCAGAAAGCTCTTCAGTCTGGGATGACTTAATTGAGAGGCCAGCAGTAGCTAATCTTGTGTGCCACAGGGTGTCATTTGATTACAGCATGGTAACAATGATGTTTGTCACAGTGGCCTTGAGCCACAAAAGCCCAGGCAGATGAAGCGGTATCCTTTGTTCAGGATTATCTGTAATGAAAAACTGTTTAAATGCTCAGACATTTAAAGATGTAAGGTTCACTTTTCTGGTACATAGACATTGTGAAACAGGTCATTTTATATCATAGTGACAGATACCTGTGGTCCAAACGTATAATTATAGACACCTCCAGAAATAGCACATCTCTTAAATGAGGAACAAAAGTGAGGCATTTTAAATCATTTTATAATTTTGCTATTTCTTTCCCCATGGAGGTTGAAGCTTTTGTGGAACATAGAAAAAAAAAAAAAACCTGACTCTTATCTAAGAGGCTATATGCTGATCACAGATAATCCTCTGTGCCATTTGCTAGATCAGTGGGTCTCAAATCTATCAGATCCAATGTCCCTCTAAAAAGCAAGAGTTGCTAATATCCCATTAGTAGTCCTGAAAGAAATTAATATGGACTAGAATCTGTCTGCACTCAAATGTATATATGTTGGTTTGCATTTTCATAGCAATGTTGAGTTTTTCACATGTTTATTGGCCGTTTGTGTATCTTTGGAGAAATGTTCAGCTTCTTTGCCCATTTTTAAGGTGGGTTGTCTTCTTATTTTAAGTCGTAAGAGTTCTTTATGTAGTCTAGATAGTTTTTTGATCAGATATATGATCTGCAAATGTTTTCTTCCATTCAGTACATACAGTAAATGACAGATTACTCAAGTGGAAAAAATGGGAAGTAGGATATTCTTGCAGATGAACTGGACCTATTTTTGTAATTGTGTCTTGAAATCTCAGGATATTTGACATTTGATCTCTGAGATGTAAAAAGACCTTGAAGACCACATCCTTTGATAGGCAACAGAAACTAGAAGATGGATTGGGAAAAGAAGCCATGAATACGAGAGGTGATGGAGCAGTCGTGAGGTCGACCTGTGGGGACTGTGTCTGATTTTACTGAAAACAACAGTGCTGAAGAGTGAGTACTGTGTGTGCCAGGCTGTGTGTGGGTAGATGTGAGGTTATTTACTAGGTGTGCATCCTTAGGTGAGTTATTTGCTTTTCAGGAGCCTGTTTCTTTATATATAAAATGAAGATCGGTGGTGGTGTATCAAATATGACATCACCTGTACGATAATAGTAACAGGGAGACGGTGCTAAAGGCTTTATAGGCTTTATTTCATTCAATCTCACATGAACCGTGAGGGAGACACTGAGAAACAGAACTGAGACTTAGTGAAATCATTTCAGTGGTTGAGTTGGGATCTGAGTCCATGTCTGTCTGATTCCAGAATCTTTGCTCTTAAAGTCTGAAAATGCTATGAAATCATCTGTCTATTCCAAAATGTATACTATTATGTAGGACTATTTTCCTGGTTCTGTTGCTTGGTGTGTACCAAGGTTAAAGATAACGAGGATGGTGGGGTCACCTTGAAATGGGAGAAATCTTGCTTGCGGAGATGATAGTTATTGGAACCCCATACATGTCATCATGTTCCCTGACATTAGGGCGCAGTGCAATCAAATGTTTTTCAAATTTACTTAGAAGCTATTAGATACCTAAGTATTTGGAAGGATTACTCAACAGACTTGGGAAAATAAGACCCAAAGATAAAGTCCTGTTAGTGTCAAATCTGGTAACTTTCTAAGGCAGCGTCTTAATTACTGTGGTAGAATAATAACCACCGCCCCACACAGGATAGCCATGTTGTAATCTCTGGACCCCGTGGACATGTCACCTTACATGGCAGACGGGCCTTTGCAAGTGTGATTAAGTTAAGGATCTTGAGATAGAGAGGTTGTCCTGGGTTATTCAGGTGGATCTATTTTAATCACAAGTGTCCTTAAGACATGGAAGGGACGGGCCGAACAATCAGTCCCTGAAGGCCGTGTGGCGACAGAAGCACAGGTCACAGAGGAGAATACTAGTGGAGGCCATGACCCAAGGAATGAGGCTGGAATGGCAAGAAATGGAGTCCCTCCCAGAGCCTCCAGAGGACTATAGCCCAGCCAACACCCCAATTTGAGCTGATAAGACCTACCGGGATGTGTGCATACCCGCCGAGCGAGAAATTCTTAGTTTCTTTGAGTGGCTCCAGAAATAACCAAGATGTGGTGACGCTGTGCCATTGGTATGATGAGATACCACAGGCCTTTACTGCAAGATTCCTTTGCAGTTGTCCTTGTACCTGGGCAAATCTGCCGAAGACAAACCAGAACATCTGCATTGGGAAGAATTTATCCAAACTCATCACGCTAGCTTATTAAGGACATTCGTTCGTGCATTCATCAAACAGTTATTTAGTCCTTGGTGTTTATCTGCCTCCAAGAGACAGACAATAGACAATAAAGATAATAAGTAGAGGCAGTCAAGGAAAACCATGGAAATTTATTAGCAAATGATTGTAATAGTCAATATTTAATTAAAAAAAATGTCATGACTGTAGTTATATATTTTTCTGCAGTTTATTTACTTTTTTCCCTTTTTCTTAGACTCACCTCTGGCAAGACTCCTATCTTATTAATCTTTCATAGAACCACCTTTTAGTTTTGTGAGTTGTTTCATTTGCTCTGTATTTCATTGATTTCTGCCCCAATAGTATTAATTTCCTTCGTGTTTCTTTCATTTGGTTCTGTTCCTCTTTTTCTAGTGTTTTGAGTTGAATGCTTAGCTCATGTCTTTTTTAACCTTTTTTAACCTTTCTCGTTTCCTGATAAATGTCTATAAAGCTATAAATTTCCCTTCCAAGTAGTGATTTCACCAATTTTGACATTCAGTGTTTTCTCTCTTCAGTTCTGAATATTTCCAAGAGTCACTTAGCAATATTTTATTTGGCTTTCAAATATTTTACAATTTTATCTCTTTAAAATTAATTTCTAATTTTATTAAAATGCGGTTGGAGAACCTGGTCTGTGTCCTATTGACCACTGGGAATGTATTGCAGGAAATACCCGGTCTGGTACAAGTCTGTTTTTGGAAATGTTCCCTGTGTACCCTAAAAGAATGAGCATACTTGCTTGGGTGTTGAATTGTCTACATATCTTTTAGCCCAGGAGAGGCCCTCTCTAAGGAAATATATTTGTGCTGAGATCTGAATGTCAGGATGGAGCCATCTCTCTGAAAATCCAGAGAGAAAGGATCCCAAGAAACGAGAATAGCAAGTGCAAAGGCCCTGAGGTAGGAATGAGCTCGGCGTTTTCCAGGAACAGATAGGAGTCAGTATGCATGGAGCATAGTGGACAGGGAGGAGACTGAGGTCAGCTAAGGTCCTGAGAGGCAGTTGGGCCTATCGAGTAGGGCCTCAGGGACCATGGTACGGACTTTTGATTTTAACTAACACAGTACATTCATTTTCCACTCACCAGGTGATGTGCTAAGCACTTTACATAAGCTTAATATCAAGTACAAATTGATCTTCTTTTATACAATGGAGGGAGCATTTTGAATTTAAAAGTACCTTAGAGATTATATTTAGCCTCATCCTCTTCCTTTGCAAATAAGGGAACTAAAATGAGGTCTAGAGGGGTCTCGGGCTCGTCAGGCAAAGCCCAGGCTCTGAACATGCCCCCGTCTCTTTGACAGATAAGGACTTCATCTTTATATAGTGAAAGGAATCTTATCTTGTCATGAACCCTGTCGTAAAGCAAAAATCGCCCTCACCCATCCTATTATTTTATAAATTCAGATTTTTATAGGTTGGATTTATTTAAAGTGAGCTTCCCACAGGGATTCCTTCCTCTCCTGAAATACTCTGCTCATTCTCTTCTGACCCCTCTCTGCTTCTCGTCGACATTCGGATCTGTCTCCGTGAGACAGCAGCTTCAGCCCTCCCTACATTCTCTTGGGAGCCACCTTCATTTCCAGGACAACCCGTCCCAGCCCTTTTCAACGAGGCCTCTGTGCCACATTAAAAAAAAAAAAGCCTCCACCTTGCAAAGACACCCTTAATTACCCATTGGCACAGTCTGACTGCGTACGGTTTTCCCTCGTGACCTTCCTTGGATTGACAGGGGAGCAAATGTGGATGTCCCCTGAGTGAGCCAAAGCTGATTCCAGGCACCGCAGCAGGCAGACCTCACCTTGTGACTGGGCGCGGTGCTCATTCAGCGCCCACCTGTGTGACCTGTGTGACTGGCTGGACAGAGGGATCAGCAAGTACCCTTGTGAACTTTGTCCTTTAGTGCTTTATCTGAAGTCGAAGGCAGATTTGTTCCACCATGAAAATAGAAATTTCTTTCCTGAAGACGGATGGCAAAGTCAGTGCCTCAGGCAAGGTCAGGGCCTCAAATTCCACCCTAAGAAAGCCAAAGGTAAGATCGATATTCACCAACCACGGGCTCATTCCTCCTTCCATGCAAATCCTTGCAAATGTTCTAGCTTGCTGGCCCTGGAATGTTTTCTTACGAGACCCATTTGTACGCATCTGGAGGACATGAAGCAATGTGAATAGAGCTGACCCACGCCTCCAGCTAAGACTCAGACCAAAAGAACGTCTACATGCTACAAAAAAGTAGATGTTTTAAAATAATATTTAGAAATTTCCGCAAAATATAAAAATCCCACAGTTGCCTAAGCATTAATTTTTATTTTTCGCGATTTAAAAAACTGTGGTAAATATACGTAACAAATTTCTGATCCTAACTATTTTTAAG